>NW_024962264.1:51590817-51716566 GCF_019238085.1 Lagopus leucura
AAAGGGAAAGGGAAAGGGAAAGGGAAAGGGAAAGGGAAAGGGAAAGGAAAGTTATTCCAGAATGTGATTTTATAAGAAACTAAATTGCTCATAAAGCCTTGAGTTACCAGTTGATAATTTGAACTCTATGTAGGATTATATCAAACTAAAATTTGTGGATAAGTAGTCTTTAACTACAGTTACAGAATCAGAGAATCGTAGGGTCTGGAAGGGACCTCTGGAGATAAATTCCTCTGTTCTAGTTTGTTCCCCTTGCCCCTCATCCTGTTGCTGAAAACAGCTTGGCCTCATCTTCTTGAGAAGATTAATATCTTAAAGGTGAGCATTGTATCTTTAAGGTGAACAAAAAAATAAAGTACTGCTGAATAGTAAATATTAACTAAAAGTGATCCTTTAAGTACTTCAAAAAACAAGTGTCTTGCAAAAAAACACATAATTTTACTTATAGATACAAAAAGCAGAGCTTTGTGACCAGCAGTTAGTTCTGTCCTGTAAATCAGATTGAAGATTATAAATCAGTTCAGATTTTGTACTTTACCTTTCTGCTTATCTATCTATCTATTAATTTATTTTGCTACTTTGTAAAGGTTTACATACATTTGTGCAAATATATTTGTGTTTTTTCTGGTCTTATGAGTTATCAAGAGCATATGAAGAGAAGGAGATGACAGAGATATTTATTTCTACTCTCTAATACTGTAGCTAATATGATGTTCTTCTAAAAATAGATCAGCACAGAAGAATGTGAAACGGCAAGGTAACGATTTAAGTAACATTGTGTTACTGGCCATGATTCAAGCGTGCTCTTGTGGCCAACATGTCCAAGGTTATGCAGGGATGTGGTAAAAAAAAAAGGAAGGTCTGACAGGTTGAGGGAGGTGATACTCTCTATCTACCCTGCCCTGGTGAGGCCACATCTTGAATACTGTTCCCAGTTCTGGGCTCCTCATTCAAGAGATACAAGGAAAGCTGGAGAGAATCCTGTGGAGGTCCACAAAAATGATTAGGAGCCTGGAGCATCTCACTTATGACAAAAAGCTCAAAGACCTGGGACTGTTCAGTCTGAAGAAGAAAAGACTAAGAGAAAATCTTATCAGTGTTTATATATATCTAAAGTACATGAGTCAAGCAGACAGGGACAGAATCTTTTCAGTGGTGCCCAGTGACAGGATGAAGGGCAGTGGGCACAAATTGTAATGCAAGAAGTTCCATACAGTTATGAGGAAGAACTTCTTTACTGTGAGAGTGACAGCGCTGGAACATACTGCCCACAGAAGTTATCAAGTCTTTTTAACTGCAGATATTCAAAACCCAGCTTGATGTTTTCCTCTGTAGCCGACTACAGAGAACCTGCTGTATCAGTGCGGTTGGACTAAGTGATATCCAACCTCAATAATTCTGTGATTAGAATATAATGCAGATACCATTGACATGTTCTTACACCCAAATTTTAAAAGAGAAATCATATATTTTTAATGTTTATTGACAACATGTGACTGCTTTGTACTATCTGCATCCATTTAATGCAAGTACATTTTTGTAGAATACATATATTCCATACAAGTCAAAGTTAAAAGCCAAACTTTTTCCTCTGAACACACAACATTTTCTTAGATTTATCACTAGGAAATTGTGTAAATTTTTAGTAATAGTAAAATAAAAATACGACAATTAATCTGGTAATTCCTACTACTGAAAGCCACAGGATAAATTTTTGCATCCACTGTTGTGCATTTTATATCATAATGCCTTCAGTAACACACTGTACAGTCTTAAATCTATTAGAAAAGTTAGTCCTATACAGCTGTTTTAATCCTTCAGAAATTGACAACCATTTGTTCAGAATTGTCACGTTACTTCTAACAAGTTTTAAGCCTTTAAGTTTTTAAATCTGAGAATGTTAAAACTAAAAGTAATATCTTTTTAGATCAATGTAGAAATTTATTAAATTTTAAGGTGATAATCGTTATCTCCCCTTGTAGCAGAAATACTAAGTCATGGCCTAAAACAATGATTGAGCACCTGGTGGGAAGGCAGGGCCAACCCAGAGGAGCTCAGGTGCATGGAACGAGAGCCCAGGATCCACCCCTTCCCAGACCTCATTTAAGGGTTAGCAGTGAAGGTGTAGGTATCTTACTGAAGTCTTGTCTACTGGAGTGCTTTCAAAGGTAAGCTGTTTTTCTTCTTTTTTTTTTTTTTTTTTTTTTTTTTTTTTCCCCTTCTGTAGCTGTTGCATTTGGGCTTGTTCTTATTTGCTGTAGTTGAAGACTGTGCCACTCTGCTGTTATTGCTGTACTTCCTATCACATTACAGTGTTACACTCCTATGTAAGTGTGTGTGTGTATACATATATGTATGTATTATGTGTGTATACATATATTGTCAACTGTTTATGGGCTGGTTTGGCCTGGCTCTGTGACTAGTGGGGCAGAGGGATCTACAGATCTGCACCTCTGGGAAGGGGAAACAGTGGACCCCAAATAATTAAGAATAGTGGAGACAATCTGAGGAGAAACAAACTAATTTATTAAATATTGTATTGGAATACAAGATAACACAACTATAATACAATATAATTACATTTGAAATTAATAAATAGAAAATAAGTAGAGAGAGAGAGAGAAAGAGTTATCTGAGAACTGAAGGCTTCACCATGCACTGAGGTGAGATGAGCAGTTGGGTTGAGCAGCAGGGGGGAGAGCCGAAGGGAAAAAAGGGACATCAGGTGATCTTGCTTGGGGTTATATCTCCTCTCTGAATGTAGAGTGTTCTGGGGTATGTAGTTCTTCTCTTTAGGACAGGTGCCTGGAACTGGAGCATTAACTGTTTAGCTCCCAGTGCACTACATGATGTTACGATATGGAATATCAGTAACCAAAAAATTATAAAACATGACAATCTATATATCTATTTAAGTTCACTTCCTATACTGTGGGTAGGTACTATGACCATTCTTCAGTGTTACAAGGTA
This sequence comes from Lagopus leucura, assembly GCF_019238085.1. Classification (NCBI taxonomy): domain Eukaryota; kingdom Metazoa; phylum Chordata; class Aves; order Galliformes; family Phasianidae; genus Lagopus; species Lagopus leucura. The sequence continues at coordinate 51,593,789 of NW_024962264.1, forward strand.
CAATAGAGTTCTATATATGTCTATTAGTTTTAGCAATCTACAGAAATTTTAAAACTTGAAAACAAATTAAGGTTGTATTTTTGTCCTTAGCTTTGCCTAGGAGGCAAAACCAAAAGGAGACCTAGTCAGGTGTTTATAGCTATCTGAAATGGGTCAGATCATACCTGAAAACTGAACAAAGTAAACTTCTGGCTTTTAATCATGTAGACAATTAGTACAGTCAAAGTAGCTGGTCTGTGTTTTGTCTGTTCCTATGTTACTAACCTCAGAAAATTTGATAATGCACAAATAATCAAGGTAAAAATCTACTTCTACTTTCAAAAGAAAAAGGAAGATGGATTTTTTTTTTTTATTACTTAAAAAATAATCAGTCAGTTAAACTATCTATATTCTAGAGTCTCTAATGATCATTGTTTAGTGTTCTTTTTTTCCTGCTTTATGTCAGCTCTTTCTAATTCTAAGAACAATGGACTGTGCACTCATCTTTAGTTTGTTAATCCAGACCATTCTCTTATCTCTGTTTAGTGCTTTGCCTAAATATTTTTATTTGATCCTCTGGCGTGTGAAGATTGTTTTTTGTTCCAGATGCCAGGAGGGGCCAAATGCTGTTCTTGGGAAGATATGCTTTTGAAATGATAGGGAGAGAATAATTGGTGTTGCAGATAAGTTTTTATGTCAAGGTTGTCAAACGTATTTTGCTGCCAGCTCTTGGCTAGAGTTCTGCTTAACGCCAGATGGCATTGTTTTTTAGATGCTATTGAATAGAACAGATCATTAATTTCCCCCAGGATTTGTTCAGACACCTTATATGATGAATTTTCCTGCCCACGTGCCTATGTGCTCTGTAGAAATCTATGTTCTTTGTATTGCATGAAGAACATGATTGATTTTTTTTTTTTTTCCTAAAAATAAATACTCTGTATAAGCTATGCAACTTAACTACATGATCTTTAGATTTTGAAGTGTGTATTTCATTTTTCAATAATTTACAATTATTTGTAGGTGCTCTTAGGTCAATTTAGATACCTAAATATATGATTCCCTCATTTTCTACCTCGCTTGTAGAGGCATATACAGTATGTTCTCAGTTTTATGAACAGAGAGAGATCTCGCTGTAGGAACGAGCTGAGATGTGCAGGATGGTTGAAGTTCCTTCAACTCAAACCACCTGAGATTGATTGAGTAATGCTTCACACATTGTACTTACCCAAAATATGTGTTTAATACCAGGTTGTAATAGTAAATTCCAAGATTCTGAGTCTATAAGGAGGGTGTTTGTTTTTTTCTTTTGTGGGGTGGTGTTTTGTTTGTTTGTTTTTGGAAGGTTCAAAATCAGTTGTAATGTCTCCTTTCTGAAGAAAATATGCAATTCAGATTAGTAAGAGGGTCCATTGAGTTTGCCAGGGTAGGCTCTAAATTACTTGTCACTGCTGGAGCAGTTTTAATGATTTAAGAACTATCTTTCTGTATGTTTTTAATGGAAGTGTAGTAATGGGAATTGCTCTACCCTTATGTTGTGGGGGGTGCAAAATATATAAAAGAAATTTGTTTCATTTTCTGTTGAAAATAACTTAATTGCACCAATGTTTTTATTAAGTAATGGTGCATGTTTTAAATGAAGCATTCCAAGGAGAAACATAGGAAAGTGAGTATTTATTTAATTATGTCTTTGTTAGCTGACTTTTGAATGATGGTTTTTGTTAAATGCTTAATGATTTCAGCCTATGTATTAGAATTTTTTTATTTTTAAACCATGACGATGGTGAAACACCAGAGAGGCGGCTGATGTTTCATGATGGTTTTGGATAAAACTGTCAATAATTTGATTAAACTTCTAGTTAGCCTTCACGGGTTCAAAAGGTTGGACTTGATTATCTTTGTAGGTCCCTTCTGACTGAAATATCTTATATTTCATGACGTATTCAGAAAAGATATTTTAAAAAAATAAAAAAGAAAAAATAAATAAAAAAGAAAATTCCTCATTGAGTTGAAAACAAAATTTCCACAGCACTTGAAAGTTTGGTTATCTCAAGCTGACATATTCTGTGAATGGCCCAAGGTACCTCCAGGAGGAAGCCCTGCAGTTCCACCATACTTTCAGTAAAGAGAATGCACTTTTTTTTTAAAAAAAAAATTATTTTAATAATATGCATACATGGGAATTGTGCTAATTTGGAAAGAAAGAAGATCAGTGAAAAGCTGTTTCTTATTTATTTTTCTTCTTTAGATTTTTATGATTAGACACCATTCAGAGTGGATTTTCTGGAGGACTGCTTCAGTATAATGTTGTGATAGTTTTCCCTGGTCTTCTTCATGTAAATCTGATCTTCATAAGCTGTATACTTTAGATTATATTTAAAACATTAAATATGGTGTTATTTCTGTTGCAAGTCCAGTATATATTGCAAAGCAAAATAATAGAACTGTATCACTCTGAAGGGCAAGATGCAGAGTGCCGAAAAATCGGTTTGCCCTGAGCACGGGAAGATGCTGCTACCAGTTCTAGAGTTTTGCCATATCCACTTCTGATGCAATGACTTCAATTCAGGAGACAGACAAGCTCCCCATCTTTTTTGACAACTCAGAATCCATATTGATTACCTCACATTAAATAGGCAACATGTACAACTTTATTTATGGTTTTACTGTCTGCTTTTAGTTTAGTCATTTTATTAAAGTTGCTGAAAAACTCTAGGGTACTTTCCAATACAGTATCATGACCAAGGACGCTTATACTTTAGTTCTAAATATCCTGACATTTTGACAGGAGACTATAAGGCTATCATACCTGTGGGTATTTTCTTACTACCTGGGAAGGTTTACTATTTCAGTATTCCTTTATCTTCACCCTATCCCATCTGTGCTTGATATACCAGAGAGAATCCTGTTGTTTGCAGTACATATAAATTCAGTGTATATTACTCCTGAAGGAATTTTTCTTTGTTTAATAAATTCCTTACGGATAGCATTGGAACTGAAGCACTTACTCTTTTTCTATCATTAGGTTAGGACTGCATTAACAACCAAGTACCTTTTGACTTCTAACTTTGCGCAGCTGACTTAGATTTGAATTCTGTAAACTAAAACAAACAAAATTCTTGATGCCATAAAGGATTTAGCAAAGTTTATCTTGAGGCAAAAAAATAAATTTTCTACAGCAGAAGTAGAATAATAATAAACTTACATTCTAAATGAAAGATCATATTCTAGCAAGTATTGTGCATATCCATTTCAATCTCTCTAATAAAATTAGCAGCAGGAAAATGCCAACTGTCATTCCAGTATCTCCAGCTACTCAGTTATGAACATCTTTTGCACACAGTCTCTTACATAATTCAGTCATTTTAGTATATTCAAAGCTACCAACCTTATTTATTCTTTCATGAGACTGTAGTTTAGTAAATATTACTATTGATGTATTTTTATCAGACAAAATTGTAATGATCCAAAAATAGACAGTTTTAATGTGATAAATTTAGTTTTATTTCAGTAGTAGTGAAATCTGTTTGAAATGTGCAAACAGTTTTGCAAAAAGTTTTCTCAAGTTCAAAATTTGTCTAAGAGTTTTGTACAATTTATGGTACCAGTTTTGTTACATTTGCCATCCAGGCTCATTAGCACTGGTGATAAATGTAAAACATTTGGGAGTCTCATCAGTGTCCTAGAGATGCTCCTCTGTCTGAGAGAGAAAAGCTCCCAGAAGATGTGGTTTATTACTGACTTCTACAGACTATCTTGTTATTTTAGGAATATAGAGCTGACAACTCTGTCACTGTGCATCTTTACAATACCATCTTGTGTTCTGCAATCATCTTTAAAATCACTTTTTAGATTTCTGGTCTAGAATAGCAGTACTATTTTTTGCCTCCAAACTGCATTAAAATGTAACATAAATCTAACATAATGCCTATTTTTTTGAAAAACTTTCCTTGAAATAACCATATTAATTTGTCTAACAAAATAAACTGTTAAGATAACATGGATCATAATATTACTATAGATCTGTGAGCATGTGAAGAAGGAATGAAAAATGAGTATAACCACTGTGACCAAGAAGCCTCTAGCACTTAAATAAGATAATTGATTCTTAAAACAGTGGTAGCCTCCTTGTCATTTTGAAATACTTCGACCCTTTGATATATTATTTCCTACTTCTCTGCTATATCATTTTCTTCTTCTGAAAAATATCTAATTTTCAGGAAGTAGGGAAACAGTGGAAAAATGTATTCTTTCCGGTGTTTGGAAGTTGTCCTTCTGCTAACCTTAGTTAATGTTAACTGTAGGTTACGGTTGTGTCTGTAGAACAGTGTAGAATAAACACATACTCTGACTAAACAAAGTTCACCAACTTCCTAAAAGCACAATTATTATTTTTACCTTTCAAATTTTATGTGAAATTGATGTTAAGAAATAGATTTAATGAAACAGTCATTCTGGATAAAACTTGCACATCCTTAATGTTGTTGATAAATGATACAGAGCATAAAAGAGATTTGCTAATGCGCTGGTTTAATGTATTCTTATAATGGAAGCTCTTATTCACTAGCGTTATTTTTGTAGCATGTCTTGTTCCTTCAATAGCTGTCATTTAAACATGAAAGGTTCCTGCAGTGCATTGCCTTAGGATTTGATTTTCTAGTTTTATAAATAAATTATATCCAGTCTAAAGTGATGGAGTATTGGATAAATGGAGGAAAAGGCTTATGGAATTCTGTCAGTTTGAAGGGGGGGAAAAAAGTAGATAAAATCTATAGTGGTACTATATTTACTGAACACAATTCAGCTATCTGTGATTTAAAATGAAATTTGAAATTGAGAGCTGTAGATATTAAAACTGTTTATTTTACCAGGTGAGTATTTTTCACAAGTCTTCCTTATGTTATTTCATTGCATCCCTCTAGCTGTAGAATGCAGCCATTGAAAAGTCACTCCTGACACACCTTAATCTTGCAGACATTATGCCTTGTGTACTATAGCATTTGTCATATTAGACAATAGCATTTTTTTCACATCATTTAGTGTCTAGATTCAGGGTTTCTTATTTTTTTGGTTTGTTTAAGCTTTTTAATAAGATGAGTGTCTTGCAATTTCCTGCATTAAACAGCTGGGATAACATTCAAAGTGTATGTGCTCCCTTGACACAAAATCCAGATCTTTACTACAACTTCTGAAGAGCATTTAAAAAATAGCATTAATTTATAGACAGTGAGTTTTTATATTTTAATGGATTTGCTCTGATCAGAAATGCTTTCCAAAAAAGTCTCCTAATTGTCTTACAGAGCTTTTTGTGATGAGAACCAAACTGTATGAACTATCTTCTTTCTGAAAGAAACTAGAAAACATATCCCAGAGTATGGCTAATGTAGTCCTGCTGCAAACGGACATTCAGATCATCTGAATCTTAAAGATGGTCCAAAGACTTAATAGTTGAACACCCAAAAACACTAAAATGCTCTGTGACTCTCAGATCCCTAACACCACCTGGTTTTCTTGATTGATCTGCTCTTGTTGAAATGCTTCATTTGCTAAAGTAGACAAACACTGTTTTCTTACTTTGCGCCATAAATTATGCAGAATTGTATATAATTTTATTGAATATTGACCTTTTCTTGTACAGATAATTCAGGACTTGCCAATTGTACAAGTTTGCAAAACAGATAAAGAATGATATGGGAGGATTCTGCTTTATTGGGTGACTAGCACCCAATGTTTGAAGCCACAGGCTGCGTTGACTCTAACACTTTTCAACTCCATATGGGCAAAATAAGAAAACAGTGAAACTATTTCATAGCAAGGAAGGCTATCTGTTATCAAAACGATGTGCACCAAGCACTTCCATATTTGAAGACTGCTCCTTAATAATGTTTCCTATTTTCACAACAGCAGAGGTGGTTGTCAGTAGCATGGCAGGAGAGGTTGAAACTTTCTGCTGGTATTATACAACATGAAGAACAAGCTACATTCCAGGCAGCCATGCACAACTGACACATCACAAAATGAAGAACATCTCAGTCAGCTCATCATGATGGTGACTAGATTGAAAAAATAATGCTTTGTACTTGAGAGTTTGCTTTGTCAAATAGTACTAGTATGCTTCTTGTATTTGTAGTTTCTATGGAGATAAATAGTAGGCATTATTTTCAAAACATAAGCTTGGTTACTCTGGATCAAAACACTTCCACCTGCACAAATTCATGGGCAGTTTGTGCAACTGAGCTTATAGTGCATTAGACTGTAGAAAGTGTAATACAACAGAATGTCTTCAGTGTGGATAGGGATAGCTACTCTATACAGTATTTTCTTTAAGTTTCTTATAATTGATAATGTCTAAATGGTCTCATATGGTGAGAAATAACTATAGTATACTTCATTTTACTAGCTTTCCTCAGCCTTCATTACACAAAAAAAAAATCCAAATACAAGCAGAGTGAAGGTTTGTTCAGACATAAAACTTCTCAGCTTCTTTCTTGGATGGTTGCTGAAAATACGTTCCTAGTAAAGACATAAGACTGAGAATGCTCTTTAAAGGAAAAAAGGAAAAGGATAAGACTGGACTCAAATGGTTAAGTGAATCCCAAATTGATTGTTTACATGGGAACACTTCCTATTAAAAAGAAAAGCTAAATCATAATGGGATTAACACACCAGTTTAAGAAATAACAAAATAGCTGCTTGAAGATCTGCAGTTAGAACTCTTGTCTAGATATCAAACACCCAGATTTAAATTGTTTTCTGGAGTGATTCAGAGGATTTATTTGCAATGTAGCTTATATTTTCATTAAAGCACACATGGAGTAGTATAATTTTTCAGTAAATATTTCAGAGTGGATATAATTGCAGACGCTAGGACTGAAGGCAAACACAGCCCTGTGATGCAGGAAGATAGACTTTATTCTTATACCAAAAGAAGGAAACAAAACTGAGATATTACATAAATAATGTGGCCGTACAGAGAATTACAGAATCATTAAGGTTGGAAAAGACATGCCTAAGATCAAATAATTTCAGCTATATAGTAGCTATAAACACAGTAACATAATTGAAAGCAGGTAGTTTTCCCTGCAATAAATAATAGCTTGGGGATGAAATAGGCAAGAAAAAGTGCTGGTAAATCCTGCACAAATGAATTGGAAGTCAATAAACATCATTCCTGTAGCATTAACTAGTTGTCTATTGTGTCTTGGCTTGTCTGAAGATGCTATAGACTCCTACTCATTATTCACTTTTCTAAAGGACAATATTTTTGCTTAATAAATAGACTACTATAAATATTTTTATTACTAATGTTTCTTCTTTCTTTAAAGGAAGAAATATGCATAGATTGCTCTGAAAGTAATGCTGCTTATTTACTTTCATGGAAATTACTATGCAAAATCACAATAACATTATTTGAAAGAGCAAATTCTTGCCTACAAAATACTGTTTTTCAACATAGTCACCACCACAAGCTGTACATTTTTGCGAGCAATGAATAAGAGCCTGCATGCCAAACCTGTAAGAATCACACCAGAGGTGGTGACCTGCTGTTTTACAGCTAAGATGACATTGTTGCTATGAAAGTGTTACTTTTGCAGTCCATATTTTTGACCCGTATAGAAGTCTGAAAGCACCAAATCCAGGCTACACCATGAATGTGGAAGGTCAGTCCTGCCAACACAAAATAGGAAGTGTTACTTTAGGGTTAGAGCTCATAAAAGCATTATGTATAAAGAGTCACTATGTTTATCATTATTCCAAGGAATTTAATATGGATGCATTTTATGATATTAAAAGAGAATGTGGCATAAAACTAAGAAAATAAAGTTTTCTTTATGAAATTAACAAATTATTCATGAAGTAATATAAGAACATTGAAGTCCTATAAAATATGGAATCTATAGGTGACCTATGATTATTTGCTATGTAAATACAGACACAAACAACTTTTTAAAGGAGAGGAAATAGAAACTTGGCCTTAAAGTCAGTAGCAGAGACAGTTAAATATGTAGGATGATAAACTGAGCTGTCTGGACAGGCCTTGGGAAGGTTTACATAGATAAAACAGTAAGTTAATATGCGTATTTACTCTGCTTATTACATTTACCATTCATCTATTGTGATTTCACTTGGAATACAGCTAAATATCCGTCACACAGCTATTCACGTACTCCTCTCAAATCACACCAAAAGTAGGTGAAAGGAGAGAATTAGAAACAAAATTCATGGGCTGGAATGAAAACCATTTACTACAGCAGATGAGGAAAAAATGGTATTGGAAATGTAACAATAACAATATATGCAAGTGCAAAGTGATTACTCACTACTAACCAATTAATATCAGGCCAATTCTCCCACAAGGGTGATCCCCTGTCAACTGCTCTCAGCTTTATGGCCTTCCACATGATGTCATATGGTGTGGAATAACCCTTTGCCCAATTCTGACCACCTGTCCTTGCTCTTCTTCCTCATGTTACGCGATAAGGGCTGCACACCCATCACTCAGCAATAACCAAAACTTTATAGCTCCATGAATACTGTCGCAGCTAAACCTAGGGCAAGTGGAAAATGAGGGAGAAGAGTCAGAGGACTATCTTTCTTTAGTCTTGGCTCTCAGTAATTTTCCTATTTAGCCAGTCTTAAGTAACACTTTGATTTTCATCTTTCGCTCTTTTTCCCTTGAAAGGTCCTGACCTCTTCATTATATTTGACAAACTCAAAAATGCTTGTACAGAAACTTTCTCTGAGATTATGGTTCTTTCTGCTATTTAATGTCTTTCAGTTATACAGCTTAACATATCAACATGACATTTCCTTTCTTCTACTACCTTCATTTTTTTATGTTTCTATTCCAATTTTATTCGGTGTCTTTGCATTTCTCTGTTTTCGGGCCCCCCCGCCCCCCCAATTTGTTGAGAAGGGCTGTTTAGAAGCTAATTGATCACCTGATAACAGTTATCTGTTCCTTGTTTGTCTATATTCATAGCTCCAACATGCTGTGTTCTTGTATTTTCTTCATATAAACACACACTTCATAGAGTTTGCACCCCAGACAATACAGATTAATATACAGAGAAACAATTTGCAATTACTGAAAGTACATAACCCAACATTATTATCATTGTGAAGCATCAATAAAGGCTAAAAACCTTTATTTCACACAATAAGTTATGTCTACACAGGAAACAAAAAAAAATCTTTTTAGAAACAAAAGATATAATATTTATAATGTAGATTATCTGGAATAACTCTGGAAGAAAATGAATTGGAAATGAAAAGTTGTCAATCATTTGAGTTCTGATAATATCATTTCTTCTGTATGCTTCTTGGAATGCCTTCGTTCGTGAAGAAGAGTAAACCACTAGAAAAAAGTCAAAATTGTTTATTAAACAGGTACACATACCAGTGAGCAAAGTAAAAGGATGATTTCAACCCACAGTTTCTGTTAAACATCTCAGTAAGAGTTATGTTAAATGTTTCCAGAAGTGCCTTTTGTGTCATTTTAATTGGAAGGGTCTTTTAAAGGTCATCTGGTCTAAGTCCATGGCAATGAATAGGGGCATCTGCAGCTAGATCACGTTCCTTTGAGTCCTATCCAGACTGACTTCGAATGTTTGTGGTATCCACTAACTCCCTAGACAACATGCTCCAGTGCCTCATCGCTCTTATTGTAAAAAAAAAAACAAAAAACAAACAAAAAAAAAACCTCCTTATTTCCAGTCTAAATCTTCCTGTTTTCAGTTTGAAACCACTTCTCCTTGTCCTGTCAAAATATGCCCTCCTAAAAACTGTCCCTTTATTTCTTATAACCTCTCTCTAGGTGTGGAATTTTTTCTCTCAGTTCCCACCTCCAGGGCCTTCTCTTTTTCAGGCTGAACAGTCCTAGGTCTCTCAGCTTGTCCTCATAGGAGACATGTTCCATCCCATGGAACATTTAAATGGCCCTACTTAGGAAGTACTGTATCAGGTCCAGGTCTCTCCTATGCTGAGGACTCAGCATCTGGACATGGTATCCAGATGAGGCCTCATGAGCACAGAGTAGACTGGCAGGATCACCTTCCTCGCCCTGCTGTCACACTTCTTTTGATGCAGCCCAGCATACAGCTGGCTTTCTGGGCTGTGAAGGCGCATTGCTGGTTCATGCTCATCTTGTTCTCCGTCAGTACAAGTCCTTTTCATTAGGGCTGTGCTATTTGTTGTGATAACAACTTAGAGGAGAGATGCATTCTTGAACATGTTCAAAATGTAAACTGAACAAAACAGAGAAGTACTAATTAATTTTAATAGCTACAAACACAATCATTGTTCTTGTATTTTTAATGCTGCACTGAATTATTTCATTATGGTAAATATTTACCTTAGCACGTAACTTGTTATTTTCTGATGTGCTTGTGAAACTGAGATATTTCTAAATTTTTAGATTTAAGTCTATTCTAAAGTTTCCATTTTGTGTTTTTGGTTTTCCAGTTACTTTGAGTTATCGGTGTTGAATTAGCAAAAGAAGGCATTTAGAAACCAATACCTCATCAACATTTACCTCTGTTTTTATACACTTCCATTACTGCTTTTCCTGCTTTTATTTTCTTCTCATTATCGTGAATTCAATATTTGCTGAGTAATTACTTTCATATTTTTCTGAATGCAAAGCAACAAAATATAAAAATCATGGTTCCTGCTCACTAAAGTATATAAGAAACCCACTCAGATGTCAGTGATTTTTACCATTTGTGACAGTAATTTTGTTAGTTATTAACAGTTTAATCTTAGTATTTCACTGTAAGACCATAGACAAAAGAAAAATGAGAAACAGTTTCTGGATTTAAGTTTTTTTTTAGAGTTACTGAGCTGTCAAGTACTGCAAGGAATATTTATGCAATCAACTATGAAGCAATTTCCAGCACGTACTCACAGATCCTGTTTTAATGACAAACCTTAGTAGTAGTTTGTGTAGCCTAGAAGAGCTGCTAGGAAAGAACAATACTTTTCATGACAGAGTATGTGCGTTTACAAACTATTAGTTCTGTTAAAACATATAACAAGAAATCAGCACCTTAGTAGCATGGGCTGTGTGTCACAAAAAAATTCAATTATCCTTTAGGAAAATCTGAGCAGCTAAATTTAAACAGCTAAAATCTCTTGTCCTTTCTACAGAAAATATTTTTTTCACAAGCAATAATGCAGCCTGGTATGTCTATTAGTAACTAATGGCAATTGAACATTATATATGCACATATGTTTATTTAACAAAATATATTTATGAGATTTTAGAAATGGAAATGATAATGCTAGTTAAAGGACTAGCATGGTTGTATACTTTAAACTCAAAACAATTCATATAAAGAAAAAGAGGTAAAGTTTTCAACCTCTAATAATATTTAGAGCTGACGTTAAGTATAACGCCTAATACTTATTCCCACAAGCTGTAAGTAAATTTTTAAACAAACAAGTTTAAAAATAGAGGAAAAACCTGAAATGGTTCAAGAAAGAAAAGCTATCCACAGCAAATAGGACTATCAGTTTTTCCAGATGATTGTCATGCTATCTGTTCAACTATAGAATTAGGGACCAGCTGACTTTTTCTTATGCTCTGAATAAAAGAGGTCCCTGAAAGTGTTGGTCTTCCTGCATGTAACAACTTGAGGTGTTATTTGTAAAGATGTGACATATGTGAAAATAAAAGCTGAAAAGTTAGTGTCTGAACTGCTGTTTCTTCAATACAAAAAGAAACTAGGCACCACAGTGTGAGAAGAAATAAAACTGAATTTGCACATAGACAAATCATAATGAATATGCCCTTTTGTGCCTGGATATTCTTATCCTTACATTCTACCATGTGAACGTATTACAGCTTAATATTCAAACAGTGTCACTTTATCCATGTTTTTCTGTGGAAATGTGAAAACTGAGCAAGATCATTCATTGCCATTGGGTATGTCAAGATGTAGCTGAATTATGATATGACATTATGGGCTGTTTTTCACAAATACAGTGACAAGAATTTATGTAAGGTTAAGTTATTAAATATCTTGATCTATGTTCTTAGGCCCCCTTATTCAGTGATTCGTAGTGGTTGCTGTTCAGGTGGTACCTCAAATTTACTAATTTGAGGCACTAAGGCATCAGGGTAGTCTCTAATAATATGTATATGCAGAAATTTCTAAACCTTTTGCACCGTATGTATTTTGGTTATGCTACGTTTTGCATCAGACCATAGATTTGAATCTTTTTTTAATCCATAAAAAGATATTATAATTTAACCAAAAAATATCACGCAAAATGAAAAACACAAGCACAGATTACTGTTACAAGGAAGCGTAACTTGAATCAGTGTCAGTTTTTAACAGAGCTATCAAATGTCTTCCACTCCAACAAAGAATTTAATTTCCTAACCCCATCTGTTTTAGTTCTAGAGCTGTTCCTATAGCACTTGCAACATTTTTTTATGTAATGAAAAAATATATATTGTTCACTTCAGAGACATAAAAACTGAAGCTTTGTTGATCTCTCTTCCCCCCAAAAAATCAGCTCCAGGCAAAGACAAATCACAGAAAACTCTAAAAATTTCAAAAGTTACAGCAAATAAAAAGTTTATTTTATCCATAAATGTTATGCAGCCTTAACTGTAATGATCACTGTCATGCTTATACATTTGACATTTTGAATATCAAATGCCAAAAGTTATCAAATCGAATTTTCATAGAATGTTTCAAATAGGGCTTTTTAAAAGTAATTTTTCATATAAAGCATTTCTACTTTTTTCATAGTGCTTGAATGTAGGAGTCTCATTTGAGCTCTTGTCTGTCAGAAACAGTCAGAAAAGAAGAGGGAACTGAAATAGCTAGAAGGTTGCCAACAGAGAAAAAGAAAGAAAATACTGAATTGCGTAAAGATGGATGTGGCCAAGGAGAAAGTGATAATGGTGGTGTGAAGTACTCATTACTAAGATATATTCCTACTTTCCTGTATTCATTCTTTTTCCCCATATGTTTTTCTTTGCAGCCCCTCATTCAATATTCATCTACTGCTACATTCTGTACTGCTGTATCACAATCATACTCTCCCATTACTTTATCATTGTTTATCCTTTCTTCTACTTACTGCTCCCAGAACTCAACCTCTTCAACATTTCAAATGAAGTTTCAACATCATTTTCAGTGTCAAGATCACCTCATGATCTCCTACAAATCTACTACACACTTTTATTAACAAATCTGGTTATTCTTGCCCAGCATAAGGACTGTATTCCATTTTTCCTTCTGAAGCTCTAGATGGTGGTTGCCAGAAATAGTGAAATGAAATAGTTCTGAAATCTGCCTTTTACTCTGGTGTATAATCAAAGAATATACAGATGTTATAATTAAGAAATATACAGGAAAGTTGGGCTTAACAGGTTATCACACCAAAGAAGAATGGATGGAAAGCTTATTCTTGTCCTGGGCTTATTGAGAAGACTCCAAGAGAATCAATCTCCAAAAGAGATCCTTCCCTACTGGAAGTCAGCTCTTAAATGGTGTCTAGGAGAGGTGGAGCCAGGTTCCATCCCTTCCAGTAGCACAGGTGAATTTCCTTCACCTGTGCTCCCAGGGCTGACTCATTGCTCACCTCAGGTGGTCAATCAGAGGTTCAGGCCATGATTCAGCAGTTCCCATACATATGGATTTCTTATCTACATGTTTCCTTAGGTAAAATATATTTTCCCTGTAAAAATAGAATACCTAGCATATGTAATAATCTAAATACCAGAAATGAAATATTTACTACTTATAAGGGTACATAAGTAGGGTGTTCTGATGAACACGATTGTCCTGGTAGTCACCAAGCTGTATATGAGATAACAATGCCCCCTTGCACCTGAAGGCTAACAGTATCCTGGGCTGCATTAGTAGGAGTGTTACCAGCAGGTTGAAGGTGGTGATTCTTCTCTAATAAGTCGTGTCCAGTTCTGAGTTCCCCATTACAAGAAAGGCATAGAGCTCCTGAACAATTCAAGAAAGTACAGTGAAAATGATGAGGGAACTGGAGCATTTCTTCTATAAGAAAAGGCTGAGAAAGCTGTGACTGTTTAGCCCAGAGAAGAAAAGACTCAATTTCCATAAGTACCTGAAGGGAAGATGTAAAAAAGACAAATCCAGGCTCTCTCCATTTGTGCCCAGTGAAAGAACAAGAGGTAATGAGCATGAACTAAAACATAGGACGTTCCATCATGGAATACATTTTCTTTGTAAGTCTGGAGTCATTCAGATGCTTGGAGACATTCGAAAACCAACCAGATATGGTTCTTTTCACTCTGTTCTGAGTAATTTTCTGAGCATTACAGTTGGGCAAAATGACCTTCAGGGGTGCCTTTAACCCTCAATCATTCTGTGAATCTGTGACATAGCAGAGGGTGAAACAAATGAACAAACAAACCACTTACGTGCAGATCAAATGCTGACTAAAGCATTGTTACAAATAGCAATCTTCAGTATTTCCTCTATGGGCATATTATTTATATGTGGCAGTTGTGATCATCTGTGCTGGATACTAAGTCACAATTTCAGATTAAGGGAAGACTGGGTGATGTTTAGTAATGGAAAGAAAGAGGACAACAGTATGTTGCATGGAGACATAGCTGTGTATTTCCCTTCTGATTTGACACTGTGAGACCCCTCTGGAGTACCACATCCAGGTCTGGCATCCCAGCACAAGAAAGATGGGAAGCTGCGGGAAGAGCTTTAGAGGCGGTCTACAAAGGTGGTCAGGAGGCTGAAGCATGAAGAAAGGCTGAGGGAGCTCGAATTTTCTTGCCTGGAGAAGGCTCCACAGACACCTCCTGCATCCATCCGGTACTTGGAGGGAGCTTATAAACAGGAGGAAGAAAGACTTTTTACACAGTCTGATAGGGATCAGAGAAGGGGGGATGTCCTTTAAACTGAAAGAGAAGATATTTAGGTCAGATATTAGGTTAAAATTCTGTACTCAGTGGGTGATGAGACACTGGAACAAGTGGCCCAGAGAAGCTGTGGATGTCCAATCCCTGGAGATGTTCAAGGAGAGCATGGATGGGACCCTGGGCAGTCTAGTCCCGTGAGTGGCAAATCACCCCACTACACTATGAGGGGTTGGAACTGAATGGTCTTTGAGGTCCCTTCTTATTCAAGCTCTTCTATGATTCTTTGATTCCATGTCTCTGGAGGTGAAAAGTTATTCTCATTCACCTAGGACATATTCAGACAAGGGACAATTTCTCTTGATTTTTCTTCTGTTGTCATTACTGCTTGTAACTCAACAAGCATCCTAACTCTACTGAAAGGTTCTCAGCAATTTGAAAACCAGGGCAGCATCTGGAAATTTTTTTGAATTCATTGGTATTATTAGAAATATTCAAATGGAATATTTATAATGTCTCATTGATTATTCCCAGTGGAAACAAACTTGAAAAACATATTTGTTATCCTTGTGATAACGTGTCATTGTTAAGTTTGCAAAAAGCTCTGCTGATAACGTGTCATTGTTAAGTTTGCAAAAAGTTCTGCATAATTGATGATAAAGAAGTAAATAAATGAGAAAATTATACAGGATAGATAAATTATACATATTGGAATCATATGTAGAGTTTCTTATTGAATGTATTCGCTGTTTACAGTGCTGACTTCTCTGAATTTTTAACCACGCATGGAGATGAGCAATGCTGTTTAACGCTTTGTTAAGTACATTCTCGACTCTAACTCAAATAGCTCTGTGAGGATAAACAGTACCTGGAAGATGTCCAGATTTAGAGCAGTCGCTGATAATTTTCTTACTTATAAATGAAGGTAGGTGAATTATAAAAGGGAAAAATATTTGCAAACATATACTTGAATTTTATAAAGAATTTTGCTCTCAGTGCATGCACTATTACTTGCCATATGTGAAAAATATCAGTAGAATAGAAAACTGTTTATTTTGGCCCATTTATTCTTGGAATGAGATTCTCAAGTTCAGTGTCCTCTACGTGGAAGACAAAAAGATCTTTTTGCTCACTTTATGTTGAGCAAAGTGCAAAGATTTAATGGGAAAAAGCAAAAGAGAGGAAGAATATTCGATTTTAATTACATGTTGTGACATAATTTGCACAGTTGAATTTTTACAACAGGATTTTTCAATTAAGTTTCCAGACATTGTTGCTTATAATGTATGTAAGATATTGTGCAACTGTGCTATAGTTTTTTTGTACAACCTCCAGCTGGTAGGTTAATAAATATGATTTATGATAAGTCAACCTGTATTTTAAAGTACTAATAGCTGTTGATTGTCAAAGAACAGTTTCCATATTTCTTCCTCTTTAGATCATTCTTGTCGGTCCCCTACCTGGAGTACTGCATTCAAGTGTGGGTCTGACAGCAAAAAAAAAAAAAAAGAAGGGAGTGGGGCTTGTTTGAACTAGAGAATAGAAGTCAGCTATAAATGGTCTTTCAGTACTTAATGGTAGCCTACAGAAAAGATGGAGAAGGAGCCTTTATCTGGGAGTGTGTTACACGACAAGAAGTAAGCCCTTTAAACTAAGAGATTTAGGTCAGGTTATTTGCTATGAGGATAATGAGACATTGAACTGAAGAAGTTGTGGATGGTAGTGCTCAAGTCTGGGTTGGATAAGGGCTCTGAGCAGTCTGGTCTAGTGGAAGGTGTCTCTACCCAAGGCAGAGGGCCTGGACTAGATTATCTTTAAGGTTCTTTCCAGCCCCGAACATTCTAGGACTCTATGATTTTGTTATCTGTCCTCCCTTCCCTCCCTCCCTTTTTCTTTCTTTCTTTCAAAAAAATACTTAATAGTTGAAAATATCACTTGCAAGTAACAACTTGGTGTAATAAATCATTTTTCATTTGGTGTTTTTTTAATATATTGGCGTTTCTTAAAATACACATATTCTATGCTCAAATTTAATGTTAAAATATTTAAGTACTCTGATATTTGACAATGATGGACACTTTGTACATTTCTTAACACTAAATCTTTAATCCTACTTGAGTTTTCTGAAGTTAATTATATTCATATTTTGAAATAGTCATGTCACCAAAGTGTCTACAAATTATAACCTTTAGAATTCTGATGACCTATTGTTTTTCCAGTCTCTATTAAGTAGTGAAGAATAATGAGAAGGAAAGGTGGTAATACTTGAGAGCAGTGTTAAGTTCATAGTTTTATTATTTGTTATGTATATCTTGTTTATAAAGTATTTTTGTTCATGTTTGTAGTAGAAAGAGTAGGTAGATGAGTAAATCTTGGACTCTAGGATAGATAATGAAGGTGTGGATACAGAGCAGCAACTGAATCTACCCTTAAAGTAGATTTCCCACTCTGCTCTCTGTTCTTTATGATTTGTTAGCATTTAACAAGAACGGACTGTCAAAATATTTTATGTGATGCTGTAATTCAGACTGTTACTATGCTGAGTTTTTCTATGGTGAATACATTGCTCTCAAGAAATAAAGGTATATTCATCAGAGATTCTTTCTTTGCTTGTTCATGGGAGAAGGAATTTTTACAATAGCTAAGGAATTTTGTGAAATATTAGGAATGCGAGGGGAAAAGAGTAGATCTTTGGAATGTATAAAGCCAGACCATTGACTTAATCCAGGCAACGCTTAATTTTTTTTCTACTGAGCATTTTGAAGCATCTCAGTAAAATGTAGTATATTTCTTTCTCATTATCTTTCTGATCTAAAATATTTATTTGGTTTCGTTTTCATGTTAGTTTAGTAGCCAGTAGTCAGTTCTCAAAACAAAAGGAACATTAGTTTTGAGACAAAATGAAAGAATATCTACAGCCTTAAAAAATCAAATCCTAAATATTTCTGTACTCAATACTACTAAAAAATATATCTATTTCAGAATGTACAATATGTTCTTATTTTGTCTTCTTTCCCTTTCACTGTCATTTTAAATACTATCCAAGTTTGGTTGATAACCATAATTTGAGTAAAAAAACAAGTTGAAACTTAATAGGAAAAAAAATCCTATAATTTCCAGAGATTTTTCATTGTATTGGTAATTTTAAAGTAATCTCACCTGAACTGGAATGATTGAATCTGATTACTCCACACACCAACAAATGACCTTGATGATGACAAGTACTTTTTTTTTTTCTTTACTTTCCTAAGGAAGGCAAATGTTCAGCAATTTTTTTTTTTCCAAAGTATATGTATTTTATGAAATACTTGACAAAATAATAACCTGATCTAATCTAAACAAGTAATGTGACTTAAATATGATATGAGGAAGAGGATGTATTTCTGGGAGAGTGAATAGGGTGGAAGAAAAAGAAAGAAACACTGGGTTTTCCATAATTGACAGCTGAGATAGGACTTTAAAAATGATTACAGTATATAATTTAAAAATGAAGTTTTGTTCTTATTTTCTTTTTGAGTATGATTATCTCAAAAAAATCATAAAATAGGTAGGAAAAGGTTCATAAAATTTCAAGTTCCATTTTTATAAAACCAGGTAAAATAATCAGAGAGTTACAAAATAAAAATATCTCAACTGCCCAAGAAATGTAAGAAGATCTTATATGATCAAAAGCACCTCTTCATTCTTTTTTTTTTTTTCCCCTGAAACAGCAGTTATAGTTTAAACAATATGACTTATATCAAGTTTCATTTACTTTAAATAAATATTCAATTTGTCATCAAGGATTCTAACCAGTTTTTACATACCTGAAATAGAAATCATTTCTCAACAGTTATTTCCAATTATTGAAAGTTTTTGTACTTATTATTGTGTAGAAAATAAAAATTGTGTAGAAATGATGTTACTTTCCAGTCTAAGAAATACCAGCTGGTATACAATAAGATGAATATCATAAGTGAATATCATAAGGAATACAAAAATGTAAAAACACATAGTTTTTACTCAGTAGCTTGGGAAGGAGTGTCTCTGTTTTGGAAAAGAATGGCTAAGAAAAAAAAAAAAGTAAATGGACAAAATAATTGGCAAAATAAAAAAAAAAATACAAAATAATTATGCTGTAGTGTCAGACTAACTGAACTGAGTACATGTGGCGTATGTTCATGAGAGACAGGACAGAAATGGAGAAAAAGAAGATTAAAGTTAGCTTGATGTTTTTTGTCATAATTCCTTAGAGCTTTGAGGGAAGGATCTACAGTGAGAAGATATTAAGGTGATGAGCATAAATACATTCTTATAAAAAATCTCTAGGACAGTAGCTACATTTTTGTCTGATGTTAATTTCCACCCATGAAGGATTATAACTGATTGCTGGTGTAAGGTAAAAAAGCAAGTGAGAACCTTAATCCCACCTATCTCTGTTTCTTCAGAGAAAATTTCTACCAGAAATACCAGCAGGTGTCAAATATTGCATGGTAATTATGAACTGTAATTTAGAAGGAGTCAGCAAAAAGGATTCCTTAAGCTGCTTTCATACTTAATACTTCATGATAGGCAAAACACACTCTGACACAATTACCTTAATAAAGAAAGGACATATTTTTCTGAAATGAATATACTTTTTACTTTGAGAGATACAAATGTTCATTTCATCCCTAGATATTACACTCAATACCTTGTTATGAGAAAAAAACAGGAAGTTCTTACATGAGGAAAAGAAACTGTTCTTATAGCATAAATCTCAGAAGTCTAATCTGCATTCCCTAAAAGGAACTTGCTACTAACAGTTTTTTAGCTCCACCATCTAAAAAATTATTTGGGGTGTCATAGTTTTGTGATTCTTGGTTTTCGGTATTCCACATCATAACATCATGTGGGGCACTGGGAGTTTAACTGTCAGTGCTCAAGTCCTGGGTACCTGCCCAGAAGAGAAGAAGAACTACGTTCCCCAGGGGACTTTGCGGTCAGGGAGAGGAGGTTTATGAAGAAAGGCTGAGTGAACTGGGTCTGTTCAGCCTTGAGAAAAGAAGACTGAGAGGGGACCTGATCCAGGTCTATAAGTATCTAAGGTGTGGGGGGCAGAGTCGCGGGGACGGACTCTTTTCAGTGGTGAGTGGAGACAGGACAAGGGGAAATGGCCGGAAACTGCAGCATAGGAAGTTCTGCACAAATGTGCACAAGAACTTCTTTACAGTGAGGTGACGGAGCACTGGAACAGGCTGCCCAGGGAGGTGGTGGAGTCTCCTTCTCTGGAGATGTTCAAGACCTGCCTGGATGCCTACCTGTGCGACCTGCTGTAGGGAACCTGCTTTGGCAGGGGGGTTGGACCGATGATCTCTGGAGGTCCCTTCCAACCCCTACAGTTCTGTGATTCTGTGATTCTGTGATTCTGTTTAACTCCTGGCAAGGTCACCTGATGTGCTTTTTCTTGCGTGCCCTTCGTCGTGGGCGCTGCTCCCGTCTCCCTGCTGGTCAACTGGACTGCACATCTCACCTCAGCTTTATGGTGAGGCCTATCCACATTTTGGACATTCTCTCTCTCATTATATTTGATTTATTAGCTTCAATTCTGATTATATTGTATTATAGTGCGTTGCATTTCGATACTATATTTAGTAAATTAGTTTGTTTCTCCTCAGATCGTTGCCGCTGTTTTTAATTATTTTGGGGTCCCCTGTTTCCCTTTTCTGGAGGCGCAGATCTGCAGATCCCTCCGCCCTTCTGGTCACGGAACCGGGCCGAACCAGCCCGTAAACGTTGACATTGGAGCGTTTTTTGTACTTTTTCTCAAATGCTTTAACACCTTGCTCTTTCTCTGTTGATTTTCAAATTCATGTTTCATCCAAATTCACAATACGTTGTATGTTTAATTCTTTTTCCTTCTTCTTTGTGCTACCCTTGAAACCCATTTTGTCCTACCACTGGTTGGACCATCAGTAAATTTTTTATAGCAACACCGTTTCCAGTTTCACGCCTTCACTTTACACACAATAACTACACATTACTCTATCTAAAACCCAAGGCCTTGGCCTTCCTAACTCATTCTTATACTTACAGTCTCTTACAACAGGTGGCAATGCTGTACTTAGTTTTACAGGGCATTTGTTTCAAGTTGTACAATGTTGTCATAAGTAATGTTGACTATGAGTACCATAAGATTTGCATTTTTTTTAGCTTTTTTATTGAAAACTGGAGTCATTTTTTTACTGAAACTCCATTTTCTCTGTTTCAGAGCAAGATAGACTGTGAATCTCCTTTTTTGTTCTTCTGACAGAAGTACTGAAGATGAAAGATGCAGTTACGCTGTAAACAATATATTCAGGCTTTGTTAATAGACTGCACTTAAATCAGGTAATAAACTGTGTTTGAAAGGGATTGGCTCCACAATTCATAAATTTTGAGAAAATACCATATCAATGTATCTGACAAAATAATTTTAGTTATCCTTTTTTATGTATGTCAGTGGATTGTGTATCAGGACACTTATTCTGTTAAGGTTTTAAAAGTGATTGATAAGAATTGTGAAGTTAAAATTTATGTTCAGGCATACTGTATTTAATTGTATGTGGTAATAATATACCACTTGCTTGTCTGTGCATAAATTGCAGAAAGCATAAACTTTGCAGAGCAATAGTGTTACTTGGTGTTAGTTTTACAGTCACAAGCATCTTAATCAGACACTAATGTATGCTTACTTTCAGTTGAAAAAGCAACTTTGTTCACACATCACCTATTAGATTATTACAAACAAGCATCTAAATATGCTCTTACATATTCAATTTCCCTGTAACCAAAGCTTTTAGACCTAACTGCAAATCCAAGAAGAAATCCTGGTGTATGAACTCCTACGCTTCCAAAACAAATTTTGCTAAGAAAGCTATTATCTGATTACACATATTCTTCTGATTAAAACTTGCACTAAAACCTAGTATTTATTTTTTTCCTTTTAAGCATATTTAAGAGGTTATTAAAAACACAGATTGTATTTCAGGAAAGAACACACACACTAGGATTCATTTTACTATCCAATAAGCCACTGTATTTCCAGAAGTCTTTTAATGAGTAATATTATTAGCCCAAATTTACTAGGAGAACAAAGATATTTACCTACACATTTTTGTTGACAATATTTCAGAAGAAAGCAGAAAAAAAAGGTAAATGCAAGTTACTTCTGAAAGGAAGTTGAAAATTTAATGGTAATCCAGAATGCTTTTATAGTAAGATGAGAGCTATTTAAAATATAATTTTGATATATTCTAACAAGAGTTTGAAACAGGCAAGTACTGAATCTATTGCTATTTCTGTTCTCATTAAACTGATGGAAGTTTCTAACTATCATGGTTTGAGATATATTTCCTTCAATATTAATGAAATAAAATATTTCATAACATCACATACAATAGTATTACTCTAATATATCAAAGTAGGGGGAACAGGTGGCAAAAATTTTAGAATCTCCATTTCATATGAATCTCAAAGAAAAAATCCCTATTTAAGTGTGGAAACATGCTTAAACTCAGAGGCAGATGACCAAAACTTAGTTTTTTAAGACTCCATATTTTGTTTCGATTTAAAACTTAGAAGCATTCTTGAAATGGATTTGTGCTATCTCTAATATAATTCAAGGTTTCTTCATCTTCAATCTAATTTGAAACATTTTTAAAAAGTGCAATGAACAGTTCTCACCTTAAAGTATTTTAAGTTGTTAATTCATTTTGAAATTTAGATTTGGTCATAGGTGAAGACAGAGTAAACTGATGCATTTGCTTGAGAAAAGTTTATTTCAACAAAAAGTATTTAGTTTAGAAGCTGGCTAGGAAAAGTTCACTACTTGTGGCTTATCAAAAAGGGGAAAAAGGAGATGGGAGGTATATAGTTTTAATTGTGTAAGTTCGTAAACACTGTTCAGCTATGTGAGCTTACTTATATCTCATACTGGACAGGGCATACAGTCCTTTGAGATAAATGTTTCTCCAGAGTAGCTTCCTTCAGGCCTTGATTTCTCAGACCTTCTGAAAACACCTCTCACTTCGGCAGTTGTACGAGGCTTCTTCCAAAATGAAAGAGTATCTTTTCTTTCCCTATGAAAGAGTAGCCAAGAGAGGGGTGCTATCTTTTTATGTAATACTAGTGATAGTATTTTCCCTCTACTCAGTTTCAGTTCCTTTTTATTTCTGAGGGAATTCAAGTCCACAGCTTTCACCTCCCTGGAGAGTTTTCCAGACTCAGCATTATAGACAACTCTGAAATGGAGAGATATTCTCTGTCTATGTTAAAATTGTACCACAGGGAGTAAAAACGAATTGCGAATTATTAGGAATAAAGGGAGCATGCAGGCAGTGTCCAGATAAAGGGATTTTTTTTTTAAGCTGTAGCTAGGTCATAGTTCTTTCAAAAAGGTTTAATGCAAACACAGGAACATGATTTGAAGAACTGTAATTAGAAAACTAATTCTAAGTTTGGTGTCTCAGTAAGCACACTGCATTCTTTTTCTGGCTTCATTTTTCCTTTTTTCCTTTCATTGGTTATTAAGTCTTGATTGTTTTCAACATAGTCACGTAGCTTTGCTGGTGGAGAAAATAAATGTAATTTATTAGTTGAGAAAGTGTTGTAATATAGGTAGAGCAATAACTAGACTGGTAAGAAACGTGCACTTGAAATGTCACAGGTAGAGGATGATGTTAGTCTGTCTTTCTGTATATGTATTCTAAAGAATGGAAAATTTTCCTCTGGAAATTGGAACACCAACTTCACATAGAAATTTTAAAGAAGAAAAACTAACACTGTCCATAAGAATTACTGGTCTGTGGGTATTTCTGGAACAATTTTTCCCTACTTCCAGGCCTTAATGGGAGGTTTCAGGACTGATGCTATCTCAAAATCCAGTCTGCCTCTAAGCATTCTTCTAGATTGCTAACTACTACTTATGTAGTACTGTAGATGACCACAGACTGCTTTCTGTACAGGCTACTTAAGACTCTCTTGTGAAGAGGTCTTTCTACTTGCACTCTCAGTCAAAGCTGATAGACCTTCATCTGACCTTCCAGGGCAACTGTGGTTTGTCCACATGAAAAAAAAGCAGACAGAATTGAACTCAAGGATTCATGTAACTCCCACTAGTTGTGCAATCAGACTTGTACAGTACCTATGTATCTGTGCTAATATAGCAAGGCTTTTTATATTGTGCTATGTTGATACAGCTGTACTGTTCTCAATACTTTTGTATGCAATATGGACATTATATGCTCTGAAGACCTCCATTTCACATATCAGCATATTACTCTAATCATACAGATACTTTCCCCTTCCTCCTTTGCCTGCTTAAATGGCTAACAGAATTGCAGAAGCTAATAATTTAGAATTCACAAAATATTCTTCTTTCCCAATTTTTTTTTAATCATAGAATTATAATTATTTTCTGTCTTATTTTTTTCATGATCAAAATTGAAATAAAGGGACAAATAAAATTTACTCAAAATGTTAAGTAAATTTGTAACATAAACAGAAAACAACATTGTTGGAGGCTGGGAGGTTACTGTGAAGTTTCTGAACTGTGGCTGGGAACCCATACAAAGGAGATTAATTATGGTCAGAGAAGATATAAAATAGTTGCAAATGGACCCTAGTCCTGAAGAGGCAGAAAGCCCCACTGTGAATAAATACCATGATTCTCTATGGATCTGTCTGAAGACTCTTGCTAACAGCTTTCTTTCCCATTCATTGTAAGACTGGCGCCACTGCCCTCAGGTTCCAAAACCACATTGGTAAGTCAGCATAACAACAGTAAAACAGAGGTAAATACTAGAAAATTTTCTTTCATTACATGCTTTAATGGCTCTATTGATTGTGCTATGTACTAATTTGAGTGCTGAGTGATAGATTTATCCTAGCTGGACAGGATAAAATAGTGAGATATTCCATTTAGACTGTTAAGTTTTTGATTAAGCTAACAATAAACTGTCAATTCCATGTATACCTAGGGTGTTTGCTTTTGCTTGCAAAAGTATTTGGGGTATGCATATGCATAAACATGCATATATATATATATATATATATATATATATATATGCATTTATCCATCTTATCTTTCTTTATCCATTTACTGAAATCTGTTCATTTCCCTGTAAAAATCATGTTAGGAACTTAAGCTCTTCCCAGTTGTTCTGCCTATACTATGTTCCTCATCCATCATGGTTTTTAATGTTTCATCCATTTGCATAAATCCTTCCATTGCAGGTATTTGTAAATCTGTTTGCTCTCATGATATATTCTACCCCCTAAGCTTATTAAGTCGTAGTCCCTACTTCCTAAACTTATGAGCTAACTGATTTTCCTTCTTTCCCACAGTTCTATTTGCGTCAGCAACCCACATGTTTTTTTTATTCAGTATTGAGGTAGAAATTCCCTGTTTCTGAGAGATAATTTCCTAAATGTCTCTCAGGGAACTATGAAGGAGAAAAGCAATCTGGTTAAATTCCACAGTTTGGATATCAAGAATGAGGGATAATAATGCAGCAAATCTTGTATTATTTAGGACATGTGTTGCTTTATTAACAGATGTATGGGAATTGCTAAGATATAGCCTGAACCTGTGATTGAGAAAAAGGGGTGGAACCTGGCTTCTCCCTAAGCTTCATTTAAGGCCTGGCTGCCACAAGGGAATGATCTCTATCTGGCGATGCTTCCTTGTAGAGTATTTGGCGAGCCCTGATCCTTGGGATGAGTAAGAAAACTATCTTTCTTTAATTGGATTGTGACCATCACCCATTTTTGGGTAATTTAGAACTGGTTATCTACCTTTGCCTTTCCTCACAACAGAGTTCAGAACACAATAGAAAACTCTCCAAAAATATTTCAGAACTATCCAGCCTTATTGGTAAAAAAAAAGACCATGCTCCATTTGTGTATGCAAAAGCTGCCTGCAGCTTTTAAGAAAGGATATAAATTTCATGGATGGAATGTGTTGGGGGATGAGGGTTGTAATCTTAATCTTTAGGGGTATTTTTTGGAAATGTACCGTGTATTGAAATGGTGGTTCAAGCAACACCTTAAAGAACATTTGCAGATTTTCTGAAGTGGGATTTTCTAGTGACTATTCTTACTTCAAGGCATTTTGCAATTTTCTTTTTAAAAGAATAAGAGGAAAATAAGAATATGAGTTGACAAACCAATAAAGACAAAACAAACAAACAAAAAAAACCCAGTAGTGATGGTGCAAGGAATTATGGAGTCATAGGATAACACAAGTTTGTGCAAATATTGGTTTGGGATGTAAGGGATCAGCAATTGTACATTACAATATAAGGAATGTTTATGAAATTATTCAACAGTTGAAAGGATATTCGAGTAAAAAGATAAAAACAATATAAGAAAATACAAGGCTGGATATGGATAATTCCCCAGGAGTGTGTGTCAGGTGAATGTTCATCAGAATATGCTTTATTAACTTTCAGTCAGTGACTTCACACCATCACTGAGTGAAAGAGAGACATTTTCAGGTATCATTAATATAAAAATCAAGGCTACTTTGGGAGGGAGATACAGGAGAAAAGAACTTGTATGCCATCAAGTAAGTTATTTCAGTTTCTTCCATGTTTCAAAATGTAGGCCCATTAGATACTAAAAATGGCAAGATTACCCTTTAAAAAATCAGTCCTTATGTGGTATAAAGTCTTGGAAGTGAGTCTAGTAAGAGTGTGCATTTCAATTTAAATGAGATCTTGTATTGTGATAGTTGTAAGAAGAGCCACAGACAAATCCTGTTTTAATGAGCCCTTACTATATGAGGAAAGGAAAGCAGATAGATATATTTTTGAAATGAGCCATTAAATGGTGTATCTAACCAATGAGAGGAAGCAAAGGAAAGACAGATTCATTGTCTAAAATGAGTTCTGCAATATGTGAATGCAGAAAGTATAGGAAAAAAATGTTCATCTTGTTAAATACTTTGCTGCTTTTTCTTTCAAAAGCTCAAGTGTTCAGTACAGATGAATGACACTGCTGACTATGTGAATTAATAATAAAGATCATACAGATGTCTTTTGCACCCATTATTATTTATTTGTTTTACACTAAAAGACTGTAGATCTAATCAAGCACCTGCCTTTATGGATTTGAGAGCTGTATTGTATGATTGTAAGTAGCAGGCAAAAAGAAAATTGGGAGAAATAAAAGGTAAAAATATAATAATTCTGACTGGAATTTAATTGTACAAGTAAAACTGTAACTCAATAAAAAAAGATTTAAGATCTTGAAATTTTTTTCGTGATTTATAGCAATATTTAAAATTATTACCATCTCACTCCTCCAGCTAAAAAAGCTAGATCTTTTTTACCTGTTTCACTTTAATCTTGTAAAAGCTAGCCCTTTGCTGAATATATAGATAGGAATTCCAAAGCAAGATAACTTGGCTTTTAATTTCAAAATCGTGAACATTATGGTGTTTTTTTGTTATTGTTGGTTTTTTTTACTGTCATTAGTTATTTTCTTCCAAAAATAAAGTACTGGCAAAATCTATACAGTTCTGCGAAGCACTTTGATTTTAACAGTTTCACTTTCTGTAGGAAAATGGATCTGACAGCATTTTCTTAACTACATTTATGGGTAAGTATTTTCAAGAAGCATTCTTCTGAAACGTTCACAGAAATAATTTGACACATCATCT
This sequence comes from Lagopus leucura, assembly GCF_019238085.1. Taxonomy (NCBI): domain Eukaryota; kingdom Metazoa; phylum Chordata; class Aves; order Galliformes; family Phasianidae; genus Lagopus; species Lagopus leucura. The sequence continues at coordinate 51,621,295 of NW_024962264.1, forward strand.
TACTGTGGAACTATAGCTAGTTGCTTCCTTTAAAAAAAGCTCACCTTCCAATAGATGAATCAAAGAGAAAATGGTAATCGTTTAAGCTTTTTTTTCACAGGACTGTACAAAATTACCAAGAGTCTGTAGGAGAAAAAAAGCATAAAGAATCTGCAGAGCTAAAATGAAACTCCAATAACATGGTCAGATATAACCCTGAATTGAATTGGAGAGGAACACAACTCCTTAGGCTTGTATTAAAACCAGAAAGGGCTGTTTATTTGTCCATAGCTAGCAGCAGTGATATACAGTAACAGGTTAAATGTGAGGTCTTCTAATCACAGCGTATCAATTCTTGACTTTCAAATCGAACAAGGCAAACAAACTGAAGTGAGGTTAGATGAAAAGGATGAGGAAATAGAATATCTTAGTACAGTCAGAAGGTCTACTTTTAGAAACCAGCAGTTATCTTTTGCAAAGATAAGGTGAATGTTTAGGTATGAAAAGCTACTACGCATGAGAAATTTCTGTTTCCTAGTTGTGGTTTTGGAACTCATGTTTTATGTCAAAGTGTAAGTGCATACATAGCAGCAGAAGTCCTCCTTTTGGCCCAGTCTTTGCACTGGGAAAATATCTGTATAAAAATATCTTTCCTACTCAGCTGACATGGTACAAAAGATATGCATGTTTACTAAAACTTCTATTGCTCATACTCATAGTACATCCATTTTTATGACATTTGCAAAAAAGTCCAGTTTCTGATGTATTTTGCAATCAAAGGGTGCTTTCCTCAGTACTTGCAGCCTATGACTTACTGACTACACTTGTTCACCATGGTGGTAATGCTATAGAATAGTTGAGTTACAATGTCTGTGTTTGAAGTTTAGTATATATATATATATATATATATATATATATATATATATATTTATATTTATATGATCTCACCACATTCTTCAACCTGAACCAGAATAATATGTATTTGAAGGGTGTACTATTGCATTATTATATATGTCCACTGTATATCCACTATTCAGTGGATGAGGAATTGGTTGGATGGTCTCAGTCAGAGGGCAGTGATCAGTGGATCTGTGCTCAGGTTGATGCCAATCATGAGTGGATTCTCCTAGGGCTCTGTCTTGGGATTAGTGCTCTTCAATGTCTTTATCAATGACCTGAATATTAGGGCTGAGTACACTCTCAGCAAGTTGCTAGTGATATTGAATGGTGCAGCTGATATAGCAGAAGGAAGGAACACCATCCAGAAGCACCTGAACAAACTTGAAAACTGGGCCTACGTGAAACTAGAGACATTTCACAGGGCTAAGTTCGAGATACAGCACTTTGGTGGGAACAATCTCAGGTATGAGTACAGACTGGGAGAGGAACTCTTTGACAGTAGCCATGCAGAGAAGGACTTTGGTGTTCTGGAGAACAAAAAGATGGACATTTAACTGTTTTCTATATATGATAATAATTCCTCCAAAAGTTCAATGGAATGCTTCCCAGTGAATGCACTGCAATAGCAGGCATTTATTCAAGTTGTTTTCAAGGGATGTTTTCTAAGTACCAGGACATATTCTTTTCTTTTAGATCTTCCATGTTTTTCACTTTTTGAAAGAGCTAGTGGTGAATGAGGATGATGATTAATATTTTCTTTCCAGAGTTTCTTAAAGAATGTTAAGTGATTGCCTTCTCATCTGAGTTACTATGAATCTGTTGATCTTAGATGTTTTTTATATTTCTTGCAAATAGTGTTTGAAATCATAACACAGTATTTACTCTCAAAACACTCTTGCAGGATTGAGAAGTGCTACAAATATCATCTTACAAACTCAAAAAAGTGACTTTGTTTAGAGCATGAAAGTTAGGTAAGTGATCTTGAAAGTTGGTATTTAAATGTCTCAGTCATGGATATATTGAAAGACTACGAAAGAGAGAAAATTAGTAGCAACTTGAAAACTGTAGCTAACACCCTGACTGCTGAAGTATCTTTCTAAATAAAGGTATTACATAGAGAGTACTAGTACTTTAAAAGGTTACAACTGCTTAAAAAATACGTCCAATGTGCAATATCAGCAAGCAATACCAGGAGACTTAAAAGTCTGCATAATCAAGAAGTATTGTGCTATGTGTAAATAAGTTCGATCACTTTACTCATATATATCATAGTTTAGATAAGCCAACCATGTAAAAATTCATCTTCTTTTGTCAAACAGATCTCTATAGTTACTTTAATAAGTGCATTTGTAAAATAAACTAGTCACTTAAGACATTATTTTTAATTTCTTTTCTGGTTTTAATATCTTTCTTCTGAGTTCTTGGTTTTGGAGAGAAAAAGACTAGGCTGTTTCGGAAAAGAATCATAGAAGGTTTTCTAATTGTGTTAGTTTTAAGCAGGGAAAGAATATCCCTTCACTAATATTTGTGATTTTATTATTTATCATTTTCCAAGAGACTGAAATCATGTTTATAATTCAGTAGGCAAAAAGCCATTCCTTACTTATTATTTTCTATATAATCCAATATACTTGTTAAAATATTAAGTGTGAAGTATTTAGGCCAGATTTAAATGCAGTAATAAGTAAAGGGATTTGCATAATATTGGGTACTGATGACAGCTTTGAAATATCAGCATCATTTTTCACAATTGGAAGCATGGTACCTTTGAAAAGAATCATTTAAGACCAAACCACAGATTTGAGAAAGTATTAGAATTTCCTGCATAGAATAGCCCTTGGGCAGCATTCTGAAGTAATAGTGAATTGCAATTCTAATCCACAATTGAACATTTTAATAAGTGTGATAAATGACTCACAGAGGGCTTCAGGTTTCAGTGTCAGTAGAATTAGAATCAGGCAAAGCTGGATCCAGATGATAGATGTAGAGGATTTTTGTGGTAAACAGTTTGCAGTGTCAGGACAATACCAGCTTATTGAACTTTCAGAGGCTAAATTCCTGTCCATTTGTCACCTTGTTTCCAGTAGACATAGATGCACAAAGAGTAAACGTCTTACATTCTTTATCATCTGATATATTTCTATAACTCCTGGAAATATTTAACAAATATGAGGGAAAAAAAATCTAAAGATAAAATTATGCCAGAAATACTTGAAATTAAAAGATAGAAAATTGGTAAATTTCTTATCCCCAAAAGTGTTTTGACCTTGTAAGTTCAAAACAAAAAATGTTACTGGTACAGCTAATACTCCCACTAAGCCTCTTGGCTTTTGACAGCAGTTTTAAACTTAAATTGTAATTACTGTTATAATTTCTTTTTTTTTTTTTTTTCCTAAGAGAGAAGATGGAATCGAATACTCACAGCATTTGTACAGTTTTGAGTTACAAACAGTTCAAATATTTCCTTTTGAAAGAGAATTAAAAAAAAAAAAAATCTGGAGTTTTCCATTGTCATATATATATGAGGTGATAATATTAAGATAACAACTGATGTAAATGACAATAGAATGAAAGACAAGAAGTTACTTATTCAGGAAAAGAAGAGTAATATAAAGTAATATAATTGGACATTATGTGATTAGATAATATATTGAGAGTGTATTAATCTTACCTAACTGTAACTACTTACAAATTTGCTGTTGAAGGTAAATTAATTGTTCAGGCACTATGTGAAAGAGCAAGAAGGACAGTTCACATTGCAAGTTAGATATTTTCTTTAAAAGCGCTTCTTCTTTTTCCTTCACTCTACAGGAGGTCTACCCTGGCCTTGATAGCTAAACTTACAGGGTAAAGACTGATAAGTTATGTTAGGAGATCTGTCATACTTTTTAAAACATTCTTTCTATAATAGTAGGCCATTTTTTGCTCATAATAATTGAACAAAATGATTGTTTAAGTTTACAAGTCTGGTGGTGGTGATTCAGTACTTCTGCAAACTAGCTTTATTAAACAAATCTTTGGTTAAACTGGTCTTGAAATACTTTAAATCTCACAATATTTCAATTTTGAATTCCTCATAAAGGAAAAATAAATTGGGATTGGTTTAATGGAGGGACCTCAAGCTGACTAGGTACTCGCTTTGTAGAGGGGTGGCTGTGGGAGCTGTTCTTGTTCAGCCAAGACAAACAGCATTGGAGAAACCTAATAGCAGCTCCCCAGAACTTTTAGGGTGGTGCTTTGCACAACAAGGTGCTGGTGTGCTAAGATCTTAGTAAGAAGGGCACAATTTAAATTTATTTTGCTAGATCAAAATCTACAAGAAGAAAAGAGAGTAGCTGATCTTATGTCCTTTCAGATACTGGGAACCCCAGGAAGTGCTGCATTTTCCCTGCTCCGATATCTTTCTTCCTCTGGGGTCCCAAGCTTGGACACAGTACTCCAAATGGAGCCTGAAAAAGGCAGAATAGAGGGGGCTATCCCCTCCTCCTTCCTGCTGTCCACCTCCCTTTTGATGAGGCCCAGGATACTGGTTGCAAGTGCACACTGCTGGCTCATGTCCAGCTTTTTGTTTACCAGGACCCCCAAGTCCATCTCCTCAAGGCTGCTTTCAATGAAAAAAGAAAAAGCCATGAGGCTTTTTCTTCTCCCAGTTTGTATACATATCTGAGATTGCTCCAACCCAAGTGTAATATCATGCACCTGGCCTTGTTGAATCTCGGTAGATTCATGCCTTGTCACTTCTCAAGCTTGTCCAAGTCCCTTCAAATGGCAGCTCTTCCTTCTATTGTGTCAAGTGTACCGCTCAGCTTGGTGTCATCAGAAAACATGTTGAGGACAGACTTGATCCCACTGGCTGTGTCACTGATAATAAAGATGCTAAAGAGTATCAGTCCCAAGATGGACCCCTGGGAGACACCACTTGTTACTGATCTCCACCTGGACATAGATCCATTGACCGCAACTCTCTGGCTATGACTATCCAACCAATTCTTTATCCACTGAATATTCCACTCTTCAAATCCATAGTTCTCTAATTGGGAGGTAAGGATGTGGAGTGGTATCATGTCAAAGGCCTTGCACAAAGATTTCTTCTTGGGACGTACGTGAGAGTAGTGCAAATCAGCCAAAACTTGCTGAAGTCAGCAGAAAGATGAGTGGTAAGATGGAAGATGGAACCCCACAGTAGTCCATCAGGAAAGACAGGACTTAGAGAAGAAATTCTACAGTTCAGGAGAAGAGTAATTTTGCTACTTTTGGAGGACAATATAGCCTGAAGATAACTGAGAGAGCCCTGGATGTCAACTGTGCGCAACTATTCTATTTGTAGTCAGTATTTTTGAAATTTTGATGTCTTGTGGAAATAAGTACATTAAAGAAACCAATATGACACATTAAGGAATTACTAGAGCCACAGGTATAAAAAATGTATATATAAATATATATAAAATATACAGAGAATATCCCCTATATATATATATATAATATAAATATATATAAAAAGATAAAAATTGCATTCTAATTAAGAACTTATTGAATATAAAGTGTGAGGATAATATTAAAACTGGGGAGTCAATTTAAACCATCATCTATATCTTGAACATCCTCTTATCAGCAGTCTAATAATAACATAGCATAGGTTCTTCCAAAATCCTTTAAGTAAAAATTGCATTTCGTGTCAGTATCATGCATGTTGTTAGTTACATGTACCCACATACCTATAAAATATCTTTTGTTAGTCTCAATGATACCATTAGGACTTTTCTATCTGAACAGGTAGATTGGGTTTGTTTGTGCTTGTTCATGTCTTTTTCTGAGTATTATTTCCTTCAATCGCAGCTCACCCAGCAATTGCAGTCTAACCTGCTTCTCCTAGGTCTTCTTACCTGCACCCGAAGTTCTGACATGTATTAATTAGTTGACTGAAGAAATCTGATCTTCAGATTTTAAAACTGTTCTGCTGATATTTATATGCCAGTACATAAGTGTCATGTTTCAAGGTACAGACTTCTGCTCACAGTTCTATGCCCTTGGCAAACCAAAAGATTGACGATTATAAGTGCAAATTCCCGGTAGAATTTTCAGTATTTCCTTAGATTTCCCACCATATATCTACCAATTTTACTAAATAGGATTTTTTCATAAGAAATGGCAAAATGGGAACTTATGCCTTGTCTAAGTCTGCCTGGTTACAGCCTCTGAGAACTGCACTCAGTTTCTCAAAAATAACAAAAGTTTAGATTAAGATCACTGAATATCATAGGAAGTTCAAAGTCTACAACATTCATAATCTTTTTAAACTTATGTCCATGTCATTGAGAACTGCAATGTTGCTGTGAAATATATTATTTTAGACTTATAAAAAAATTTTTAAAAATGATACTTTTTGTGTGTTATTAAACTGAGTTTTTTTTTAAGAACTGTACTGGAATATTCCTTCTATGATAAAAACAACAGTTCCCAATATAGTGTAGGTAGATGTTTATTGAAGGGGAAAATAATAAAATGGCATTGTATTTTTGGTTTCCTACAGCCAAAGAAAGGTTATTGGTTAGAAATTATTATTAATAACACAGGGGAATTAGAGAGTGCACAAAAATGTAGGTAGAAAGCAATGGTTTTCACACCTGCAGTGCATCCATAATTTATTCAGTGCAACTCTGCTTTGGAAAGATATAATGAAAAGAAAACTTACTTCTGCTGTTTAGATAGCTTATTGAATTTATTTTTCTTTATTTAGAAAATGAGTCTGTTATTGCTCCCATGGTATGTGAGATGAATTGATAGTAATTTAAATTATATTTCAGATTTATAATGGACAGAATGGAGAAGAACAAAACATAATAGGAAACTCAGAATGGAAGTATTAACAACTATGTAAGTTTTTATTATTTTCTCATTCAAGGTATTTGTTTCTGGTGTTTCTGCTGTTCTTTTGGACAAAGACCTTATTGGCCTGAGTGTTTATCCCAGGATATGACTGAACCTTCCTGAATTGTTTAGAGAACTGTTATGCAACAATTTTAAATAGACAAACAAAACAAAAACAAAGGGATAAAACTCAAAATCGTTCCAATTGATCCACTGATACTCATTGTTCACATGCTTTGCACTCTTTTCTACCTTGCAGTTTATCCAGAAAAAAAAAAATAATTTCCATCTTCATTTGAACACTCAGGGCTTAATTCTCAAGCAACATGACCTATCCTCAAACTAGATGATATTTAAGGTCCCTTCCAACTTAAACCATTCTAAGATTCCAAGTCATTAAGGGAGTTTAAGATGTATACATATTTTCTCCTTAAAAAAAAAAAAAAAAAAAAGAAACTTACTCACCAGTTTCTGTGCTCTGCACAAAATGAAAAGGCTCTATTGTGAAACGTTTGTAAAGGTCAAATCTGATCATATCAGATATGGAATTTAAAGATAATAATTCCATAATACTTTAATTTATAATTTATATGAGACTTGAAATGATTATTTGAACACAGTTAACACAGTTTCTTACATTGTCTCTTTTCATAGTTCTTTGATTAATAGATGGACTTTTTTCCTATGTGAAATATCTGAAAGCAATTTTTCTGAATTCTAACTTGGTCTGCTTAATACTAAATGAATATTTTCAAGTTCAAAAAAACCTGCTATTTTCAAAATAAATTTAAATTTAGATTCTGGGAGAGATCTCTCTGCATAATATTCATGCAGTTTTAAAATTACAGTTAAGCAGTAAGTTTAAAAGTACTGCTTACAAAGAAAATAAAATATGATGAAAGACATGGCTGGGAAAATGATGAAAATATTTTGAATCTGTTTACAGAATCTCAGGGGTTGGAAGAGATCTCTGGAGATCCTCTAGTCCCAACCCCTACTAAAGGAGGTTCCCTAGGGAATGCACAGAAAAATATCCAGGTACGTTTTGAATATTTCCTGAGGAGATTCCATAACCGGTCTGGGCAGCCTGTTCCATTGCTGAGTCACCCTCACAGTAAAGTTCTTTCTTGAGTTTACGTGGAACTTCTTGTGTATCAGCTTGTGCCCGTTGCCCCTTTTCCTGTCAATGTATACTACTGAAAAGAGCCTGGCCCCATCCATTGACTCCTGTACTTAATATATTCACAAGCATTTATGGGTTCCCCTCTCAGTTTGCTCTTCTCCGGCTGAGCAGTCCCATGTCTCTCAGCCTTGCTTCATAAGGAAGATAGTCAAGGCCTCTAATCACCTTTGCAGCTCCACTATACTGGCTCCAGTAGTTCCTGTAATTCTGGAATTGGATAGTCAGAACCTATACACAGTAGTCCAGGTGTGGCCTCACTAGGGCAGAGTAGAAGAGAAGGAGAACCTTCCTCAACCTGCTTGCTGTGCTCATTTTAATGCACCCAAGAATACCATTGACCTTCTTGGCCACAAGCGCACACTGCTGACCCATGGCCAGAATGTTGCTCATCAGGACACCTAGATCCCTCTCTGCAGACCTCCTTTCCAGGAGGTCAGTTCCTCTGAGAGCGTAGGATCTTACACTTGCCCTTGTTGAACCTCTTAAGATCCCTTTCTACTCTACTCTCCAGACTGCCTATGCCTTGGTGAATGGCAGCACAGCTTTCTGGTGTCTCAGCCACTCCTCCTAGCAAGTTTTAAGAGGATGCACTCTATTTCTTCATCCAGGTCACCGAGGAAGCTAGTAAACAGGATCAAACCCAGCACTGACCATTGGGGAGTGCTACTAACTACAGGCCTCCAACAGGACTCTTGCACTCCTGATCACAATACTCTGAAATGTGCCACTCAGACAGCTCTCATTCTTCCTCCTTGTCCTCTTGTCTATCCCACAGTAAGTTTACCTACAAGGATTTTATGGGAAACAGTGTCAAAAGCCTTCCTGGAGTCATGGTACACAGCATCCACTGCTCTCCTCTCATCTACCCAACTGATCATGACCTTATAGAAGGCTACCAGATTGGTCAAGTATGATTTTCCCTCAGTGAATTCATGTTGACTTCTTCTGATGTTCTTTTCTTCCACTTGCTTGGAGATAACATCCAGAATAAAATGTTTCATCACTTTCTCAAGGACAGAGGTGAGGCTGAATGGTCTTTATTTTCCTGCGTCTTTCTTCTTGCCTTTTTTGAAGACTGGGGAAACATTGGTATTCTTTTTGTCTTTAGTCACCTCTAGTTTTCTGTATGCCCTTTCACAGATGATAGTGGTTCAGCAATCACTTCTGTTGGCTTCCTTAGCACTTGTGGGTGCATTCCTTTGGGACCCATGGATTTTGTGCGTCAAGATTGCACAGACAATATTCTCCTCGACCAGGGAGAAGTCTGCCTTTTATTTAGACAGTTTCTTATCTCTAGAGTGTGGGATTTCCAAGGAGCAGTCTTAGCAGTAGAGACTGAAGGTGTTCTGTAACTCCATCTTCTCAGTATCTTCTGTTATCAGGGCACTCATCTCACTCAGCAGTGGGTCCACATTTTCCCTTGTCTTCCTTTTGCAATTGACATAATTAAAGTAGCCCTTCTGTATTCCTATTTGTGTACATGTGAACATAAAGTAGTTCCAAAGATACGGAATTTGTTAACTTATATTCACTGTCTGAAAATAAAGATAATTACTTTGTGAAAATGAATATTAATCTTTATTCTATGCATCTTCCCACTGCAATGCCTATATATTTTTAAAAAAAGAAACTGAACTTGTTAGTAAGTGGATATGATAATCATTGATATTAGTTACCAGCAGCCTCATATCAGAAAATAAATGTGTTCTTTTTTTTTTTTTTGACTCTCTTTTGGTGACATGACTCCCTATGGTGTTGTCCTACCACTTCTCTCTTTCTCTCCAAAGAAAAATTGTGAAGTGAAAAGAAAATTCAGTCTGCTAGAGACTCATTAGCTCCTTTGAGATTCTTCTCTGAAATAATATTTTCCCTTAGGATCCATGTAGCAGTGTCTGGCTCCTACCTCGAGCCTGTTCCATCCATCACTGAAGAAATAATATTTCTGAAGAAATAAAGGTGAAGAAATAACTACAAGTTATAACACGGAAGATGAGCAACAGAGTAATGAAAGAAATATATTGCACTCCACACTAAGTGGGAACCTGAACTGGTTTCTTAGGCTTCTTAGAAATATGTTTCACCTCATCTTAGTGTCAAATTTGGACACAAGTTTGGACAAATATCATGAGGAATCCACTATTCCCACAGCAAATATCTTCAATAGGTCTTCCAGAATTAGATTTGTCTTTCCCTTTTTCAGATATTATTCAACTCTATTAGCAATCTTGCCATTGAATTAAGACTACCCAAGTATTTTTTATGAATGCTAATTACAGAATTTTGGCTTTTGAGAGGACTTGAATGGAGGTACTATTTTATTTTAGTGATTGTCCCTCTTTACCCTGCCCTTGTGAGGCCCCACTGGAGTACTGTGTCCTGATCTGGGGCCTCCAATACAAAAAAGACAGAGCTGTTGGAGAGGTTTCAGAGGAGGACCACAAAGATGATCAGGGGGCTGAAGGACCTCCCCTACAAGACAGGCTGAGGAAGCTGGGCTTGTTCAGCCTGGAGAAGAGAAGTCTACAGGGTGACTCACTGAAGCCTTTCAGTACCTAAAGGGAGCCTATAAACAGGAGGGGAATCAACTATTTGACAGGATAGATAATAGCAAGACAAGGGGAAATGGTTTTAAGTTAAAAGAGCAAAGGTTTAGGTTGGATGTCAGGGAGAAGTTTTTTACAGAGAGAGTGGTGAGGTGCTGGAACAGGCTGACAGGAGAGGTTGTGGATGCCTTGTCCCTGGAGGTGTTCAAGGCCAGGTTGGATGGGACCTGGGGCAGCCTGGTCTAGTATTAAATGTGGAGGGTGCTGTCCCTGCCTGTGGCAGGGTTGTTGGAGCTTGGTAATCCTTGAGGTTCCTTCCAACCCAAGCCATTCTATGACTCTGTGATTCTATTTTCATCAAGATCTGGATGTTCATTTTCAAAGGAACTGTGTCTGTGAAATGCTTAGTGCCTACAGGTACAAAACTTTTATATAATATGTATATCTGTTGATATGGACATACATATATACAATTAATAGCAACAGACATTTGAGATAAAAATTGCAGATCACTTGCTGTCATCTCTCTCATATATCTCCTATATATCTATCTCACGTATCTTTTATAATCTTATAATTCTAAAATTTTATTTACCTTTTTTTTTCCCCAATTTTATTACGGACATAGACACCTGAAAACAGATAGAACAGAATTAAAAAGTGATTATTTACATCAATTAATAATAAACTTCTCTACATTTCCATGTTCTCTGTCCCCTTAAGTTACTATAGCGAAATATTCAAGGTAAATCCTTTGAAATATATTTAGGGAAACCATATTTCACTAATGACAGTTGAGAAGCATAGATCAGAATTTCTCACTTCTAGCATGTAAACCAAAAATATATATATACAATACAGGAAATTAAAACTGTATAGCATGAGTGTATGCAACTGCCACAACTTTGAGAAGTTCTTTGAATAGTTTTATCTCACTGAAAGGAATTCAAGTGTAGTATGTACCTGAAGGATTATACTACATAAACAGTCATGCTTTGTAATTTTATTAAAAGCAGAATTATGTTGCCTGATTATATTTCAAATTCGAACTCTGAAATAAAAATTGGGTATCTACCTATTTGGACATATAAGTTTAAAATTACACTGTTTATTAAAAAATATCAATTGCCCTTTAATCTACAGAAAAGAATTCTACAGAAGAGCATATAGGAACAGTTAATTCAGCATGTTCTTACTTTATGCTTGATTTTTACTTTTACCTGCATGGGTTTCTGAGTTACATAAAAAAAATAATTGAACAGACTGATGAAAAGTTATCTATAAAACTGCCTGTGAGCAAAAAGGTGCAATTTAATGGTGTACTGGCAATCCGTACACTGGGAAATTATACGATTTGTTTGTTATACTGAATTTTTAAGAATATATATTAGAATATTGAGTGTAAGAGTCAAATTTATCCTTTGTACCCATTCAACCCTTATATACTTGACGTAGTGAGACAAGTAGGTCAGTAAGATTACTTGTATATTACTTACAAGATAGAGCAAGTCTGGCTAGGCACAGATACTCAAACAAACCTGATCTGCAGCAGAATGATGAATGTACAATGTGTACTCTATAAGTGCAGGATTTTTAAAATAGTCATTTTTTTTCTCCTACAGAGCTCTCTTAATTACATCACAATTTGTTCTCCAACTTTAAGTTAACTTTGCATACAAATATGTTTATGTGTATGTATCTATAAGCATTAAATATTAACAGGAAGAAATGCTTTTCTTGGGAAAAATAATTTAAAAAAAGAAAAACTTAAAAAAAAATAAAAGTGCTATTAATTTAAATGAAAGTTGATAGTGGATTACCAGAGGTCATCAAATGCTAGAGAAGAAAAAACTTCAAGTTGTTCTTTTTATATAGTGCTATAAGGTCAACTTCTTCCTTATACATTTTCTTCTAGAGCAACTTTACCACAGTTTGAAGAACATTTGAAAACTCTATGTCTTTCATGAAAGTATCTATAACTCTAAAGTTCCTAGTCTATCAGCTTTCCAGAAAACTGTATTAATGTATTCCATAATTTTTTTTCCATTGACATTCCACTTCTGATTATGTACACTGATCAACTGAATTACTGGAATCTCGATATTGTTGTGCAAAGAAAATATAAATAGAAATTTCAAAGTCAATTTTTAATTTATTTGCTTATTAACTACATGTAAATGATAATAAGAAGTAAAATACTTACAACAGAAAAGGGGCTCTGAGGACAGAAAATGAACCATCTAATTCTAATTACTGTTAAATATTCTGAAGCAGGCTAATTCTGTCATTCCATTATGAAATCTGAACCATCTGAAAGAGAAAATATAAATAAATATTGAATACAAAAAAAAAGTATTCTTGAAACAGTCTATAAGTCATTGAACACAATTAACTTTATATGACAGTAAAATATTTTTGAGTAGAATTTAACTGGAACATTTGTGTAGAACTATAGATATTGCTAGCTTTGTTTATAAAAATCTTGAATTATTAAGAACTAGAGAAAAACTTAATGAGATGAAAATCAACCTCACAGCAAATTACAATAAAAAGGAGTCTTGCAAGTCATTAAAAGTTGTCCTCCTAAAAGTTTTTACTTCTTTCCCTCACAATTAAAAAGAAAATTTAAATGATAGGAACAGATCAAACTTACAGGCAACATAAAACTCACCATGTTTACTAAAGTACATAATTGGTAGTCTACTATAAAACTCTCTTCCATACTTCTTTTTCTACACTGGAATTTACAAACATTTTCATTTGTAAAACTTATTTGCAATTCCTTTGAGTTTGGGTGGGTTGTAGCCTCCTCATTTGTGAAAAAAAAGAAAGGAAGGAAGGAAGGAAGGAAGGAAGGAAGGAAGGAAGGAAGGAAGGAAATTAAAGAGTGTGTGCCTTGGGTGTCATAGCAATCTTCCACAGCTTTACTTGGTCTTATTTAGACAAAGTACAGAAAGCCTTTTGCAGTAAACTACCACATACATATACTGACTCTTTAATGTGAAACAATTATGATGAAACATTTTCATTAATCAAGATTTTATGCAATCAGATCATTGTGCTCAGGTGACATTTGCATATTCGCTTTATGTTTGCAGACTTTAAAAAGTGCTGTGAAACTATGCAGTGAACCCTAATGGAAAAAGTGAGTGGAAAAAAGATGTTTTTACCCAGAAGCCAGCTACATTTTTCTTCTTAAAGGTCAATCAATGACAGCAAGAACTTTTTCAATACTGAGAAGCAGAAATAAATTGCTTTCATCATACATGGCGGATCAGGTACACTGTTGGATGAGTTTTAATTTCAAAAATAATAATAAGTGACCTTCTTTATAAAACCACTATTGTTTATTTTGACAGAAATATAGATTATATGACAATTTTCTTAAATTTCCACAATACTGATATTTCTTGTGAAACTGTCAATCAAAAGTAGTTATATGAAAATTCTTTATTCTTCCCAAATCTTCAGATACACAAGTTCAAGTGTTGTCCACAGTGAGGGTGAGATCTATAATGTCTAAGCTATTCCATGTGCTGTAAATCAATTTTTAATCAAGATAGGTAAACATTTGAAGAACCAAACTAACTTATGTTATTTGCACACTTGGCTGAATCCTAAAGTGATTACAAACCTATAGGTTTTTTTCCCTGAGAAAAGGTCTAGTGAAAACTGATCAAGAAGTTAATAAAATTATTCATATTGACTTTTTATCATTGCTTTGGAATACCTTGACTACAACAGCTGAAATTCCTTCACATATCAGCAGATGTGGTGGCAGAGGTTAAGATAAGTTTCCTCTTGATGTAAAGTATAATGAAAATCTAGAAGAGAAGAGAGACAAAGACTATACAAATATATTTCAGCTATTGAGAACCACTGTAAATCTAATGTTACCTCACAGACTCTGGGAAGATCTAAATTCACAGTAATCACTGTCCTAGGAGGTATTGTCTTCATAACAGACAGTTTATTCAGACGAAGTAATGATTTTTAATTACAGATTCTAATTACACTTTCATTTTACTTAGATCTCTCCTTAAGATTAAATTTAAAATAATTATATTAATTTTATCATCTTTGTTGTTGTTAAAGACAACAATGATAACATACAGTTAGCATTTATGCCCATAGAGTCATTTTGATACTTACACTAGTACAGCCTTGCTTCTGGAACTCATTAGTTTCTAAAAAGGCGACAATAATATTACAACATACAGTACTGGAATATGGTAAAAGAGATTTAAAGGTGGCACAGTGAAAACAGTATTATCTGAGTAATTATCTGAGTATTATCTGAGTATTATCTGAGAAACTTGAAGAATAAATTTTACTAACTAAAATGCCTTAAGTGGCAAAATAATGACAGGACAAGCCACTTTCCCAGGGCAATATTCTAAGTAATTATGCTGCCATTTACAGTTAGAAAAATGAATATGGCAATTAAAACTTCATGGTTTGTGCTCTATGTCTGTTCTACACAATGGCAGCCAGGAAATTACCTTGTCAATTTTAATTAAGATGTTAACACAATGATTTAAGGTCACAAATGATTTAGCAGAGTGGACTAAGGTAGACATATGTGGTTACGTTACTTAAATAATGTCTAGACAAGGTTATTTAAATTTTTAAATGTTGGTTAATTGAGTTTGTGACCAACAAGTTGGCTTGATTAAGTAAGTTCTAGAATATATATATTAGTGAAAAGAGATAAAGAAAGTGTGTCACATTGCTCTGTTCTTCCTACTTCAGCAATAGAAACAGTTTGAAGTCCCAGCAGAGGCAGCCATACCAGTACATTAGCATATGTATCTTTTATTATGATTTTGTGTGAAGGTAAATGGGAAAAGCATTCCTGTTCCTATTTATGCAAAATCCCTATTTAGATTTCACAGAGTTTTCTTCTCAACAATCAACATTCACTTCTGATATAATGACACAGCATAATAAAATAGAAGGCATTACTTTTGGACCAGGTCTTGCATCCTTGTAATTGTTATTTTTCATTTATTTGTATATCAATTTATTTTTTTTTCCCAGAAGAATCTCTTTATCAGGTAAAAAAAATAAAAACAACCAAGCACAGATCTTCATGGTCTACTCACTTATTAATTTTGCCATTAATTACAATATGTTTTGCTGTTTCATTTTTTTTCTCTAAACAAATGATCAAGGGACAAAGACATGCGAATTTCTGTGTAATTCACTATCCGTACCCTGCAATCTGTACATTTTCCTACATTACTGTTGTTCTATTTTAAATGTAAGAATGTTGTTTCTGGTTGAAAGAATGATGATTCCTTTTAAATCATGATATAACATTAAATAAGATTTCCTTGCATTATTCGACAATAATAGTAGAATGTAAAATATAACAAGACAGTGAATCTTGTAGAACTAATTAATGAAATTAATTAAATTACTATGCAGAACAAATAAAAACAATATAGTTAAAATTACAACATTTAATTAATTCTTAGAAACAATAATGCTTTTTTTTTTTTTTTTTTAACAAAGTCCTTAACAATGTAGGGTGTAATAGAATTCCCAGTAGTTACACTTTATATCAGTTTCTTTGAATATGTGAAAATATCAATCTATCTTTATAATTTAGTAGCATTGTTTTATAACATGGAATAATTGAAGAAATAAATTAGCATTATAAATATTAAACAGTGCAATAGAGAAAATTTAGAAAGGTATTTACTGTATTCTGCTTTGAAAGCATAAGAGTCTTTAAATAATTTTACACATTTAGATTGTAGCTCTCTAATAAAAATAATTGAATAACCTTCAAACAAGGTTAAACTTCACTTAGATATGAAAAATAGACAAAATCAAGGAAACATTCTTTCCCAAAATACAGTGTTTATTTGATTTTGGTGAACTTTGGATACGGCTTTTCCATGGCACTGATCAGTGCCTGTAGCTAAATGTTTAACAGCACCTAAGAGATGGCTGTATATCACACAAGGAGCAATAATGCTAGACCTAATAAAATCAATTGATAGAAACTCCATCCAGGATATATTAGTTCTGAGACATTTTGTAAATCTGAATACTCCTCAGGAAGTATATTGTCCCCAGTAGAATCAGTAGAGTAAAGATAGATAGAGCTGAATGTCATCAAAATAACAGTGATGAATTAACCTTTTCCATTGGAAGATTGAAGCCACTGATAGATGGATGATAGGAATCAGTTTTGCAAGCAGGCAATCTCTCATGGAAAGTAGATGTTTCAGACAGATAATTTTTTTTGTAATATCAGGCCTAATTTTCTTCTTTATATTCTCTAAACATTCAACTAAAAAAGACTTGCAAGAATTAACCTGAATAAGAAAATTTACTCTGCTTGGTCAAAATATGTTGTTTTTAAAGGATTACAAATGTATCATTGCTGAGAAAATTTGCTGAAAAATTAATGACATTTACAAATTTACAATCCACAATAAGGTATGTGCTAATCCTCATGGGTTAGTTCAGATGAAAAATATTTATCCCCCTTTGCTAAAGAGGGTGCATATACCTAAATTCTGTCCTGCCATCTATGAATAGATATTTCTATGAGAAGAAGATTTCATTTCTTTCTCTTGACAGCACAACGTACTGGCAACTATATTTAAATGCTGTACTGTACATTGTCCCAAAAGGCAGTTATAAAATCTCTCTGCAATGGATGATAAAATACAAATTAAAAACTACTTCATACTTTGGATGAAAGCATATCTGAGTATAACAGTATATTGAACCCATTTATTATCATCATTTTACATACAGTATTATTGAGTTTCATATATAAAAATAATAATTTTTTCAATGCATCTTTATACTTATCCGAAAAAAAGAATACTAAAAAACCATTCATTATAAAAATATAGGTTATATAAGTATAAAGAGAAGAATTCTGGTTTTTATAGCAATATTAATTCAAGTATATATAACATTATGGATGCAATGCATTTAGACAGTCACATGTAGAATTCAGCTACATAGTGTTAAATACAACTGTCTAACATTATACAAAACAGATATACTTAACAACTTGCCCTATTACTATCAGCTATGATTACAAAACTGTGACAACTTTACAGTAATGCATAACATAGGGACAGGACACTGAAAAAAAAAAGGAATTCCAGCATTCTTGCATCAGGCAAGCTCTGCACATCTGTGTGCTATGCAGTCTATCAACAATTTGATTTCTGTTTCAGAAGTACTTCAGCCACAATGATGCATGGTATGGTATAGAGCTTCATTTTAGGTTCAATATTTTGAAGATGACTATGAGCATCTTCATTCCATATGTGGTATGAGGATGACATATATAAGGAAGTGGTTTTGCAAGCTGAATGCAAGAATCTGAGAAGAGAAATTGACTGAACTTGTTTTGGCTTTGTACAGACTGCAAAGCAAGATATACTTTGAAGCAAATACTACAGTCTTGGTTTATCATGTTAATAATATGATCTGAAAACAGCCTTTTGATCAGATTCCTGGTCTTCCTTTTCCTGAAATTGAAGTCACAGAAAACATAGCTTCTGTTGCCTTAGGGCAACTATTAATTTATTATTATTATTATTTGTTTCCTGTTTTAAATTAAGATTCTTTATTTACCTTTTTGGCAAGCCTGGATAAATGTGGAAATCAAAATGAAATATAGTAATAGTCTCATTATTTATGGATAAAATCTAAGTAAGTGAAGAGTTTCTTCCCTTTTGAAGTAATGTTAAAGTAGTCACAGCCTACTCTACAGTATATGTGCATGATGTATACCAGCTTAGATTTCCTCTGCCAAATATGTTGCGTTATTTCATGAATAGTCATTGTTACACATTAAGATATAGGTGTGGGTGAAATTAAGAAACACTAGTGGATATTTCTAGAACCAGAAGTTCAGTCTAGAAATACTTGTTATTATTTGGGTGTTTGTGGGTTTTTTCTTGTATATGTTGGGGGGAGAGGGAGGGGGAAGAACAATGAGGAGAATGACTAATGTAACATGTTCCTGTTCCTGTAGTTTAGTTTAATTTACTTCTTTTGCTTCTAAAAATTAATTAAGAAAACAAAAGTAAGGTAACTGCATTCCCATGAGTAACTCAACTGCTTTATTATCTTTAATAATCTGAAAACTCCTGAAAACTTTTTTCAGAAGGGTTTGATTGTGGAAATACTGTGAAAATACAAATTCAGACTTGCTAACACAATCACTGAAAAAATGGCCTTAATTTTTTAAATTATTTTTATTTTTATTTTCATTTTTATGATTTTACTTGTTAAGATTGCAGATAGGAAGTTATTGAACTGTTCTTGTCACTCTAAAAGAGATAGAGTTATGTGGTATACCCATCTGGAAAAGAAAGATGATAAACTGATCCATAGAAAGTCTTGAACTAGAAGCTGAAAACATTCACTTTTCAATTTAATTTTAGTATGCTTAGCATGGCCCGACTTCTTGTAACTCTGGTGTTCTTAGTGAATTTTTGATGAGGTACACTGACAGAATTCAGGATTAATTGCACTCTGAACAAAATAATAAAGAGTCAGATCAAGAAAAATGTGAAGGCTGCTCCATAACTAATGCCTTCTATTTTATTATGCTGTGTCATTATATTAGAAGTGAATGTTGATTTTATGGCAGTAGAGGACAGAATCTTCCTGTCAATATTCCATTACATTTTGTTGCCGTACAACAGATGGCAGCAGAGGGGCAGTCTGGCAAAATGGAGTTTGACATGGAAGTGTCTATGAGGCAAATGTGTGGAACTGAATTTCCTCCATGTGGAGAAAAATGGCACTCACTGACTTTCATCAACACTTGCTGAATGTTTAAGGACACTAAACAATAGGCACGAGCACAGTGAAAGGGTGGGTGGTGCATTTCAGCAGATGGTGGTAGCAAAAGTGGCCACTTCCAATGGTGCAGATTTTCATGAGTGCTACATGCAGTCTCTCATTCATCACTAGCAAAAACACACAGCTAATCTTGTGACTGTGTTAAAAAACAGTGTTTTGCAGTGTTGAATTTTTTTTCTGTGAAATAGTGTTATTTTGCTCTTTGTATTTGCTGCAGTTTCCACAGAAATAAATAAAACACACTACTTTCATAACAACCTATATACTTCTCTTGATAATGGTCAGTGATCTGTTTTTCTGCTGTGTAGAGGCTAGTAGAAACAGACAGATAATATGTTCATTGCCTGGAGGATGAGCAATTCTCTCATGCCATTCAACTGTGACCTTTCTGGCTGAAGGATAATAGATGTCCAAAACTTTTCAGATAAAAAATGGCTAGAAAATTTTCAGAACTTATAATATGTTACCATTCTTGATTTCTCTTTTCTGCTTCCACATAAACTACAAGTGGTATTATGTTATTGATACTGAAGTTCTTTTCTTAGCTTAAAAAAGGGGGAGGAAAGATTGTTATGTAATTAAGATAAGGCTCAGTTTTCCCCTATAGCAACTGACTATTGTTGATGTTTGCATGCTCTGCATGGAATAAGGCCAGCAACACACATTAAAGAATCAACATTTAAGAAGCCA
The DNA here is from genome assembly GCF_019238085.1 of Lagopus leucura. Taxonomy (NCBI): domain Eukaryota; kingdom Metazoa; phylum Chordata; class Aves; order Galliformes; family Phasianidae; genus Lagopus; species Lagopus leucura. The sequence goes on from NW_024962264.1 coordinate 51,641,311, forward strand.
TGCCTTTTAAGAAATTATGCCATCAAAAGCCTTGTCATTTAGTTTGCTGTATTTGAAATTAGGAATGTATAAGATTAACTCTTAGATCAATCACTTTGATAGTGTCTAGTAATGAGTAAAGGAAGATTTTTAAAGAAGTCACAGTCCAGGTAAGAATGGATGATTAAACACCTCCTGTTGTTTAAAGATGTACTTTTACTTCTATGCTTTAGTTCACTAAATGGATTTGACAACTGTTTTGTAAATTTCAGCCTCTCCTTTGCTTATTTTTTTCTCCCTGTTTATATAGACTATATACACAATAGACTATATATAGACTATATATAGACTATATATATACACTACAGACTAGATATATAGATATAAATATAGACTATTCACAAATAGTTGGATCAACATTATGGTAGAGAAATACATTCTGACTCAGGACCAGAGGGAACTGTTTTGGATATGTAATATATTATGTAATAATTTTTAATTAACAAAGCTCCTAAATCAAAATATTTCTAAGTATTCTCAAACCAAAACCACTTTATTTTGATGTTATAGGATTCTCCACATATAAATTTATTATGAGTGAGCGTCATTCAGTTAAAATAATATAAAACCATATTATTTCAGTTAAAAACATATATTTCAGTTAAAATAATATAAAACCACAAGCTGATATATGCATGAGAATAAACATATTTTACATTGCTTTATTTGGCATGTATATTACTTTAAAAAGTAAATATATATACTTCATTATATTCAAATAATGCATTGATTTAAAGAAGTATTCATTACTATAAATAAAGCTTAGAATAATTATTCCTTAGTTCAAAAACTAGTAAATCATTTTACTAAATGTTTATTTGCGACAGTAGAGAGTGTGTTTTTTTCTTTATAGAATATCTAAGAATAGTGACTTAAGAATGATTTATATACTCAGGATTGGCATTATGACCACATTTGCCTATAGATATATAAAATCTTAAGTTTACAGGTGATCTACACACATGTGGTTACACACCCCATGTTTCCTTTCAGATTCATCCTGTGAAAAGAATGATAATTTGTTGATCAGGATAACTGCCATAGCACTGAAAGTTTAACAGATGACAGAAGTTACATCGAAAAAGGTAATTACTATGGACTAGAAGGCAGGAATTATTATTGCCTAGACTATTGTCTAAATAATCCTGTTGCTTGAAGAGTTAAGCTTATAGCAGCATTTTTCAGGTCAGTGTGAATACAAAATCTAGCCCCAAATACATATATACAAATATATAAGGCTAGCAGATCTATGAACAAATGGGACCTAAAGGGAGACTATAAACTGGAGATCAACTTTTTAGATGAGTAGATAGTGGTAGGTAAAAGAGGAATGGTTTTAAAATGAAATAAGGGAGATCTAGAACAGTTGTTAAGTGGAGATATTTTACTCAGAAGGACAAAAAATACCACACAAATGACATCATAAGACAAAATTTAGAAAAAAAAAAAAAAGACTAACATGGAAAAAAATGTACATGTCATGTGAGTCACCTGAAAACCCCTATATTCTTAAATGTTTGAATTTTGTATGGTTGGGGGGAATAGTAACATTAACATTAATTTTACCAATTCATTATTTTATAAAAATAATAATAACTGCCATTGGGACCTAATAATCAGACTTCGTTAACTATTATTCAGAGCTTTTTTCTTTGATAGGAGTTCAGTTTTTTTCAATAATGACCTCTATTAGAACCCACATACACTGGAAGAGCAAACAAGCACTCATATCCTAGGCAACACCATTTCAAAAGAGACTGAATAGGGTGCTTTAAATTCAAATAGTAAGTTTCCAAAGATGTACGAAAAAGAATTAACCTGTCCAAGAAATAAAGAATGAAAATAATGTGCAGAAATATTTTAACATGACAGAATGTTGAAACATTTCCTGATGTCCTGTTCACAGTACTCTCATGTCACTTGTGTGAATTATCACAAATTTATGCATCAGTTTGGAATTCTATCTTATCTTTTTCAACAGGTTCTTTCAGTACAGCCTTATATATATAAGCTACATGAATAATCAGAGATTCTGCAGTCTAATTATCACCTATGATCTTGGGGATCCTTTCAACAATTCAAATGCTATAACTTCTAGAAAGCTATAATGCTTGAATATGAGATTCCCAATCATTGTCATGGTCACAAAGTTCAAGTCTAGGTTGAAGGCTCTGGAAAATGATTGTGGAATAATCTTTGACAGGGAAAACCTTCATATGCATTTTTAGTATAACTTAGTATTGGCCCAAAACGGGATAGCAGATAAAATCTTTAAAACTTCTGATCAGAGCAGAAGTCTGATTCCTTTATATCTGTAGTCAAGAATGTATTTCAAACTCAAGGAACAAATTATGGTGAATCCTAACGAAGACTATGTTAACAAAATTTTGGGTTTATTTGTTTATTTTTTTGTAAGAAAGAATAAATTTTCCAGATGCAGTGTATTGATTAAACTTTTTGCACAGCCTTTGCATCTTCTCACATACCACAATTTGCTAGAACCAATACTGCATGAGATAATTCATTAGAGTTAGATGATGCAAATTCACTAGCTCAGCGTATCCCCAGTGAAGATGTTGCACTATTAGATGTACACTATACTTTTATTCTTCTTTCTCAGCAGTTATCCTTACTGACGCAGTCAGTGTTTCATCTCAGCATGAAATAACATTAGATAACATTGCATTCTGAGGAAGTGGAAAAAACAGGGCTCCATAAATGAGAATGAATTAGAAATGCTCTTGCAGTAGAGGCCCTGGAGTTACAAACGAGAAGCTGATGAATGCATTTAGCAAGGGACTTTATGTAAAATCTCTCTTCTGCTGAAAATTTCTTATTCCTTAGAATATTCTGCTTCTGAAAGGCGTTTTTCTGACAAGTGCCAAGAATAATTTCTATACATTATCAACACTTTCCTAATCAGTCTTTCTTTTGTTGTTCTTGTTCGTTGTTTTTATTTTTACAAAATGCATGTAGCCAGAGGGCATGTTATAACTACTGATATTCTGAAAATGAGCATGATTGTCTGTGAAATCTAAATTTATTTTGCAGAAATACATACAATGAAAAGGTAAACAATGTGATTAAGTCTCAAAGAAAAAACAGACCTGAGGGATTATATTAATCTCACCTAACTTTGAACATTCAGTAAGGTAATATCTCAGCTATCTTATCAAGAACACTTTATAATCAATAAGAGTTTATATGATATGATTAATTTAACTTATTTTGGATACTTACAGTGGAACATGATGAACTGAGTCATAGATATAACCATAACATTCCATTACCTATAAAAACAACTTACAGTGACTAGCTAAGTATCAAATTGTATCCCACATCAGATGAATTTAACACATTAATTCTTTTAATACTTGCTACAAAACTGTAAGCTGTTTCTTCAATACAAAATATTCCATATAGGTGTGTTTTCTGACTTCATTCAGTCTACAGCCATACAAACCATAGAATACTTTTGTCAATTTTTTCAAATCTTATTTTTACTGACAATGCACTAGGAAGAACTATAAATGCATTATATATATGTATACTTTGTATCTGATATACCTTATAAGCACAGATTAATAGACACTGATATTAGTTCCACATTACAAAGTCAGAAATTATTTTTCACTATTTTTGTCGAGTAATGCTATAGTGCATAATATGCGTGTCTATACACATACATGCAACTAACAATGCATATATATTTTCATTCACTGTCTTTATTTCATATACAAGACAATATGAATTCTTCAGGCTTACTTAGACTTATGTGAAGAAACACATTTTCTGTTATCCAACACCTATGAAAATTTTGTCCTACAAAATTCCCTCATTTTTCCTATATAAGCAGTACCAGATCCCTTCTAAATGTGATGCAGTTAGGTGTTTCTTTTTTATTCCAACACCTGTTTAGATTATTTTATTTTACTGTCTTCAGCTTGCATAACATTAGCATAAGAGTGACATGACTAAAAATGATTAAAATATTTATTTACATTTCAGGAAACACAATAGTTGAAATCCTTATCCTAATGAATTCTGGCCCTGAATTCCGTGGAGTCAGAAATCTGTTAACTAACTTTTTGCCAGTATAGTTTTTGGAATATATGCTTACAGAAGACAGTCTTCTATTCAGCAAGATTTCATCCTTATCTTTGCTTCCTGATGCTGACTGAATTGAAGCAAAAGCAGGAAACTGGGCCTTTTGCTTTTCCAATAGATCTATGTGATAAAGCAAATAGTTACAATCAGATTGAAAACTGCTGGCAAATCTTTCCCATTAAGAATCATGGGGATGATTTCAGAGAATGTTGAAGCCCTAAATTGCTACTGAATGACCTGAATATTCTTAATTTTTCTCCTAGAATAAATTTTGTGATTCTTTTGTACAAAGTGGGAAAGGTTCCACAATTTCAGTGGCATTTTGAAAAGAGGCACATCTGATTAAATGAAAAAAGCTATGTGTTGGATTACAGAATATCAGAAATGTACACTGTGTCACATACTTTCACAATCATCATAGTAATACAAGTTTCAGATTATATTTAAACCTTTTATAATTGGAACCTTTGAACATTTAATCAACTTTTTATAGTGCTAAGAATAGTATTATATTATGTAAATTAAATAATTAAAATATCAAAAATGAAATCGATAAAATTATTAACATGACACAGAAGAAACTGCATAAAATCATTAGTCTTAATACATATGCTGCTCATAACTCAGCTAATCTATTTGAAGAATTTGATTAATTCTTCATGTATATGACTTTTTGCTGCTTAAAAATTTTTGTGTAGTTCGTAAGTGTTTGATGTTGTTCCCAGGGTGCACTTCATTGTCCTAAAGTATGCTTTTAGCTATCGATATGAAAGTTGCTACAAAACTTTGAAGAGTGCAAAGAATAATTACCTTTATGAGTAAAGGATCTCTAAAGCAAGTTGAGTCATTGAGCTTAAGCCACGTGTTTCAATAAGATTTCCTTTTTTCTTCTTTTATAACAGAAACTTGTAATAATCCTAGAACCTCTGATTCCACAACTTTAAGCTTAAGCTAGGCACATTTAGAATGCAATTAAAGATACCATGGATAGAGGGCTTTGTGAGGCATTTTCTGCTTACTCCATTATGCAAAAGGCATTTCTCGGCACTGTTTCTACTAAATATTTGACTTTTAGCCCTCTTTTATTATTTAAAAAATCCAAAACTTTAAAGCTGTGCAAATTTGAGATTCTTAAATCAGATGTTCTCCTGCATCCTGAAAAAAGTTTTCCTGAAGCTACTGTAGATCAGGATTAGCTTGGTTGAATGGCACTAGGTTTTAAACAATGTGTTTTCTGTAATTTTGTTTTGACTTTTTTCACATACAGAGCATACAACTTGTACAGTACTAGTATCTAGAATGCTACTTTGCTTAGTTTATCTAGAGTTGATATCTTTTTGTATTTAAAATACAGCCATCATTGTATTACTGTATCTTTCTGTTTATTGTATCATTGGCACAAAAAAAGGAGAAAAAGTCTCAGAATTCCTTTTATTTCTAGTTTCCAGAAAGATGCTAAGCATCTTTAGAATCTGAGTGCTAGCTTTCCAGCTCTGTTCTGTCATTGCAGCTGTAGACGTGGAAATTCTTTATTTTTTTAGTTCTGCTTACTACATCACAAACAAATTTCAGAATTGAAGGCCTACATTCTTGAAAAGTTTGGGCATCTTATTATGATCAGATTTGTTAGTATATCACAGGGCTTTTCAGAGCTTGGATTAGGAGTTAGTAGCTGCCTTGGAGACTGTTGTGGTTAGTTTTAATTCTTAACTAATCCACATTTGTCTTCTAATGTAATTCTGAAATGTAAATGCTTTGTATCATGAAGGCTGCAGTTGCATGATTATGATAACACATCTATGTGTTAAATAGGTAAATGGTTATTTCATACATAGAGTTTGGAAACCTCAGTTGCTCAAGTAAGTCTCTACATTGAGAAAATACTTGAGAAAAGAGAAATTTTGATAATCACCAGTGAAATAGCAAACTAAGACAACAGTCTTGCCAAAGAATTAAATGCTGGCTGCAGAAGTTATGTAAGTATCCTGATTAGTAGAAAGAAAAAACACCTCTTGGAATTTTTTTTTTTTTTTTTTGCTTGTTTGTTTGTTTGTTTTCTGTAACATCTTCAAGTAAATTCACTCATAACGTAGCCAAGACCAGGCACTCAGAAATTTTTCAAGTGAATCTGTGTGGCTCATAGTAACTTTTGCTGTTGATTGGAGCAGTTGTAGAGATAATCTGACTGTAATAAGAAAGTTTGACATAAAATAGCTGCTAAAACACGTTAAAGAAAAGTCTGCCACCTAGAAAACTGAACCTGAGAACTAGAAACGTTGAGGTATGACTCAGCATCTCTTATGGAAGGCATCCTCAAGATACTACTCCATTGTAAAGACCAAAAAGAGGAAGGGAGGAATTTTTTATCACTTGAGGAAGGGGAGATCATTGTGAGGAATAAACTTTAGTTGAAAGAAGAAATATTATCTATAGATTCTAACAGGAAGAAGACCAAAACTAACAGGACCTATTTTTTACCTAAAAAGTGATGCCCTATAAAAATGACATGATTTTTATCCAAGATGGAGCTTCTCTCTGAGAAACTTCAAGTACTTATTGTTCTGCTTCTCTTTCTTTCCTTCCTTAACAGCCTGAAGCTTCATTGAAACTTTGTGTTGACTCTGACTTAACAACATTGACTCCTAAACTCTGTAACACTCCATGCTTGGTGATGCTGATCAGCTTTGGGATGAGACTCCACTTTATTCTACTTTTGAGCCTTTTTCTGGGGACAGACTGTTTTCTTTTTATAATTGAAAATTCAGTGGTCATTTTCCTTTGTGGTAATTGCTTTATTTTTTACTCATGTGGTGGTTGGTTTTCTTTTTGGTAATTATTTTTTATCTGTTTGGTAGTTTATTTTCTTTTATTGACACACACGCTACCTTCTTTCCTCCTGCTAAGATCTGTTTGATGTAATTGGTAACAGTAATTCTATGAGTATGTATTTATATAATCTGTCATAAGTCTAGTCCTGACATGTTTGCATTTTTACTGTTGCAATATTCTTGCTAGTTGTACCAGAAATGCTAAGTCATGGCCTGAAACAATGGCTGAGCACCTGGTGAGAAGGCAAGGCCAACCAAGAGGAGCTCAGGGGCAGGCAATGAACCTGAGTGACCAGCAGGGGTGGATCCTGGCTCCACCCCTTCCCAGACCTCATTAAGCATTGGAAGTGGAAGTGAGAGTGCTTTGCTGGTGATCTCTGCCTACTTGAGGCCTTCTAAAGGTAAGCAGTTTTTCTTTTTTTGTTTCTACGTCTATGGCTGCTGCATTTGGGATTGTTCTCGTTTGCTGGAACCTAGGATTGTGTCACTCTGGTATTATTGCTGTGCTTTCCATCACATTATAGTGTTACAGTATTACGCTACTGGTGAGTTGTGTTGATTTGTAGTAAACAAAGATATTTAGTGAACAAAGCCTTTATATTTTTGAATATCACAGAATACTATATCCCTGATATTTTATAATCACTAAGAACCCTTAAGCTAGGTAGCTTCCTTTCCCTTTTGATCTGTGACAGCTACTTAGAAAGCAGAAAAATAAACAGCCTCTGCTGGATTGACTAGAGTGGAATTTAGAAATCTAGAAGTCATTTCACATTGAGACTGGATTTATTTCATAGTTATGCAATAACAACTGTGTTCTTTATTATTATGGTACTTGTATATTAATATTGTAGTTGTATTGATATGGTACTATCAAGTAAACTGTATAAATTTATAACTCAACTGATCAGCGTAAGTTAAAGTTGCTCATGTTTTTAAAATTATATATGCCTACTAATGTATATATTGATTGCTTTATTTGGGCTACACAGCTGATAGTGTGAGAAAGTATACATTTTAGCTAAGCAAGATTTTTCTGGAATGAAAAAGAGCGTAAGATCAATACTGTAGTAGGGCCAGAAGGATATAGGTTACTGGAAGAAGACTACTTAATGTAGTGTACAAAAATAAATTGACAAAAAAAGTAAATTAGCAAAAGTCAATTTCTTACACTCTGACTTTTCAGTCCTAAAGGAATTGGATTCTGAAAGCACCAGAAATTAAAAGCAGAGTAAGAAACTCTTTGATTAAATGCAGACTAAAGTTTGTAAAAATCACTTATTGCTAGTTATTTGCAATTTGTTAGGAGTAATTTGCATCAGTTTATTGATCAAACAAGCTTTGGAGGGCAGGGGAATTAAGCTTCTGTCTAGTACATATGATCTGAAATATTTCAATAGACAGCTTCAAAAATTTTAAATTAGCTCAAGCACTTGCAAAGGTTATTTATTTAATTTTTTTTTAGTAATGAACCGGCCTGTCTTATGCCTGAGATACCAGGACCATTTTCTAGACTGAGAAAATACTGTGGCATTATATTTTGCCTCTGAAAATGAAATCTGGGAATGATTTTTATTTATACAGCCTTATTTTATATAGTAACTTAACAAAGCAAATTTTAGTGGAATAAGACAGGGATGCAGCTGCTTTCCTCCTTGAAAGCAAGAGACTTCTGTCAGTTCAAGAAGGCTGGGTTGTGTGGTTTTATCCTAATTTTTGGTGGGCATTTGTCCTATTGTGTAATGAATGACAATCTAGCATGATTAATAGACTTTGCACTTGAAACACTCAGGACCAAAAGAACAGAGGTGTTGGAAGCCAAGTCTGCGGAGCACAGAGTGGGACGCATGGAGAAGCTTGCTGTACAGCACGTGTAAGTCGTCTTTATTAAAGCAGTGTGCCTCATTTAGAATCCAGATTGGCATATAACCAATATAAGTCTGAAAAATGAGCCGTATGCTTTCTGAGTACTGGATTTAGGCAACGCCTGTAGCTACTACCAGCACTCCAATAACTCGACCTGCAAAAATGTAATCTGATAGTTGCACTGATGAAATAAAAAATCATGGGTTTTGGAAAAATGCATTTTCAATGTACAGCAAAAATATATAGTAGCTATTATGAGCATAAAGGATTCTGCCAGTTTTTTGTTTGTTTTTTTCTTTCTTGGCACAATTGAAAAGGAAATATTGTTCCTGAGTGGTAAGATGCATGTGTTATGCTGAAGAGGTGCCAGTGAAGTTTCTGCAGTGCGTCATGCATTATCCTGTTTAGAAACATAAGGTGCACATTATTAATGATAAATAGCCTTGACAAATCTTTAGATTGATTTATGGAGAGGTTAATTAGAATGGGGAATTTAATTGCCCTATTTGAAATTCAGTTATAAAAGTTCCATCCAAACAGTTAGTATTCTATAATAATACCTTAAGTTGAACATTTTTAAATTCTTTTTTTGGTAAAAATATTTTTGTTGTCATGATGCACTCATCACAGACATTGAGTAACAGGATACTTTTTAAGAAGAGCTCAGTCAGAATGTTTCAAATAAGTTTTATTTGCAAAAGCCTTTCATGTAACAATTAAACCCACTGTTTTATGACTAGTAGTTTTTCAGTGAATCTTATACAAAAATCTTGAATGCATTTTTGAATGAGATATCACTAGTACTCATCTGCAAAGTACATGCAGAATGTTAGCAATAAAATGTAGTCTTACAGAATCATAGAATCACCAAGGTTGGAAAAGACCTAAAAGATCATCCAGTCCAACTGTTCACCTATTACCAATAGCTCCCACTAAACCATGTCCCTCAGTACAACATCCAGTCTTTCCTTGAACACCCCCAGGAATATATGAAAACTCAGTATGTGAAAACGCCATTAGTCCAAGTACTGGTAAACGTTACTTATAGTTACTGCATAGCAGCTCACTAATGGGATTTTTTGATGAGAAGCTGGATGCTACAGTGAGAATCAGAATGAAAATTCCAAAATTGGTAGTTGCTGAATGGTTGTTCATAATGTCACATTTTTCCCCTCTGCAGAAATGTATGATAGACAGCAATGGCCAACTCTTCTTACTAAGTCAGTAATCCTGAAGCTTTTGAAAACAAAAAGGGAATTTCACAACCAGTTTTGATGCAGAGTAGTTTTTATATTTTAAATATCTTAATATTTTACTGGAATACAAAATCAGGAAAAGGAAAATGCTAAAGAACTAAACATATGTCTGTTGATTAAAATTCCAGTAACTCTTAAATCTACATGTGACTGGAATTACTAGGTTTCCATTGAAGTTCACTGTCACATTTGCATGACTCTTTGAGATCCATCTCCTGTGAGCAGAAGAGGAAAAACCTGCTCTTCTGGCTAGAACACTGTGTGTAGGCTTTTTTTCTATGATTTCAAACATGCACTAAGCATTTTTACAGTAATTTCCATGCATTAATAAAAGGACCGTAAATACTTAAACATCGGTAATCCCTACTTTTTGCGACAAAAACATGTCATACAAGCTTTTTGAAATTAAGATTTCTTTTTATTTAAACATTCTAAATTCTTCAATTCATGTTTACATTAACAAATGGTACACAACACAGAAATAGCAGGAAGTTCAATTTGTTTCTCACTTGAAAATCTACCTTTACACATGCAACTGCAGTCCACTGTAGTAAATAACAGCAACAAAGTGCAGTTTAAATTCATTTGATGTTTATAATACTTAACAACCTTATTTTCTTTCTTCTTTAAAGTACTTCAATTTTGCACGCTTCAGACATTCTCAACTAGAGGCATGTTACAAAGTCCCGTGGATATGTGCTTAACTCCATGCACATAAATTTTATAAAATTACTTACGTAATTAAAAGAAAATATTGGTATTCCATGTTTGAGAATTACAGTATTATGTAAATATGAATAGAATAATTATTTCATTGATTAACACATGCTTTTGAAATCCTCTGAGAGGAAAAATAATTTGTGATACAGAACACTAAAGATGAAGCAGAAATACAGATGCAAGGAATTTCCTTGTCTTCCTATCTCAGACTTGTTATCTTTTATTTCAGTTTTTACAGATGTGACTGGTATCAGTGTGTATTTTCAGAGTAAAATCCGTAAGTCTTTCATTGCAACTTGGTTCAGTTTTAGTACCAGGAAGGTATCCAGTGGCAATAAAAACAATGTGATAAATGAAAGATATGAAATAGTAACACATCTTTGACTACATCTTTTTTTGTTGCTGTTTGTTTGTTGTTTTGGTAATATGCTAAGGCACAAATTTCATGGTTTATAGTTGGGTATTTTCCCTTTATGATTACAGAAAAACTCTTGCCTGTTTCTGTTACAGTAATTAAAATTTCACTTTACTGTGCAGCCATCAAAATTTTACCTCGTACACAGTTGCAAACATTTCTGCTCTCTCAAGGGAAGAACACCTTATATATGTTCCCATTCTGTCACTTAAAATGATTAAAAGATCCAGATTACTGCTAAATAAGTATACAGTAACATTTCATTTCTTTGACTGTTTTCTTTGGTATTATAGTCAGAACACCACAAAGGTTGCTAAAATGAACTGTCTTATGCATTAGAACAAAATGCTCAACGTTTAATAGTGAAAGGGACTACTGGACACAATTTACAGTCTTTCTATATGGACATGTTTAAACCAGTGATACAATGAAGGCCCCTATTCCATTTCCCTTTAACATTTAGCAGGATTTTTTTTTCTTTCATCTCTGTGTGGATATCTGTAAAACATAGATTTGAGATGATTCTTGAATACTTGAAAAACCTGCTTTCACTTTTAGAGAATATTTGACTTATTCTCTTAGAAGATTAAAGTAAGTAAGTCATAGAGATGTTTAAAAAGTTGTATTAGCATACTTCATAATACAGCACAGTTTCTGCAGATGCACATAATTTCTGGGCTGTGAACTAGCTAGGAAATTGGGACATTTAACAGATCATTGTAACTTCTGTGGTCTTCTGAGATCATCTTGCGAGGGATACTCGTCTTTCAGTAAACACTGGGAATACTGCGTGTAGTACTAACAAAGCTGACCCTCTCTAGGAACCTTCAGAGCCATTCTTTCTTTTCAAAGCAAAGATGTAAAAAATATGGGGATCAGTTGGAACTGAAGCCAGTGTTCGCACAGATACCCACACAACATTCTTCAGGCCCATGTCTCCTTGAGAATACTAGAGTAGTTTTGACATTTCAAATAATGATTTTACAGTGTCAAATGATATCCCTGATAACTTCAAAATTTTTGCTAATTTGTTCAGTTACTTATACATTTGCTGTCATGACCAGATGTGAAACAAATTCACTGTGAAACAGAGAAATAGCAAAGACTTCAAACATTTTCACTAACACTTATGAATTTTAAATCAAAGCTATAATAGATTACATTTATTTTGGATGTTCAATTAATGTTTTTCTGTTGCTTAATAATTATTATTAATTTGTGATCTCTTCATACCCAAATGGATTTTCTGATTTTCCTCACTAGTGATTTGGTGTAGACCACAACAGTTACTGAAAAGTAACAGCGTGTAATTACTACATGGAAGTTTTTCTATGGTTCCCCAGAGGGCAGTATCTCCTGATTCCATTGTCTTTATATCACGTTACAAATTACTGATACATTTTTGGTGTCAATACGGCTCGAAGAAAAAGTGATGTAAGGCAGTGTATTGTGCTAGTGAATTTTTGGGTAACATTACTGTGCCTAGAAATGTCAGACTTTTGTATTCCTGGAAATACAAAAGTAAATACTACAAATATTTTCAGGAATTTTTGATACTAAGTCCTAAAGGCATCCTGTAGATCTCATGAGCTGTACATATCCCCATTGCCAGGAGCAAGAACAGGTGTATTCACTTTCAAACATCACCAATCATCAACAATTAATTAGTAGTAGTAGTAGTAATAAGTACCTTAAAAAGCAATAGCCATAGTAGAATATAATCATTACATTTCTCCCATAGAGCTAGTAAGGATAAGAAAAACTATGGAAAATATTGATCCAACACAAAGCATTTTTTGAAGAGCAGATAAAGAGGCTATAAACAATTACAGAAAATATTTTAAAAATTGATCTAATAAAACCTGCATGTAGGTTTTATTAAATAGTAAATGCAAGTACAATGGAATGTTCCATTGTAATTTCATCTATTTCTCTAGGTTGTTTTTTTTTTTGTGTGTGTGTGTGTGTGTGCGCGCGCATGAAAGACAAGGAAAACTTCTAAAAGAAACTATCTTACCCTGCCAATGTTGTTTCTATTTTCTATTTCTGGTCTCATATCAAACAGATGATTTTCAGATTGGGCGACAAAGAAAAAAAAAAAAAAAAAAGTGTGTCCAAACAGCCAGTGAGGTAAGGAGCTCAAAGTGCATCTAGGTGATAATGCCCTTAGTATTAATCCCCTGAAAATCTATGCTGTGTAGGAAAGTCTGGAAGCAAGATTGCATGGTATTTAATATAAGGCAACAAAATTGTGCTGCATCTTCTATTGATTTCCCTATATTCTCCTCAGTTACTAGGCTACTTTCTGTAACTGTTATAGATGCCTTAAATGTTTACGTATTTCTTTCTGAAATGCAGAATGCTGAAATTTATTCATTTCTGCGTTTCTGTATAACATCTAGTTATTCTTAAAAAAAAAAGTCAACTTCTGCTATTCACCATATTGCTGATAAAGTACTCATTATACCCATATTTATATTTTGCCTTTTAATGGTATTTGCTATTTCTTAATGACATTTACACAATATATTTATATTTATTTGCCATATAGCATTTAGTTATCACGTTTGTAGTGCTCTGCCGTTACTAGAAGTCTACTTCAGAACAAATGAGGCTTTATAGTAAGAAGAGGTACAGAAAAAAGCATTCATAAAAAAAATCAAATATTGGAAATGTAACTGAATACAGTTTTGGGACTAGGTTTTGACTACATTCTACTTCGCTGTTGTAAAAGTTTTACCTCACCCTACGTGTTAATGATATTTTAGATTAAACTGTGTATATGGAACTATGGAAACTATGGTTTAACAAACTTTAAAAATATTAATTTTTTAATCAAAACTTTTCCTCATCCCAACTGATTAAAAAACCTTGTACATGAAAGAGAATTCTTGGAAAATAATGTGAAAGATAAAATTTCTCAAAAAGAATAGATGTTCCTATTTTTCAGGCATGTAGCATTTTCAATTAATTGTGCATTATATTTTGCGGATGACTTTAGTGTATTTCCACATCATTGTAGAGGAAAAATCCTTGCTTCACAGTCCAAGGATTTTGAAGCACCACATCTTCATGATCAGTAATCGAAATCAATAGCTTCAGAACTAAGATGTGCAGCTAGATTATTTGATTTATGTTCAGTGAAAACAGTTTGCAGATCTATTTACTATCACCTAAATATAGCTTTACTCTTAAAATTGAAAGAATATACTAGTTAAACTATACATACTTCCCATGTTCTTTGCACCTTTAAGAGTATGTAGGGCTCAATCTGATGTGATTAGAGTGAGCGGAAGAAAGAGGGGATAAATGTCAAAGCATTCACACAGCGCTCTTCAGCCAAATTTCACAGAGAAATGGTTTCCAGACAGGAGAAAGTGAAAACGGCAGCCGATTAGAAAATTGAAGTCAGTTTGATCAATGTAGAATGCTGTTCAAGTATTGCATGTTACACATCTTGCACAATCAAAAATGCCTTTTATATTAGGTGGTTAAATAAATTGTTGCAACTTTCAAGACCCACTACAGAAGCTGAATAATCTGAAATATCACTGAAAATAATAAATAAAATTTTTACTATTCGCATTCTAAATAATAAGAATTAGCTGTTTTACTGATGAAAATGCTATCTAAAGATTCTTTGTCAATTAGGAAACTGTCTGCACTGCATGTTATCATTAGTTTGTTAGTTAGTATTCTTACAATCACTTCTAGGACTATGATTTCTTATTCCTACTAAGCCTACACTCTGTCAATAACACTGAGAAACCACTTATTTTAAATGAAAGGGCATTTTGGAATTAATAATTAGGTTGGAATTTAAATGTTTTTATTACATGATAACATGAGAAATGTCACACTGTAGTAGGCAATTGTTCTGTCTATTCAGTGGCCTGTGATTGTGTCTCCTGTGCCTTCAGGAGATGTTGCCAAAAGAGAATACAAAGTCCTTGACAATATCCTCCTACAAGACATTCTCCCTGTTCATTTCCTAACATCTGCAGATTCTGGATTCAGGGATAGCAGACATTCACTCTCCTTTTTATGCACTTGTGAACATGTCTATGAAAGTATATGGCTCCCTTATTAAATTTACTGATATTTCTGCCTTTATAACCTGACACCTGATCAGACCAGAGTGGCAACTCTGACCGTGGGAGGCTGGATGGAACAAGATGTAGTCAGTTTACTAAACCAACTTATAGAGACTACCTCCACAACCTTATGGGTTAGTAAAATTCAAAATTTCTCCTACAGTGGGATTTGATGAGTAACAGCTTTATCGTCTCCACTGCCATGCTCTTTTCAGTAGCGCCCAATGCCAGGACAAGAAGTGAGCAAAAACTGAAACACAGGAGATTCTATCTTAACTGTCATCTATGATTCTGTGATATGGAAGAAATTAAGATATTTGCAGAAATGGAAAAGCAGATAACTGCGTTCTCCACAGACTTCTTCATCATGTCTTCCATTATTTACTTTTGCATTGTCACTATGCATTTTGCTGAACATTCAAGACAAATGTCAAAAATGTCTTCAGGATCTCTTTCCTGACTTGAAAATGCCAGTGACATATGCAGCACTGTATAAACATTAGTTTACATTTCCCTTAATTCATATGAATATATTACTTTGTATTTATCCATGCTGAAGTTATCTGCCATTTTTTTCACTACGTTTTGTGAAGTCCTTCTATAATTCCTCATTATCAATATGATACACAAATGCTCAAAGTAATTAAATATAATCTTATAACCATCCAATCACTTTTTCTTAAACAAACAAAAATATACTTGTTTATTTTAATTACTGAATAAATCCAAATTGTGGATTGAAATCTACATATTCTAGGAGAAAATAAAATGATACAAAAACAATTTAAGAATCATCAGGAAAAAAACCAAAACCTCTACAGTGAAGAATGCGCAGAAAGGAGGTATTACGAAAATGAAATGTTGCAAGCCTTATCAAATTAATGAGACAAGTTATGTTATTAAACAAGATATTTTAGTTCATTTAACGGTACTTTGAAAGTATACTGCAAAAAATCTAAGGTTCTCAGTAAGAAAGAATGATGTGATTCACCCTTTTTCAACAGGTTTTACCTTGAATCACTATGATTAATCTTATCTGGAAGCCTAAAGATAAAATCTGTGCACATAATTTATAAGCTATTTGATAATGAAAATGTATATACCTGGAAAGTCAAGAACACATTTATGTGAGTATAGGAATTTAACCATGCCACCCAAGTTTGAAAATCTAGCTACAAATCAAGATATTGTGAAACAGGAATTAGATACATACAGGCCTGCACATTATTGGTTAATCTGATATATTACTGAATTTAATTACCATGATATTATGAAAGGTATTTTACTGACATCGAGCACCCATCCTTCAATTAGTGCTTTATTTTCCTATACACCTCTAAAATTATTTTAAGAATATTTTCTGCTACTGGCAGTCATTTTCATACCTTATGACGCTCTAGGGCCTGGAATCAGCTTTTGGCACATACTTATGGCAGTTCTTTGCTTCTACTGATGTTTCCTCATCCATCCAAAAGCAGGCATATTATCCTCATTCTTTTCTCTGCTGTTACAGTTATGATAAAATATATGTCGTGAGTTGAGAAGAAGCAGGGAATGGTTTTCAGCATGAAAGTCCATTCTCTTGCTATTCTCTAAATGATAGCATAATCTATGATATATATATATATATACATCACAATTTCTAAGACAGTCATAAAGGGCAGTTGTTCTGTAGTACAATTAGATGAATATCATTGCTCTCATTTGTCCCCTTCTGTTTATTACTTCCGAAGACACATCTAGTTTTTACTTTAGTCCTTTAAATATGGAGGGGAAAAAAAAAAAAAAGTTTAAAGAGTATTATATAGCTCAAAATGCCAAACACACAGAAGCTTATATATAATTATAATACCAGAATCAAGATTGACTTTATCTCTTTTGGTGAATGCCATATTACATTTTTTAGATTTAAGACAAGGGTGTGCTTTTTTTATCCTCCAAATCCCTGTCTCATTCAGTTTAGAGGAAGATAGTCCTCATTAATAAGCAGTGTTCATTTTTTTTTTTTTTGTCATCATCTTGTGTAACAGTCTGTATGCAGCTTTATTCACCAAAGATTATTCAAATCCTGTCCCAAAGATAGAATTATTTATTTATTCATAGCTTATGTATCTACTTATGTATATACACATATATAGTGATCATAGTGCAGCACCAAATGTTTCAGCGATATTACAAAACGTTATATTCAAAGATATGGAATGTCTTCCATATTGGGAGTTATCAAGGTGGGAATATGGAAGCTGTAAAGAGTCAGACAAGGGGGATACTTTAAAAATTCACAAACCATGACTGGCTCAGTGAAGTGCCGTAGGAACATACTGGAGCAGTTTTTTCAGGTACATCAACTAAAAAATATTGTTAGGAATTTTGTCTACCCCTTAAGATGCATTAAACACATTTGTGTTTATAAAAAGATTTATTGAAAAATGCATTTGCCAGTGTCTTCCCTCCTTAAGCAGTTCTGAGTCTACAAAGTTGCCACACAATCACAACTCATATGAACATTTGCATTGGGTACCTTAACCTGATGTTTTGTTCATCCTTCATTCTCCAGTGTCAAATATGATAACTGAAGGTGTCTCCTGAGCACTCAAAGTAAGAGCTTGTTACAAGGCAATGCTGCAGCAATTCTTTTCTGTCAGCAAGGGGATTTTCAGCATTTTAAATAGTTTTGTTCAGTTCCTGGCTGGAATGGGCTGTATCCAGAACAGGTCAGCTCAGCCTCTTTTCACAAAGACCCTGAAGCCAACAGCAGGGTGCATAGGACAGTGACAGCAGTGGCTTGTTTTCCAGGTCACCAGTGCACGTGTTTGACCACACTGCCCATATTATTGACCCATGAGGAACTCCATTTACAGCTTCAGACCACTCCTCACACCTTCCAAGCCTCATGGTGAGACAAATTTTCACCAATTTCATACCCTTTCACATTTTCCTGAAAAATAGTTTTTGACTATAATGTGTTAGCTAAAAGTAGGTTTTTTGTTCTTTTTTTAAATGCAAGCTTATCAGTAAAGATGAGAGCAAAACTTTTAAAACTACAATAAAGTGGTAAAAGTGATGACTTATCAATGAAGGTAGAAAAGAGAAATAAACTGATTACATCAAAAAAGATTTTTATTACAGTATGTTAGGTATGTAATATTTCTCTCCTCACCTCCTTAAAAAATGTGGTGTATATTCAGCCCACTTGCACTTGCTGTTCTGCAGTCTAAAATAATACACCAAAAACCTTTTGGAAAGGAAACCTAGGTGCTGGGTTCTAGCAGAAAACAAGAACAATGCTAATTTATCAAGGCTATGTAAACGACAGGACTCCTTATGCAGGGTATGTGCTTTGTAACTGTGAATTTGCTACTTATATGTATGACCTAAGTATCTGGCTTATAGATTCCTATTCACAAGAAATGTTGACAGTGGAATTTCTTTCTTTCTCTGTTTTTAACTGTGCAAAGAAATCATAGAATCATAAAAAGTCCCCAGGGATGAGGGCCTCAAACACATTTATGCTATGCTGCCTTCTGACAAATATTCACTAATGCTGAACTTCCCTTACCCTCAACTCATGCTAATTTGACCTCCCTCACTTTCTCCACAATCTTGTTCAAAATCTTTCTTTTCTGCTGATTTTGGCATCTGAAACAGCAAATCTCTAACTCAATTTAATTTCATTTTAGAGCTTAGTTGAAATCCTACATTTTTCACAGGTTTACGCCTCCAACTTTCTCTCCCCTGCTGCTACTGTTTGATTTGTAGTTTTACAGCATGCAAAGCATAATTGCATACTTTATACTGAAGATACTAGGAAAAAAAATAGTTTTTATTTTTAGAGGAGTTTTCATATTTTATTTTTAAAGGAGTTTTCCTTATTTTGCTAGTACTTTCTTTTAAAAGGCATCCAAATTGCCTCATACTTTTGGTTTCTTATATGTCATTAAAATCTTAACTATATTTCTTGCACAAAATTAGTAATAGTGTCTGAATTGAGGTAATGGAAGATTAAATTATTCACATTAAAAAAAAAAAGTTTTGTTTTTAATCACAGTTTTCCTAATTTATGTTGATCCAAATCTCAGCTATGGCTGTAAAAAAGTATAACAGCTAACAAAGGGACATATTCTTCATCTGAATTCTTTGCCTTAAACAGGAGATTAAAAAGGATAATATAATCTTATCCTCATATTTTCTCATATCCTTGACATCTGTGGCCGGACTGCAGAGAATGAGAGATAACTGCTGCTATAGAGTTTTTACAATACCAATCTGACATAATAAGGTAATTTTGCTGTTATATCTTTTGGAGTTCTCTCTGCCTGCCTTCTTTAAGAATTATTTTTTTTCCTCAGGAGATCCTTCTTCAGACACATTTTATTAGTGACAGCATACATTTCTTTGCATTCTTTGGTTAAAATATAAGCCACATTTCTTAATAACTAAATATTTTACCAAAGAAGACAACATGCATTATGTTCTTGAAATGCACAGACATTTATGTGTAGATTCCCAAGCTCCATGTATGTGATTGAGGGCAAAATATAGTAATTTTTCAAGACAGCTTTTAATTGAATAATGGTGCATTAAGCTCATGTGGTGTAGTGGGAAGTATACAAAAAAAAAAAAAAAAAAAAAAAATCCACAAGACTGTAATGACTACAGAACATCCATGCATTTCAAATTGGGAAGATATAAGAAAAAATCTAAGTCTTGTCAATCACATAGCTTGAGGTAATGAGATTATGCAAAAATGTGGTTATTAACACTTCAGTGAAATATGCCAAAACACTGTGTGAAATAAGCCCTAACTATGATACACTATTTAGAAAAGTTATTTTATTCTTAAAAAAATGATTAAATAGTAAAATAGTAATCCACTTACAGAACAAAATCCAAATATGCAGACTATGTAGCTTCCATGTCCAGGATGCAATCTACATTGTGTATCTTAGTTAATATATTTCACTGAAGATAGCTATTTTATTTTCCTATAATTGATAACCAAAAATGTGGCTAAAATGTAGAAAGAAACTGGATGCTTGGTGGGTTTTTTATTTAGTTGTTCTTTTTTTCTCTTTTTTTTTTTTTTTTTTTTTTTTTCGCCAGCGGCTGTTTCACTGTAAGCTCTAACGAGCAAAGTGTTTTCTGTTCCTTGCTGCATCTTTTGTTTTTTATTCTACATTTTAACTTTGATTCAGCTTCAGAATCTCAGACTGCAAATTGTTCACAACTCTTAATTTACTCCTAGGCTTAGTTCTGGGAAACCTGGAAGTAGAAGTGGATGTAGATATTGCAAGCACACGTAACCTACAACTCCTATGGATATAGTCTTAGTCTATTTCCCCTTTTATTTTTATTTTTTTTATTTTCTATCTGAAACCTATGAATAATAGTCCATAAGCCTAATGTTAGTTATTCAGATGCTACAGATCTGAATACTGTACAAATAGTAACAAATGAAGCAATGATGTCCTTTGCAGACCATGCAGTCAAGTTATTATTTTATTGTTGTGGCATCACTAGCTTCACCAAAGAACTATCACTGCAGTGTTGTGCCTTGCAGGGCTCTTTCTAAATAGAGATTATTCATGCATAAATTATTCCAGCAGTTTGTAGTACATGTATCCACACTGAACTTCCGTTTTATTAGTTTCTGGTTTCTTAATATATTTGTTTTGCTTAAAGTTATCTAAACTGAAATTAGTTTAAAGGCTAGTCACCATCAACAAAATGGCCCATCAAGAATAAGAAGAATAATAAGGCCATGAACCTTGAGTAGCCTAATTATTGAGGAAGGCCATTGAATTGACTATGCCTAGGACTTGACTTTGAAATCATTTTCCAAAATTTTGGAAAAGTGAAAGGGACACTAAAAAACAGACTGCATTGTGGAAGTCTCTGACTTGTTACTCAGTGACAAGATATGAAGAAAAAGATGAATTAGCAAACTAGTATATATTACAGAAATTTTTAAACTGGAACATATTGTCTTTGATGATCTGAGAAAGAACTTTCAGTTCTCAGCAAGCCACTGTCTCTTTCAGATGATATAGGCATTGAAACAGAAATGATTAAACAGGAACAGTTTGGAGATATTCTCAATATCTCCAAACTAATGTGGAAGTACTGTGTAATTTTTAAACTGTTAAGCTATCAGGAAAAAGCATGGAAAGGAAAAGGATCTGTCTCCAAATGTTCCTTTTTTTTTTTTTTTTTTTTTTTTTTGTAAATAAATTTCAAATTGTTTATAATTATAGAAAGACAGGAACGTAAGACGGTCTGAAAATGATATATAATTTAATCCAGCATAAATTGTTCAACCTGAGGAAAAAAAGAAGGGCAAAAAAAAGGAGCCATCTGAGGTAGCAGTTTGCCAATATGAGTAAATAAATGATGAGTTAAAGTACGGAAGTCATGATCCAGGCCCTTCTCAGTTGTCCTCAGTGATAGGGCAAAAGGTAATGAAAAAACTCTGAAACAGGCAATTTGTTCTGAACACAAGGAAACACTAATTTACTGAGAAAGTGACTGAGAAATGAGATTTTGTGGAGTCTCTGTCCTTGAAAATATTCAAAACCTTAGTGGACACAATGATAGGCAATCTGCTCTAAGTGACTGGGCTTTGAGCAAGGTACCAGATGAAGTTACTTTTCAATCTCAGGGATTCTGGGATTCTGTGAGACTACGGGAACTGTGACACAGATTTGCAACTGTTTTTAAAATGAAGACTGATTCTAATTCATCTTGCATTCAAATGTATCCAATAATTATTAAACTCATGAGATTAATTCTTTAGACCTGGGCGTTTCAATAAAGTAATAAATGAAAAATTCTATGGGAAGTCTATATTCTATCAAAGTTTCACAGGTGAATATTGGGAGAACTGTGACTTTAGCTGGAATATTCATCATACACAAAGATTATTCGATTTCATACTTGAAAAAGATAATGAGGATGAAAAATAGATTTTCAAGTTTCCAGTTCCCCTCAGAGTATAACCTTAAGAGCTGCCTCTAATTCTACAGTGAGTTATCAGTAACCATTACATATGACTCAGAATATGTAGCGGTTTTCTTGAATTCTGTTTATTTTTATATATTTATTTCTGATGTACTATTTATTATTTTAAATATTTTCTCAAGAAGTAACGTTTAGATGGTAATTGATTTTAAAGAAATAGAAATGAGTGAATTCTGGAAATATAAAGAAATATACATAATTGTAGCACTGAACAAATAGTATGTAGCAGATCTCTATAAAATAAGTTTTAAAAATGTGAAGGAATTGAATATATACAGATACAGTAAAAAAATCATTTTTATTAGTAGATGCAGAATTAAAGGTACATAACTAATTACAAAGAATAGAAATAAATATTTGAAATCTTTATACATGCGATTTAATGAAGAAAAAAAATTAGCTTCTTTTCCATCACAAGTCACTTCCAACATTTCTTGTTTGTATAATATTTGATTTGTTTGTGCTGGAAATTTCAGCAACTTCACCTTCAGTTGTCGGTCTTTCTTCTGCCCTTCAGATGAATGCAGCATTTTCAGTTATGAGCTTTCTCCTGAGGTTTATCATAAATACTTGCCCATGATGAAAAAGTTATTTGGTAATTTTATCTGAAAAGTTGTGTAATTGTGAAAATAAAACTTTCAAAAATATTTCAGGTCCAGGCAAATAAGTTTTGCAATGAATTGACACCCACTGTACCTGTATTCTATTCTTATTTAAAAAGAGTTAGTTGTATTCAAGCTGAGTTCTCTGGGACCAGATTCAGGTCATAAAATAGCTATTTATTTTACTATTTTTTAATTATAAAAATGAAAAATGCAACTGAAATGTAAGTTTCATTTTGATATTACTGTAAATGTAAAATACAATGCAAAAAAAAAAAAAAAAGGTTCTGAATAGACAAAAGAGAGAAAGAAACATTGGAATGCTCATTTCAGTAGGAAATTGAGGTATAGTTAGTCTAACTGTATTATGCGATTATATATGAAGTAGAGTACTGAGTATTAAAATAAGAAGATAACCAACACAGGTCATTACAAGCCACAAAAACAAAAACAAACAAACAAAAGTAAAATACTGTAAAATGAAAAGAGTTTATTTTGAAATCATGAAAAATATAGGCAGTATAGGCAACATCAGAAATAGAAATACAAAATGTTTCTGTATGAAATACAGCCACCTCAGAAATAATAAGGATCTTAAAAGTTATTTAGGACTTACAGGAAACTAGATCTGCCTCTAGATAGTTTACCTCTAAAATGATCAATGATTGCTGTAAAAAATAAATAATTTAACCTATACACCCACACAGGTGACCAAGGCTTTCTAAAGTTTTGTTGTTTTCTGTTTGTTTTTTATTTTGTGTTGCACTAAGATTACCTCTCTCAACAAAGCATCCTTTGTTACATGTATCATTGTCTAATATTTTCCAAGCATGGATTTTTCATTTCAAGGTATCATGACAAATGAAGCATTTCAATTTTCCTTATTCTATAAACACAACAACAAAGTGCTCTGTGATAGTCATGAAAAAAAACATGAGCTGGAAACATTGCAAGTTTCTAAATCTTTCATCTCATTAAAGGACTCTCTGGCTGAGCTGCCATTTTTTGTCAATTTAGAATGTATTAAGGAAATAAAAGATGGACTCCCTACCTCACACACCCCTTTTTGCATTAGCTCCCCATCTCTTAAATGAGGAAGCCTTTCTGAGAAACAGTATTCTCCCATCTCACTACTACCGTGCATAGGCTGGGGAGCACAGTTAATTTTTGAAAATTTTGGGGGTATTGACTTACATGGACAAGATGACAGAGAGAAAGATAAAGAGAGACTAGCTTTTAGTCAGAATGAAGATTCTGAGATGCTAAAGGGCAGACTGAGAAGAGTTACAAGGTTGGTTATGGTTAAAATTGCTAAATGGCAACAACTTGCAAAAGTAGACAAGTAGACATGTCAAACACAACCCCTAAGAAATACTTTATTTCTTCCCACAAGTTTTCTCTTTCATCATCATAATTATTTCATGTCGTCTATATTATGTAATGTAGATGTTTGAGTGGATTAGGTTGCTCTAGAGAATTCTGAACACTGAAAAAATTCTTCTGCTGTGTAGCGGTCTGTACCATTATTTGTGATGTTTGTGATTTAATAGCTAATAAAATGTAGTTTGGGGGTTTTTTCCCTAGTATGTTTGTCTTCTATGATTTTATCATAGAATACAGTGACTTTTATCATAGATAGCAGTGACTTACAGAATCACAGATAATTTCACCCCACTCACAACAGAAGCATGAGGACAGAAATGTGCAGTGCAGGGACTGCTTCTGAGCCAGGAGATGAGCAGCATGAGGAGAGAAATGCCTCCAGCACTGAAGGATTGGGACATCACAGCCATTGGGTACTGTGAGCCACCTGGCAGTGCTGCCCAGAGGTACTGGAACAAGTTACCCAGAGAGGCTGTGGATGCCCCCTTCCTGGAGGTGTTCAAAGTCAGTATGGGTGGAGCCCTGGTAAATCTGATCAAGTAGTTGATCTAACGATTGGCAACCCTGTCTATGGCAGGGGAGTTGTAACTTGATGATCCTTTCAACCCAAGCCATTCTATGATTCTATGACCTTCCTTTCTCATTCTGTACTTATTAGTGTTGTGGTTTAACCCAGCAGTCAACTAAGCACAACACAGCCTCTCATTTGCTCACACTTAGTGGAGCTGGGGAGAGAAATGAGAAACATCAAAGTGCAAGAACTCAGTTGAGATAAGGATAGTTTAATAAGAAAGATAAAATACAATTGCTCACCACCAGCCATCCAATGCCCAGCCATTCAGAATAATGTTGTACAGTATGGAATATTTCTCTGGTCAGTTTGGGTCAGCTGTCCTAATTGTATCACTTCCCAGTTTCTTGTGCACTCCAGCTTATTCACACACAAAAGAGATTCTCCAGTCTCCATCATGTGTGATTCTCAGTCTCCATATATGTGGCTACTGAGATTGCCTGTCCTCAGAAGGGAAACATTCTAATTCTTGGATCATTTTTGTGGTTCTCCTCTGGGCATGCTCCAACAGGTTCATGTCTCTCCTGTTCTGAGAACTCCACATAACACTACAGTTCTCCAAGTGAGGTCCCACCACTACAGAATAGAGATGCAGGATCATCTTCCTCGACCTGCTGACCACACTTCTTTTGATGCAGCCCAAGTGTATGATTGGCTTTCTGGGCTTTGAGAGCACATTGCTTGCTCATGCCATCCAGCAGTACTCCCGGGCCTTTTTCAGCAGGGCTTTACAAAATTCTTTCATCTCCCAGCTTTTATTGGTAGTGAGGGTTGCCTCAATCCAGATGCAAGATCTTGCACTTGGCTCTATTGAACCTCATGAGGTTTGCCTGGGCCCACTGCTTAAGCCTGTCTAGATCTCTCTGGCTGGTATCCTATCCCTTAGGCATATTGACTACAACCCTACATTTTGGGTTTGAAGACTACCAAAAAAAAAAAAAAAAAAAAAAAGTTTGCAAGATCATACATAAATACATTACTGCCAAATATTCAAATAGAACATATAGAGACAGAATCAGTTGAAGTACTGGAAGAGTAAAATTTCATTAAAATCTCTAATGAACATCTTGAGGTCTCACTAAGAACTGCAATGACTGCTATCAATCCAAACTGATGTGTTAGTTTCACAAAAACAATGTCAAGTATCCCACTAGCTTGATGTTTTTGTTCCTCTCTTTGTTTTAATGTTTTATATGTTTTAAAATGTTTTGTCACTTATATATTAACAATACTGTATATTTTTCGAAAGCTGCTCTGAAAGTAATGCCTCCCGTTCTATTTTGTTGGTGGCATGGCAGTAGAAGCTGAACATTCCCACCGATATTCTGTTACATTTTATTGCCAGGTGACAGACGTTAGCAGAGACCAGTCTGACAAAATGGCATCTGACATAGAAGTATGGAGCAAAGGTATGTCAATGAATTCCTCCATGTGGAAAAAATGCCACCCATTGACATTCACCAGTGCTTGCTGAGTGTTTCTGAAAACCAAACAATGAAGGTCAGCACAGTGAGACAATGGGTGGTGTGTTTCAGTGGTAGTGATGTTGGGTCATGTTCACTGGTGTAGATTTTGATGAGTGACATGATCACTCTTGTTCATTGCTGATGAAAATGCATTGCTAATGATGGTGACCATGTTGAAAAACAGTGTTTTGTAGCAGAGATTTGCTCTATGAAATAGTGTTATTTTGCTCTTTGTATCTGTTGTAGTTTCCAAGGAAATAAATAGGAAGCATTACTTCTGGAACAACCCATGTATATATGACCCAAGACAATTTCTACTCACTAAAAGAGTCCCTCACAAGCCAAAAGGTTGGACATCCATGGTCTTGATTGACATGGCCAGCCAGAGACACGGATCAACAAGGCAGAGAATAATGGCCATATCATCATCTGTATAAAGACAGACAATTCACATGAACCACAGAATTGACCCATCATTTTCCTCCTGTCAGGCTACTAAGGACTTGAGTTTGCTGGTACTCTAGGCCTCTGTATGTACACAAATACATACTCCTATAGTAACTTGCTCTGTGCAGCATTCAGTCTTTGGTATGTTCATATCCTTCAGATCCCAGTTTATACAGTGCTAGTCTAGAGTTTAAGGTCCCTGGAATCATAGCCCTGCTTCAGTTGTAGGTTCATAGACTTCTCATCTACTTTCTGGCTTGTCCAGATGAAGTTCCCTCTCTCTCTGTCTCTTTCTCTCTCTCGCACACATGCACACGCACAGAAAACCACTTAGGAATAGAGACTAACAAGAAGGACAGTGATCCAGTGTTGGGCTCAGTCAGGCAATAGTACCAACCAACAGCCTGCTTTCACTCAAGTAGTCCATTTTATTTCCTTCTTCTCACTATTTTCCAATGCTTGCTATTTCCTCATTCACCTATATACTTCCTTTAGTTGTCCCTAACTCCTCCTTGATGAACAATGTACCACTCCTAATTACATTCTACCTATTGGTACCAATTTTGCTCCCTCTGTACAGAAGTTTGGTATTTCTGATAGGGTTACCTAGGTTCTGTGGGACAACAAAATGCTGTCCTCCAGTGGCATATGATATTTGGCCAACTCTCTCTTAACTGTATCTGACACCAGCCTTTTCTTGCTCTCATGGTACTAAACTTCCTAAAGTTTACTTACACAGTCTCTTTTCTCTCATATATGTATAACTCCAGACACAAACTGCCTTGTAATTTACACAGAATACAGAAGAATAATTGCTTTCTCTTTTAACTCAAATCTCTGAGGTGCTGTATTTCTAACATTCTAAAAGAAAAAAGAAAAAAAAAAAAAAGCCTATTTCTTATAATTACTGCCATTTTAAAAAAGATACTTTTCTGCTTTAAAAAAAGTTAAGAAGAAAAGATGTCAATCAGCCGTATCCACCACTAAATCACTATCATCATAAATAATTAACTAAATCTCTATCCGGCTTGAAGACTGATATCTGTCACAGCCAGGCTTCAAGTAGCAGCTAAAATTACACTTAATCTTCTAATTCTCTTCTTATTCTGTGCCTCATGATAGTGCCTACCTCTACATTACCTAGAGCCACAGTACTGTAGAATTTTTCCCCTATGAAAAACAGTTTATGAAAATATAGCCAAATATATCAGTTGTTTTTTGAATATGTATGGCATACATTTGCATTTCCATTTTGTGAGTTGTGTTGTAATTCCCTTATAGTGCTGAAAGAAATATTTTGCAATCAAAAGTGGAGGATTTACCAATCCAGACTGAGAGAGCATAGTGCATGTTGTCCAGCTGTCACATTGCAAAGCTGAGAAGTAAGAAACTATTAAAGTATTATGCTAATAAGATTAAACTATGAAACACCTGTTATCAATGAAAACTGATGTTTCGACCATATATTTTTTTATTTTTAAAGAAGATGTGTGAAATGAAGCTGTAGGCAAAAGAGGCTGAAGGCGAATGGGACCTTGAGCAGCTGTAGTATTGAGGAGTATTGAGCAGCTGTGATTGTGTTTCTTTCTGTTACTAAAAGAAATTTGTTATGCTAGTGATTTTAAATGATTTGCGATGGACAGTTTTAGGTTTAATAATAGTAAACCAGCCAATATCTGGCATGGTGAAATAAAATTATTTCACATAGAACTTAGTTCCCACCCCCAACACATACAAACACAAAAATGAATCTTTTTTTGAAGCACATATTGAGCCATCATTTTTAATGAATAACATGAGAACATGGGATGAAGATTTCTTCTGAAGTTTTTATTACATAATTAATTCAATTTTCTTTGTTTAATTTGGAAGCTTAGGATGAGAACAGGTATTATTCCTCCCCAGATATTTGCATCTTTTAAGGATTTTTTAAAAATTTTTGTGTTAAGATTATGGTTATTTCTGCTTTACTTCCTTTTCTGATGCTTTCTTGAATAGACAATTTTAAGGCCATGTTCAACAATGACAAATCACAAAAAAATATTTTTTCATAAAGTCATAAATTTCCCTTCATGAACTGCAAATGACTCTAACTGTATGTGAAAATGAGGTGCTCAAATTCACTGATATTCTTTGATAATGAGAATATACCTCACTGGGATTTTTATCATATTACCTAAAATAACTTGAAAATGTGCTTAAAACTTCAGCTCTTCTGTTCTAAGCATAGTTTATAAATAAAATTCCTTTCCTGATATAGAATTTATGATTGTAATGTGTCAGAATTCTATATGTGGCTATGGAATTCCAACAAATCTAGAAAAAAACAGAAGTGGAATAAACATGCATATAAGTATAATACTCTTAGTGTGGTTACATGAAATATTTACAATGTAAGTCTTCAAGAAACCTGTTTTTCTCTATAAGTATAAATGTATTTGGTAAAATACCATTTTAAAAGTTATTTGTTATGTTTTTTAAAGTAGGACATGGGGAAATCTCATGAAATAATTGAGTTTGTAAAATTTGTGTTACAATTTACAAACTAAAGTTTAATATAGATGAGTAAAAAATAGGTTTAAGAAAACAGGTTCATTTATTCAAATGGAACTTGAAATTTTAGAAAATTTGTCTATTCAACTGTATATAAGTTTCTCCATTTAATGTTAGTGAGGTGACATTTTTGTTTGGATGTGTGATTGGCTGAATGACTTTGTTATTTTTGTGTGTCTGTGTGCACAAATACACATGAGTGTGCATACAGTTAGTTTAACTGGGAGTGTAAAGGATCTAGAGGTGAGTCCGAAATAGCATAGAAGTCTGTTGCTATTTTGATTAAGTGAAATAATATTGCTCACAATATCTGTGAAAGATCTTAAAGGTTGCTTGAAGTTGTTTTTAAATGTTGTGCATATTACTTGTACGTAACAAGCATAGCTAATTGGCATAACTGAGTACATGAATAACAATATGTGGCTTAAAACTACAAAAGAAAAGGAAATTATATTTATTTCCTATGAATAAAATATTATCTACTATGTATTATTTATATTACATAAATTTAAACAATGTATAATACATGAGGATAAATTTACTATATTTGGAGCAAAATTAACTGAGCTGTCTCTGAGGACCTTTATTAATATTGCAGAACCACTATAATACTACTGTATAATTGATTTTTGAAGACTATTTTGCATATGTTTTCTTAAGTCACATCACTTAAGGTAGAAAATTTTACATATCATAGGCCAGGCAGATAACTCCATGACAAAGGTGTGTTGTGAAGCATGAAACAAAGTACCTTAAAGTTCTGGGAAACAATGTTAACTTTTCACAAAACATGATTTTATTTTTCTGTGAAAAAAAATAATCTCAAATTAAACAAATCTTCTTAAGACAAAGCATTTCTCCAGCCTTATATCTTCAAATGAAAGTACTTTTGGAATCATAGAATCACAGAATTGCAGGAGTTGGAAGGGACTAAAGGCAATAGGTCACAAAGATAAGTGTCCAGATGGGTCTTGAATATCTCCATAGAAGCAGAACCCACAACCTCTCTGGGCAACCTGTTCCAGCACTCCATCACCTTTATCATAAAGAAGTTATTCTGCATGTTTGTATGGAACTTCCCAAGTTCAAGTTTTAGGCCGTTGCTCCTTGTCCTGTCACTACATACCACTAAGAAGACCTCGGCCACATCCATTTGCTTCCTATCTCCTTTTAGATAGTTATAAACATTAATCAGATCCCCTCTCAGTCTTCTTTTCCCCAGGCTGAACAGATCCATATTACTCAGCCTTTTCTTGTATGGGAGGCGCTTTTCAGGTCCTTAATCATCTTTGTGGCCCTCCACTGAACTCCTTCTCAGAGATCCCTACCTTTTCTGAACTGGAGAGCCCAAAACCAGACACAGTACTTTAAATGTGGCTTCACATGGGCAGAGTAGAGGGGGGAGGATCACCTCCCTTGCTATGCTGGCCATGCTGTTTTTACTGCATCCCAGGATACCACTGGCCTTCTTGGCCACAAGGGCAAACTGCTGACTCATGGCTAACTTGTTGTCCACCGCCAGATCACCCATATCCTTCTCCACAGAGCTCCTTTCCAGCAAGTCATCTTCTAACCTGTACTGATGCATGTGGTTATTCCTCTCCAGATGTAAGACTCTACATTTGCTCTTGTAAAATCTCATGAGGTTCTTCCCTGCCAAACTCTTCATTCTATCCATCTATGTATGGTATTTAGGATACAAAAGCTACATTTATACTTGTTTGACACTGTAGCAATGTAGCTATTAAAAAGAGAAAAAAGCTTCAAAAATTAATCTAAAACATGGAAAAAACTACAGAAATAAAATACAATATTTCTCTCTCTCACACACACACAAAGAAGTATATAGTAACAGTCTGTAACTTGAATAAGGGAAATAAGAACATTAGTAGTTTCTTCCCTCATTTCTCCCAAAGACTTTGTGGCAGAAGCTGTCATAAGGTATGAATATTTTCTTAGAAAATAATGATAGATGTTTGTATTATAGTTGAGAGCGATTATGAGATTTAAGTGGTTGTGTGGGCGCTTCTGTGAAACGAAGAAGTACATGAATAATTTCCTCAGATATACTATTTCTAATTAATGGCAGGTGAATGACACTCTGTGGTCATTTGGAGGTCTGGGAATGGTGGACAATGAAGAAAAAGATTTCTAGATTATCATACTACCTTTTGCATTTTACCTCCCTCTATTCCTTTCAACAAATTCCATCACCACGATTTCAGTACTGTTATCTGCTGCAATATTTAGGCATCATAATATGTGCAAGTTAAGGAATGGAATTACAGCTGTGGCTGTCAAAGAGTTCAGTGCCTTATCTCATAATTTAAAATATTAGGGATTTTTGGTATGCAGCATTTTAAGCAGAAGCAGATCTTTAACGAGTGAGCTTTGAAAACCTTTGTTGTCTACTGAGAAATGATTAAAGCCCCATTACTTCTACACTTCCTCTGGTTATCTCAAATGTCATAGTGATTGATGACAAAACATCTTTTCTTCTGTACTGTTTCGGACTTTGGTGCTTATCCTTGTAGCAGATAATGTAGCCATGGCAAAATGTGAACTGGCAGATAAATAATTTGTCTTGTTTCCTCAGCTGCAAGTAGAGTAGCCAGGATACACTTGTTCACCTACCTGAGATTTTTATTTGATAACATTCTGGTGTCTGACACCAGATATGTGTAACGTACAATAGGAAAATCACAGGAAAAGCTGCCTTCCTCCTGAATGCTCAAGGTATTTTCTAGTTGCTAGGATAGTATAGCAGTGAGTTTCTAGCTTTATTTTCTGTACAGTTCATGAAATAGGTAAAACAACAACAACAACAAAACATTAAACATAACAACCATTTTTGAGGGGGAGGAAGATGTTTGTTTGTTTGTTTTGTTTCATTTTGTTTTTAATTCCAAATCTACTCATTGAGGAATGTTGATATATCTGAAACATCCTGGCCTAAGAAATATTTTTAAAATGTTTTGTAATTTGTTTTCTTTTTTCCTTATGTAAGGTAGCATTTTGTTTTTGCCTTACTTTACAACCGACATAAGTGCCCAGGTTCCAGCTGTTAAACATCTGTTTGCAGCAGACAAAGGCTGCCAAATTCAATTAGCATCTTTTTTTTTTTTTTTTTTTTTTTTTTTTTTTCCCCTCAATGTCTCTTTGAGCCCTTTCTGACCCCTTTTTTTTAGAAATAGCAAGAATTAGAAATGATCACGAGAAGAGTAGCAGAGATCAATGCTTTGGATGACTACTCTACTGGGAATAGTTAAATAGACAAGAATCTTTAAGGCTGAAAAAGACATATTGTGAAGTGATACATTTAGGTCTATAAGATTGTGTGTTACATGAATAAAGAAGATGAACAGAAAAAATGCTCACTGTTTCTTCAAATTAAAGAATGAAGTGACTATAATATGCTAGCTGATGTAAAGTTCAAGCTTTATAAAGAAAGACATGCATAGTTTAGCTGTTGAACTCTGTCACAGGGCTTAAAGA
Source organism: Lagopus leucura (assembly GCF_019238085.1). Taxonomy (NCBI): domain Eukaryota; kingdom Metazoa; phylum Chordata; class Aves; order Galliformes; family Phasianidae; genus Lagopus; species Lagopus leucura. Next base: position 51,674,170 of record NW_024962264.1, read on the forward strand.
ACACAAACTCATAGTTCAAAGAAAGTTAGATAGAATGAGTTAGATAGAATGTTGCTAAAAGACCACTAGCTCTGTCAAACGTAACAGCACTAGCTGGGGGACCTATTCTTGAATTCCTTTATAATCAGAAGGAAGGAACAGATACAATCATAGCATAAATAATGTCATTCTAAAATAGTATCTAGACACTCAGTGCAACCACTAAGCGATACTTAATGGCCACAGCCATCCACACACACACCCTCTCTACTTGAGCTCTTCTATAGATCAGCTCTGTGCTCAGCCCTGTGTTCTACTTAGCCCTTTTCATTTGGATATTCGTAAACTAATCTCAGTCACAACTTTTTATCTTGGATTTGTGTACTAATTACTGAACTATCAGTAGAACCAGCAGTGATCAGCATCCCAGATATGCTCATCCTGCTTAGAGGTTATGGCACTGTGCCCAGACGGGGAGGGCACTGCCCTGCTTTGTATTCCAGCTTGCCTTTGTTTCTCAACAGCCAAGCTTGTTGTTCTCCAATAAGTGTTTGAAATATGTGGAAGAATAATTCTCTAGAATGCACTCTTTTTTTTTTTTTCTTTTGTTCTTTCTTTGCTTTTTTTCTTTCTTTTTTTCTTCTTTTTTTTTTTCTTTCTTTTTTTCTTTTTCTTTTTCTAGATTTATATGATGATACTGCATATTGGAAAAATACAACATTTTGTTTAGCCAAGCGAACCAAATTTTTCTAGAAATCCAGTGACATACCTTGCCAAACAGGGACAGGCTATCAATCTTGTCTTGCGCCAATTTATAGGAAGGAGAGGAAGTTCTTTTAATATAACATAACCCAGCGTGAGATTAAGAAACAACAGTTCAAATGTGGGTCCAACCTGTTTATTATAAATCCCGATCAGGGAGACGGGGAAGGGAAGGAGGGAGATAGAAAAGATAGGAAAGAAGCAAGAATCCCGTAATGCGGGGATAGCTACCACCAGGATCCAGCAGCAGTCCCGTTGCACACCGTCTGAGCCAAAAACAGCAGGGGAGGAGAGCAGCAGCAGCAGCGTGGCCAGCCTTGGGCAGCAAGCAGGTAGCAGAAAGAAGTTGCAGAGCCCATCTGGGAGAAAGCAGCAAGACTCAGGTAGCAGGCCCAGGAGAGTCTGTCAGCATGCAGGAATTTTGTAGTTGGTTGTAGGTCCCCTTTTCATCCTTCTTCTGCCAGCATGGCATTCCTGGGTGCTTGGGTAAGAGTCATGTGCAGCACCTCCTGAGATGGCCATCATCCTGAGATAAGGATGACACAAAAGACCGCTTCATGGCCATTAATCTGTGGCTTATCTCTCTCGCATTGCCCCTGGCTTTGTCCATCTGTGTCCCTCAGACAAAGGATTTCTCAACCCTTACCCAGGACTTTCTTGGACTTGTCCATCTGTGTCCTCAGCAAGCTTCAAGACAATTGTATAAAAGAATAATCTCTTACAAATCTAAAAAGGCTCTTGGGCTGTACTGGTACATTATTCTGTTCTTAACTCTCTGATAGAATTCTTTCGGTTGCCTTCTTAAATGTCTACGTAGAGCATCATTTTTATTTCAGTTACTTTTGCTGTTCTGCACTATGAGGAAACAGTTGGGCTTATGTTTGTTTAAATACAAGTGTAAGCTACCAAATTGTCTGGTCACTGAAATTTATCTTGTTTTTTTCCTGAGCTATCCACTAATCAAACTGTCCTGGTAAAACAGACATAACTCAGGCAAAATATTAAGTGATAAGACACAGGCCACTTCCATCTGAGTGGGAGAATAAGTGTAGATAGAGTGTCAATCTTTGTATAGAAAAGAGTAAAATCTAATGTCTTAGACTGATGGTATAAAAGACCTTGTATAACAGTGAATCAAAGTTCTCTGTGTAAAACTGAAAGATACTAACTGACTTTGTGTCAATCAGAACGCTTTTCAGAGCTGACAGTTCCTAAAAGAATTAGATAAAAAAATAAGATAAAATAAGATAAAATAAAATAAAATAAAATAAAATAAAATCTAGTGTCACAGACAGAGGTTCTAACAACAGAATGTTTCCTTCATTTTCTTCTACCTCAGTAGACATCTGATGGGCTTGACTGATCATTTTGAACATGTAAGTTTGAATTTGTCTCTTGGTAACATTGAAAAATCCTTAGATTCATACTTCATATCTCTTCTAGCAAAATTAACACTAATGAACAAACAGATTCACTGCAGCAGCCTCAAGGCTAATGATATGAGCAGAAAAAGTACATATTGGTTTGGAAAAAAAATAAAAAAATCATTGTGTCACTGTGTAGTTTAGAGACAGAAATACTTTTATGAAAAGATTATTCTCTTAGATAAAATCAGAATGGAAATCCATATTTCTATGGATAAAAATACAGTTATTTTTATTGCGAAATTTAATGATAATTTTTGTATGATTTCATTTATATTTGTTTACAATTTGTTCAGCATAGAAGTATCAGGTTATAAATGGGATGATTAGACTGCTCAGCATTTTAGGAAATATTATTATTGCTGGGGTATTGTTACAACTGTGTTCCCTGGATTATACAGAAATGTGGAAGTTCTAATTTAATACTAACTAGTTATCACATCATTTCTAGCTAAGTAAGTTTTAAAAAGATATTCAGGTAATTTTCCTTTCCAATAATCACCAGACACGTTGATTTTAGTGTACATTTTCATGTTCACTGCAATCATTTCTTTAATAATAAATAGAATAATAAAGTGTACAGCTGATGTATTTCTCAATTCCGTGGATTTTCACTAGTATAAAATTCTGACTGTTGCTGATTCTGACTGCAAGTTATTGAATCTGGAGTAAGTGACTTGCTGAAGTCAAGAGCAGATACATCTTCTTCAATTCCAACAATATTCCTTTTCTACAAAAAGTATTTTACGTTTTATTTCTGTATGTAAAATTATCTCAGAGGTAATCAGTTTTCTTTCCCATCTGTCCTGAGGTGCTATACTTCGAGAGCTTTCATAATTTTTAGCAGATCCCAGTGAAGTGAGATATGCAAGCCCATTGTCCTGAATTTGATAATGTAGTTTATAGACTTTCATATTTCTTCCTATTGAACAATGAATATTAATAGTGGACAGATATCAGGCTCATCGCCACAAAGTGAACAACTATTCAACTCAAAATAGTATGCCCTTTACACCTTCACACAGTTGTTTTTGTAGATTCTGGAAACTGTCCAGCAAGTTTTCAGCATATTTTTTGCTTTATATAATAGATAAGAATTTTATTTCAACAGAGACAAATTTTTATCCACACTTCCTTGCTATTGTCATGTTAAAGTAGACTTACCAATATGGTAACAATAGATGCAGAACTTCCGAATTTTGAGGTGACAAGAACTACAGAACTAAAATCTTTAGTCCCCAAACATAACTCCTAATATTTCCTACAGTATTGTTTTAAAAGTCCAAGAGATATGAATAATGACTGCTAAGGAAATTTCCATGCACAAGAAAGGAATATTTAAAGTAGCAGGTAAGAACAGCAGTTTTAAGTCATATCTAAAACAGGATTCCATCACTGAGAAAGGAATAGGGGGTAGGCAGAAAAGATAATTTCTTCATGCTGTACTAAGCAAGTAATTGGTACCAAACTTAACCACATTAGAATATTTGAATATTGAATGCTTACAGCTTCATTTAGAAATAGTTATACTCTCATAATTCTCCCATATTTCCCAATTTGGTTTTCAGTGCCAGTAAAAAAAAGAAAAAAAGAAAAGAGAAAGTCATTTTTATGGAGAAAAAATATCTATTTTATTTCTAAAATTTAATTTTGAATGTTAATAAACAATCAATAGTAAAAGAACCAAGGAATTAACATAACAGAAAGTCTTTAAAATAATAGATGCTGTAAAACAATATCAGAAAAATCAACCCCACCCCCCAAAAATAATTAAGATATGCAAGCTAAAAACATTGTTTGTTTGTTTAATGTAATAGATTCTAACAAATGTATAGCTCAAATCAGCTCAAAAGACAACAATAATTATTCTATAAAAATTATAAACAATGTTGATTCCAAATTGATACTTGCAAATTTCTTAGAGGTTCATTTTTGAAAAGATGAGAGGTAGTGCTGCTTTAAAAATAAGAACCGTGCCCCAGCTACCAACAAATTTCTGACTTCTTACTTTGAACCTTTATTCTTGTCTTAAGCACCTAAAAGTGAAGAGGAGAGCATACTGTAATTGAGCTAAGGGAAAATGGAATTAATCCTGTCAAAGTATTATGCAGAAGTGGGAATTTGAAAACTCCTACTTAATATTTGCTAAGGACAAAAATATAAAATAATGCTTATTTTACATCAGATTCTAAATATTATTATTTTGATTTCAGAGGTTCTGTACAAAATTAAATTTATGGTAGGTTCTGGAAGCAATATTGATAAAGTCAGACTAGACAGACAATATTATTTGTGAAGGAAAATTATAGTAGAAGAAAGGAATGCTATAATATTGAAAATCTATGTTATTATTCATCAACATTTACTTCATTTTGTTGTTTAAATTGCATCTTATAAATGCATCATAAGCATCATTTAGACTTAAAAAAATTTCATATGAAATAACTTGGAATTTATGAGTAATGACAGTTTTCAAAAAACAGTTAATATATTTGAGATTAATAGTGGCTCAGTATATGTTTTAGATATAAATCCTGTAAAAGCAAGCTAAATCTTATACACTGAACTTGCCTCAAATCAGTGCACATGTACACAGTACTTCCTTAGTTCTTGAACTTAAAATTATATGTACTCATGATCTAATATTGGTAAGAACTTTCTGTAAAGCAAAGCAGTGAAATTTTTTCTTTCCAAGTGAAATACAATAAATTATAAAAGATACCACATTTTATTAATAAACCTAAATTGTCCCCAGCAGTGTTTCATAAACATTTTTCATACATGTAAAAGAATAATGTCAGCTATAATAATGGATGTGCGGGATAGAAATAAATATGTCTCAAATGAGAACTCAATATCAAGACAAATTTGAAGAGAGAAACTCCCTAGATTAAAGAATAATACAACACCCTGGTTAAAGTGACTACATAATGAATATTTCCTTCATCACTGAAGCTTAAGAGACATCTTGTGTTTGCACAGCACAAGTCTAATGAGCAGTGAAAATGATAACATATTTTGAACCTGCAGTACTGAAGCAATGATTTCTGAAGGCAGTAAAACACACTTACAAAAACCGTATTGTCAGCTAATTCCCTTTTTTATGGTTACCAGCAAATTTGGAACTCAATGCTAGTGAACATTTTTTTTCTTCCATTAAAGAGTTAAGTTCAACTGACTTCTCACAGGACTTCCTGACCTGAGGGAAGATGTTGTTATCTCAATTAATTGATTTCTTTGGTGGGAATCCAACTAATTATTCTTCTATTTCCTCAGCAAAAGAAAAATAGCTTTCCTACCAGTGGGTGAGAAATAGGGGGAACGAATTTGAAAGGATGTGACAAATCAAAGCAATAGGATAATCTGGAATGCTTCATTTTTCCAAGGGAGTTGGGAAGGGGAAGTGGAAGGAGAAAGGGAAGGGAAGGAGAAAGGGAAAAGGAAAAGGAAAGGAGGAAGCCTTATGAATAATCTGTATACTCTGTATGATAATAAATGCAAAACTACGTTCAGATTCTGTTCAGATGTTCAATTGAACTGATACCCTAGCATGGATGTTGCACACACTTATAAAATCAGATTTCTATCTGGATAATTAGGAGGCACTTTGTGTTATCATTTACTTAGACATGAAGTGTCTTTAGTACAACTGTTTCAAGTGAAGATTGATTGTCTTGGAATAGACTACACTGAAAGAAAGAAGAACCTGTGCAGAAGGACCTGACTATCAGTCCACTTAACAGAAGATTAACATGCTAGAGAACATCTTGTATTGTTTGGATTCAATCCATCATTAAACATAAATGAGAGGGAGACTGAGATACACAAATGTGCAAGTGCCACATGGATAGATATATTAAAGAATCTGTAACCATCTGGACTCAATATGGAGCGTAAAATATTCTGGTTTATCAAATTTTAATTCCCATACAACACATCACATTCATATTTCAGTATTGATGAAATTGTGTGAAATTTATCAAATTGATTTTAGATGTAATCACATATACTCTTATTTATATATTCAGAGATTAAGTTTATCAGAGATTAAGTTGTTATCCTACACTAGAAACATGCAGTGACAATAGCCCTGATCCTGCTGTGTGTGTTCATTGGCTCAAGGAAATAGTCTTAACATTTTAAAAGGACCATCCAGTCATGCATTCATATGCATGAATTTTAATTACAATACTGAAAAAGTGGTATTTTAACACTGAACTCTGTAATAAGGATATCTCTCAAGGATCATGGATATACCAAAAGACTATGAATGAATGTTAATTGGTGCCATTATTTCCCCATGGAGGAATCCAGTGACACACTTTTGTTTCCTGTCAGATATGAATTTGAGCAGCAGCAGCATGGCTGGCCTTAGGTAGCAAGCAGGTGCAGTGACAGGGTAAGTCCAGGAGGAAGTGGAAGGACTCAGGTAGCAGGCTCAGGAAAGTCCATCAGTATGAAGGTATCACCTTGTGGGGTTTCTGGTATCAGAGACCTGTTCTTCAGCATGCAGGAATCACATAATGAGGAATATGTTGTCAGAAACCCTATCAGGGGAAAGCAGCAGCAGAGTGGCCAGCCTTAGATAGCAAGCAGGTAGAGCACAGAGCAAGTCCAGAAGGGAGAGGCAGGTCATGAGGCTTCACATGTCAGAAACCTATACTCATGGTTGTTGGTTCACTTTTTATCCTTCTTCTTCTGCCAGCATGGCATTCCTGGGTGCTTGGGTAAGAATCATGTGCAGCACCCTCTGAGATGGCCACCTTCCTCAAGATAAGCCCACACAAAAGACTGCTTCCCAGCCATTAATCTGTGGCATTAATCTCTCTCTCATTGCCCCTGGCCTCACAAATCTTCAGACAAAAGATTTTTCCTACTTTGATCAGGACTTTCCTGGACCTGTCCATCTGTGTAACTCAGACAAAGAATTTCTCAACCCTTCCCCAGCACTTGTCCATCAGTGTTCCTCAGCAAGCTTTGAAACAGTGGTGCAAAAGAATAATCTCTTACACTTTCTTCTCTTAGACTTTCCTTCGTTACTGTAGAAGAGAAAATCGTACTGTCTTTTCAGTTCATTTACTACCTTTCATGGGAATCTGTCATATATTTTGTACAATTCACACTTAGAGCAGAATTCACTATGTATTACTGAAGCATGCATTGTAATGGATACTATTAAAAAACAAAACAACAACAAGCCATATGAGCATCTGAGAAAATGACAGCTCTGGTAATTAAAAACAGTTTATGTAACATTGACATTTTATTAATTTTTTCTTTTCTTCTTACAGAAAAAAAAAAAAAGTGTTTTCAAGAATCAGTCATAAATATTTTGCTATAAATATTTATGCCATAAGAGGAAATTTATTTTCATGAGTACATTGACTTTTCATGTTAATTACCAAAGTTGGAATTGTATGGTGCAAATAAACTCAAGATCATAAAAGCTGATGTAAGATATTCTTAGATGAACTGTAAGTTTGGATTTATCAGGCTATGTATAGTATTATTTTCATTTTATCGAGTCTATCACTAATAATTGATGCTTCCAGTAAAATTCAAGTTTTTCATTCAAGTTCCCTATTGAGACACAGAGAAGAATATCGAACTAGGAGTGGAACGCACTTTATTGAGGAAAGAATTGAGAAAACATTGAAAAAGACAAGTTGGGTCAGGAAGTGATGTACTTCTGAATTTCTTTATCCCCTCAAGACTCACAGCTTCGTGACAGATTCCAAGTAATATCCTTTCAGAATTCATAGAAGTCTCCTGTACTTTCAGTCCAAAACAGACATAACTAAATTTCCACAGTTCCGTTTAATCTCTATGATTATGTTACTTGTCTAAAAAAAACAATGTCCAATCACTTTCTTCATCCTCACTTTAGAGTAACTTCCGCCTCCTCCATTGTAGTGCACTCTCCATTAAGTTACAGTTATTTTTGAAACACTTTAATATTTTTGCATGGACAAGAAATAATTTTGCATGGAAAAGAAAATCTGACTGACTGTTGAAGAAAAAGGGGAAATAATACATCTTATAGCTCAGAGAGGTAGACCTGCTAGTGAGTAAAAAGATTCCTCCACTCCAAGTGTTTCACTGTTTCATATAGCATTTCATATTTAGTATTCAGTAAACATTATTGTCTTCAATAATTTGCAAGAAATGAGCTTAGGGATTTGTGAACTCAACCACAGGAAATTCCAAATGTGCAAATAATGTGCCACCTATAGCAGCACCACTGAGAGAAACTGCATCATTCATATCCAGGGCTTACATTCCAGCATGTTCAAAAAGATGCAGTCCTGTGCACACATTTGCGATTAAAATGTGTTTTGTCTCATTTTTTTCCACACAGTAAATATTTTGTGATACAAGTCTAATGACCAAATTAGCATATCAAAGAAAATGCAGCAGCGCATTGATAGGTATCTTTTTTCAATTGTAGAGGAAGAAGCCAGACATTAAAGAACAACCTCATCCTAATTTTTTTTAGTTGTTTTTTTTTTTTGGTTTTTTTTTTTTTTTTCCTTAGGGCTTAAAAAACTCACAGTAAAGAACTATTTAGAAAACTTTTCGTAACTTTTTAAGAAAAAATATTTTAAATGTGATTACCAAACTGGTTTTAAATAACACTTTTTTTTTTTTTTTTTTTTTTTAAAGAAAAATACAGCTGACACTAATTTGGCAAGACTATATATTGACTCAGCCAAGATAATCACAGAATCATGGAATCACCTGAGTTGGGAAGAACCTTTAAAAATCATCTAGTCAAACTTCCCTGCAATGGAAAGGGTCATTGACAGCTAGATGAGTTTGCTCAGAGCCCCATCCAGTCTGACCTTGAATGCCTCTAGGAACAATGCATCATCCACTTCTCTGGGTAATGTGCTCCAGTTCTTCACTTCTCTAATAATATATATTTTTTTTCCTTATATCCATTTAAATCTTCCCATTCTGGTTTGGAACAATCTTTCCTCATCCTATCACAACATGTGCTGCTACGTAGTCTGTACCTCTCTTTCTTACAGCCCCGTATAGATACTGAAAGGCTGCAATCCATTCTCCTCTTGATATACAAGGGATAATTATGAAAACTTTTGGATGTATCCAGTCTGTTTAATTGCAATTTAAAATGTATTTGAATTATTTTGCTTTTATAAATGATGTTGGGTTTTCTTCTTATTTCATTATGGCAATGAGTATGATACATTCATCGAATGCTTTTGACCACCAGGTATCAAACTCCCCCAAAGAAATTTGATAGCATTTTGTCTTGATCAACTTCTTTCTATGTTCCGGTATGGTGTCTTTAAATTTAATGCATTTTTATGGCCTTTTTGTTACTCTGTAGAACTGTTACATGGTATGGCTGTTGCTAGTAACCTGGCCTCAGAATTGACACTTGTCAGACTTGTTTTCTTCTTAAATTTTGATCTATGTTGACCAGTTGCTTTAAATATAGCATCTAATTTTCTAATCTGATGGATGGATGTGGCTATTTTTTTGGTATTGTACAACCATAATTTTACAAGTTTACAGGGTAAAACAGTAGAGGCCTTGAGAAGTGAAGATACACGGCGCAGTCTAAAGGAGCACAGGCACAGGAAAACAGGGAGTGGGTCCACAGTAACTGGACTATAAAGTGAAGTGAATGTGTCCCATAGAATATATTTAAATTAATTCTGCTTGAATTTGTTTAATGAACTATTCATAAAATGTTATGAGTAGATTTCACCATTCCCCAGAATTTCTGCTGAAAGAAAATCTACATCAGTAGATTCAAAGCTCTATCTGGGCTTACTCAGTCTGTCAATATCTGTCTGAGTTATCACCTAGCGGGATACCCAAAAGGAATAGGAGTGAAATGGTGAATGTAAAAAACTGTCTGCCAGATGAGGAGGAACTTTTTTTATTGTTCTCTCTTTTTATTCTTTTTCTTTCTATGTATGCTTACATATGCTTTCTCGTGAATTATAATTACAGAAATGGAATATTAATGTCAAAATAAATGCTATTCAGTTAATAGATTTAAAAGTCAAGACATATTTTAAGATTTCAGCAGCTCAAAATGTGGCCTGTTAGCACAGTATATTAAAAAAATTATATTCTGATAAAAATTATCAGAACAATTACCAAGATCTTCCTGGTGTTCCCTGAGGCACTAGTATAAATTAAGATTTATGTTTGTACAGTTCCACCCATCTTACTTACCTACCTACTCTATGTCAATGACAGACAAATGAGAGCTAGATCAAGACTGCTCTGAATTAATTATTTTAAAGAAAAGTTTAAATCTGTTCAGGGTAAAGTGCAGTCTGTTCCTAATTGGACCTGCTTATATATTTAAGACATAAACAATAAATATTTATCTCTCTCTCAAATTCCATAGAGGGTTAAGTAGAGTTTGATTGCCGATTCTCAGGTAGAGAAATTGACCGCTGCTTTCTGCAAACTGATTTACTGATCACTATATTCTTTGGTGCCTTCTAGATACTGACATACGACTGAAGGAAGGCTTATGCTGCTTACCAAGCTAGTTGGTGGTCAGTCAAAACATTGCAACTGGAAAAAAAAATTCCAATCCTTCTGCTCTCTTTTAGATCAAAACTTTGCATCAGGATATTAAAATTCAGATTTATGTGTGTGAACATATATGTGTTTTTAGCAGGAAGCTAACAGATCCCTGAACACTATCCTGTTAGGATGTCCACTGAAAACTGAACACACAATGCATTAAAATAAATATTCTGGTTGGACCAGTTAGGCCAATTTTTTCATCAGATTAAGTATCATACTGGGAAGTTGTGAGAGGGATAGGCGTGAGTAAGTAGAGGAAGGATGTGTAAAAATGAATAAATTAAGATATATAAGCTTGCAACACTGCATGATGAGATTGCACAGGGGGCATTATTGGCTATCCTTACTGTGAAGTAGAGATAATGATACTTCCAAAAATGCAGATAGATTTCATAAGGATGAAGTATGAGAAACAAAAAGCTGAAGACTTTCTTTTACTCCAGGAACAATGGACATAACTTCTAAAATAATTTTTGAAACTGTATAAATTCAAACAAAAGCAGTAAAAGAAACAGGAAAAAAAAAACTTCTTTTCAATTAGAAATGTTATCTATAAATTATCTATGATAACGTCAAATTAATCAACTAATTTCAATTGATTTTACTTACAAAATTTACATTGACTAGGAGAACAATTATTGAGGCTCATGGTATTTGTCTAAGTCAGATAAAATTGAACGCAACCACTATGAATATAAACTGACTCTATCTCAACCAAAATTGAGATAATATCCACCATTTTATCCATGCCATTTACATCATGCTCAGGTCCTAAATTTTCTAATATATTACAATTAGTTACTATCACCTTTCCTATCTTTTGATAAATACACACAGATATAATTCCCTTAGACTATAGGTTGTATTCAGAAGTTGTATTTCATTGTGTTTAATCGGTCAATTGGGATTTCATCTGTTGTTAATAGTTTTTCAGGGCAAGAGAAATGGTGTGCAGCACTGGATTGTTGGATGCTGACGCTAACTCTGGTTCCAGCACTGTTGTGCTTGTATGGTTCTGTCACTGCTGTGCTTTGGTCAATTAAAAAAAAAAAAAAATTCATTCTTCCTTAGTTTTCTTAACTCTTGTCTGCTTAACATGCACACTGAATTTCCCCATCCTTTTGTATTGCCTGCTAAGTGCACCCAGGCTCTTGAGTAAAAGCAATCCCACATATGGGTTTTCCTTTGTCTAGTCAAGAATAACCCAGGAGTTCAATTTTATAATGCCTGCTATATCTATAATAGATGAAATAATAACACTTGTTTAAGTGCTTTTTGTTTGCATATTGTTTGTTTTCAATTATTATTATTACTTTTAGAAAATAATAGATGTTTTTTGTTTGCTTTCTGGGTATTCATTATTAGTGGCCACATGATTCTCTGCTTAATCATACGGTTAGAAGCTTATCTTTAAAAATAAATGCTGACCTTTCACACTGCAAAATTATTTTGGAACCTTATGCTTTGGGGGATGTTCTACCTTTTTTGAATTAAAAATTCGAGGATGGTAAAGCAGCAATGTATTTCAGATCTCTAGAATTTCAGTGGTTAACTCTGACAACTTTAAAATTCTGATATAAGAACTGACACTGATTCTTAGAGTTTTGGAGAAAACTGTGTTGCACCACACTAAACATGTCATTGACTAGAGTTTGATCTCTTTCTGGGACTGAAGTTCACTCCATGAACATCATATGAAGAAAATTTGGAAGAAAATTTCAAGCAGGGTATTTGCTCTGAGTTTTGTCTAGTTGCTTTAGAACAAAAGAGTGGAAGGTTTAATGTGGTGGCTTTACATTTTAGTAGCAAATTTAATTCTCTGAATTCTATATTATACAAAATGTCCTTAAATCACAATACAAGCAAAAAGTGCACTCAGCAGAGCAGTAGCAATATATAGGTGAATAACAATACAAATGTGATTCTCATTGGTCATCTCACTGTTATGATGCTGTGTTTCCCCCATCTCTGGAAGGAATACATAGCTTAAAATTAGCTCAAAAACATAGTTCTCTTCAAATTCATTTTCACAGAATCAAGGAATGGCTTGAGTTGGAAGAACTCTCGAAGATCATCTAATTCCAATTCTCCTGCTGCAGTCAGGGTTGCTGACTGACCACTTGATTAAGCACTAGATCAGGTCACCCAAGGCCCCATCCAACTTGGCCTTTCTCTGAACTCTTCCTTATTTTTGACACAAAGCTTGCTTTCTGAGGCATTTCTTGCTATAAGATTCTAACTTCTCTGGGAGATGAGAGATGGGTGTCACCGTGTGGCAGTCAGCATGACTTTATGGACAGTTTTACATTTGAAAGCACTTCTTTGAAGCAGTTTGCCTTAGAAGGAATGTTCACTGGTGGAAGATCTGGCATGTGTAAATAACTCCAGCTTGGCACAGAAAATGGGGGATATGATACCATTCATTGTATCCTGTGAAGGCAAGATACAAATGGAATGGGACATCCACAACTTCTCTGGGAAGCCCATTCCAGCACCTCACCACCCTCACAATTAAAAATTTTTGTCCTGACATCTAATCTAAATCTCCTTTTCTTTAGTTTAAAAACATCCCCTCTTGTCCTATAAAAATCTACTCATGTATAAAGTTAACTTACCTCCTGTTTATATTCTCCTTTAAATATTGTTGTGAATTTTGTAGTGAGGCTTCTCCCTGGAGCCTTCTCTTCTTTTGTTGGTTGTTTAATTTTTATACTTTATATTCAGTTAAGCCACTTACCCCCTCCGCCTCTGTCTCCATGCTGGCTGGAAGACATTTAAACTCTTGATTAATTCAGGGACATTCTCCTTTTCCCTCTGTATTAAGGTTGGCTTTCTTTGCAGTAGGAACGGACAGTCACTCCAGTCATTCTTCCCTGAGCTTTCTGAGCATGCTGACCTTGCCCATCCACATTGCAGGAGGCATCCTGTATTTCTACAGCATAAATTCCTTACAAAGCATAAAAAGTAGAGAGTCCAAAGAAACAACAGCAGTTGAAGTGGGAAGGGAATTATTGTGTTCATGCAAATGATATGCAAAAAGGGAGAGTAAAATAATTATGCATTTTTATCAAATAACATGGTTAAAAGGCACATATTTTGTTCTGGAGAAATCAGATAAAATATCATCATTACCGAATAAAGTTAATTTAACTAAGCTGTCATTGCTATCTTACCATTATTTTTAGAACTTCATGATGATTATGTCGTCAGTACAGAAGGAGAAATGGAATCCAGTCATATCAGATTTACACCTTCTTACTCTACAGTTCTGACAGAGGTAGAAAGTATTAAAATGTTATGTTACAGTCAGTGAACTCAGCAGATATTCTTCATGATACTCTTTAGAGAGTTCCATTGGGTAAGGTGTCATTAAGACACATTTACTCTGGAAAAAAATGAACCAATTTGTATTTCACTTTCTCCAATTTACTTAGCAAATTCTATGAAGACCCTTGGACAATCAGCTTGTGCTATTTCTCATAATCTGTGCAAAAATTGTAATGCCAGAAGATGAAAAATAAAATTCATATAAACATATTTTGCTGTCAAAATCTAGAATGTCAAAAGCCTTATGCCAAAGTGTTTCCTAACAAGACAAGAAGCCTACAAACCTGTAATCTTCATTCCTGAAATTTCTTGATCTGTCCAATAATATACTGGAGAAATGTACCTCATCAAACTCAACATTTAGGTTCCTAATGTACAAAGTGTCATTAGGCACTTTTTTCCATGCATTGCTGTGACCAATACAGTGATTCTGAATTTAAGTTGTGAAAGAAAAAAAGGAAAGACAAAAATGATCAGAGAATGAAAAAGAAATGAAGTATGCATAGAGTAATGAAATATTACCCCAAAGTAACCATCAGAAGAGAAACCAGGAGAACAAGTTCACTGATTAAAAACAGGATATTTATCTTACAACTGTGATTCCATAGGTGCCACATCGGGGGTACCTATTCAAAGGGCAAACTTCTAATAGCATACAATTTTCTGCTCACTTTGATGTGGTCATTAATACGTAGATTCACAGAATCACAGAATCACCTGGGTTGGAAGGGACCTCAAGGATCATGTAGTTCCAACCCCCGAATTCAGATAATTTAAATTCAGATAATTTAAAACTAAGTAAAGGAGAATAAGTCATAAAATCTTCAGTGAGAAAATAACAACAATTCAATGAGAAAAACTTTTCAATGCATTACAGTGAAATAAAGGCTGAGGAAGATAGGTATGAGGAGTGACAAAGAACAAAATAATATAAAGTATCTGATATTTGCAATAGCTCTATTTCAAGTACAATGTTCTTATCAGGATAGAGAAGTTGTTCAACAGTTTTGGAAATAAAGAAGAACATAAAAATTGGACGCACTAGAAATCAGAAGTATGACATTGCAAATTGCATTTCATCTGCACTGCATGGGTAGTGTTGTAGAAGATGTGATTCATTAACAAGAAGTGGTGGAGGTGAATGTGTTCTTGAAAATGTCCTTACTATTCTGACTTACCTTTTCTCTTTAGGAATATGTTTTATGAAACATTTGTCTTCAGGCAAGTCAGATGAATGGAGGTGAAATACTGACCAGCTTTCCTTCCAGATCATACCAATTGGCATTCACAGGAGAATATATTGAGCTGCATCCTTCAATCAAAATGTAAATCATGTGTCATTACTTATTATCCAGGCTCTGAAAAGCTCTCTGCAAGCCAGAACTCATGGCTGACAGATTTTTGAACACTAAATGAGTTGTAGTAGTGGCAGATATACAAAGTCAACACATGAAATACAATGTGCAGTTTATTAGCATAACAAAGAGAAGCAAGGCCATATTCCAAGAAAGCAAAGCCCCAAGAAATAATATGGATTTTGAAATTCTTACAGAAGCTCAGATATCTTACTTCAGTGATATTCCTCTTATATAGCTATATCTACAAAAAACAAAAAAACAAAATAACAACGTTATGCATTTTGTTCTGTCTCCAGTTAAAATCTGAGAGAAACATAGATTGGAGACTATAGCCAATTTGAGGGGAAAAAATAAAAACAAAAAAACGTTACTGAAGGAGAATTATAATAAATACTGATTCAGAGGAAGAAAAACACATTATGCAAATCTCTCTGAAATGCAAAGATATTAAAGCAGAAATTAAGAAATAAGAGTAAAAAAAAAAAAATACCCAATAAATGCCAGTAAATTTTGGAATATGATTATACAAGAAAAGAATGTACTGGATCTGGCTGGGATGGTGTTAATTTTCCCCACAGCAGTCCATTAGCAGTCCACATGTAGCAGAACCAGCATTAGTATCACACTAATGTTTTGTCTATTGCTGAGCAGCACTGTCACAGTATCAAGACTCTCTCAAAAACCCTCCGAACATAATAGGGGTGAGGGATTGCAGGGAATCACCAGGACAGCAGACCTAAACTAACCAAAGAAATATTCCATACCATATGATTAAATACTCGGCTACAAAATCAGGGAAAGAGGGATCACAGAATTGCAGAGGTTGGGATTTCAAGACATCGTCAAGTCTAATTGTTCTGCTAAAGCAGGTACTCTACAATAGGTCACATATATAGGTGTCCAGATGGGTCTTGAATATCTCCATAGAAGCAGAACCCACGATCTCTCTGGGCAACCCATTCCAGCACTCCATTGTCCATATCATAAAGTTAATCTGCATATTTTTATGGAATTTCTTAAGTTCGAGTTTTAGGCCATTGTTCCTTGTCCTGTCACTACATACCACTGAGAAGACCCCAGGCCTCATCCATTTGCTTCCCATCTCCCTTTAGATAGTGATAAACATTAATCAGATCCTCTCCCAGTCTTCTTTTCCCCAGGCTGAACAGATCCATATTACTCAGCCTTTTCTTGTATGGAAGTGCTCCAGGTCTTTTATCATCTTTGTGGCCCTCCACTGGACTACTTCTCAGAGATCGCTGTATTTTTTGAACTGGGGAGCCCAGAACCAGACACAGTATTCTAATGTGGCTTCACCAGGGAGGGGGAGGATCACCTCCCTTGCCATGCTGGCCACGTTGTTTTTACTGCATCCCAAGATACCATTGGCCTTCTTGGCCACAAAGCACACTGCTGGCTTATGGACAGTTTGTTATTGACCATAACACCCATGTCCTCCACAGAGCTCTACTGCAGCAGATCATCTCTCAACCTGTACTATTGCATGCAGTTATTCCTCCCCAGGTTCAAATCTTGTCAACGGTTCATCAGCTGGTTCGGCCCAGTTCTGTGACTAGTGTAGTGGAGGTAACCACAGATCCACACCTCTGGAATAGGGAAACAGAGGATCCAGAATAATCAAAATCAGTGGCAACAATCTGAGAAAAACAAACTAATTTACTAAATATGGTATTGGAATGCAAGATAACAAACTATAATACAATATAATTAGAATTGAAGCTAATAAGTCAAATGTAATGACAGAAAGAGTGTCTGAGAACTGAAGGGCTCACCATTTGTGGAGGTGAGATGTGCAGTTGGGGTAAGCAGCAGGGAGGAGAGCCAAAGGAAGAAAGGGACATCAGTTGAACTTACCAGGGCTTATATCTCTTGTCTGAATGCAAAGTGTTCTGGAGTATGTAGTACTTCTCTTCTGGACAGGTGCCTGGAACTGGAGTATTAACTCTTTAACTCCCAGTGCACTATATGATGTTATGATGTGGAAAACTGATAACCAAAAATCATAAAACCATGACAAATCTCTACACTTGTTCTTGTTAAACCTCATCAGGTTCCTCCTTGCCCAACTCTCCATTCTGACCAGGTCCTGTTGAATGGTAGCACAGCCTTACAGTGTCAGCAACTCCTCTCAGCTCTCTATCATTGGCAAACTTGCTGAGGGTGAACTCTATCCATTTGTCCAGATTGTTGATGAAGATGTTGAACCCAGGACAAGTCATGAGGAAGACTGCTATTTATAAGCCTCCAACCAGACTCTGCGCCACTGATGGTAGCACTCTGAGTGTTCTCAGTCCACCTCACCTTCCACTCATCGATCCCACATTTTCTAAGTTTCATAACAAGGAAGTTACGGGAGACTGTGTCAATCACCCTGCTGAAGTCAAGTTACACAACATCCACTGCTCTCCCCATATATAGTCAGTGATGGCATCATAGAAGGCTACCACAGAAGGAAAAGGGGAGGCTCTCATTATGAAGATGTCAGTTCTCTTCCAAAAAAAAACCCACTATGTATTATGGCCCTGCTTCTCAAGACTTGGCTGAACATCACTTGCTGGTGGAAAATAGTGAATAATTGTTTTATCTCCTTGCTTGTTGTTTTTATTTTTTGTTTGTTTGTTTTTGTGTGTTTTTTTTTGTTTTTGTTTTTGGTTTTTGGTTTTTTTTTTTTTGCTGTTGTTTTTATTTCTCTTTCTTATAATATTTATTTCATTTTCTTTTCCTTTTTATTAAATTATCCTTTTTTTTTTTTTTTCCAACCAAGTTTTCTCCCACTTCCCTTCAAGAATGGGAGAATGACAGAGCAGCATGGTAGATTTTAGTTGTCCATCAATGTGAAACCACCTCAAGAATGCACAAAAAATAGCTATAAATAAATAAATAAATAAATAAATAAATGTAGAAGGTGGAATAAGAGACAACAAAGCAGAATTAAGATTTCAGGGTATTTGAAACTATAATTCTTGTGGGAAAATATACAGGACCAAATAGAAAGATTTATAGAGGGCAAAGGACATGAAAGTTTGGAAGATCTGAGTATACTAGAGGATACAGAAGGATCAAAAATGGATCAGAAAATAAACCAGAAAACATACTGCAGGTAGAAATCTGAGTATGTACTGATAAATAGAGCCTAATCTACTATTCTGAATGTTTACAGAATTTCAGAAAATAAAACAAGGAGATTCGTAAGAAAGTGAAGAAATAGAATATTAAAATGACAGAACTCAAGAATAGCCAAAAATGAGAATTAGTTTAACTTTGATCAGTTTAACAGAGTGATTATAATCAAACTGCAATCTTATTTCAAAGAACAATGGAGGACAGCTAGCAGGGATAGCATACAGTTTCTTCACTTCTCTCAAAAGATTACCATCATTTTCTAATATAAATTATTTGCTCTTCCTATTCTGCCCTGAATATAGATTTTTCTTCCGAATGATAGCTACTTGAAACTTGACTTCATTTTTAACCACAGTAAGAAAATACAAAGATTCCCATTTCACAATTTAAATGTGAGAAGAAACAAAATTATGGTGAAAACCACACACTAATTTCATATGCACAAATTTAAATGCCCTTGAGCTGCCTTTCCTAGATTACTGCCATTAACTAAATGTTTGAAGCAAAAGTTTCTCACTGATTCTAATTAGAGGCTGGAAAGCAGGAAAGATTTGAATGTCGGATCTTAGTGTCATAAAATGAACAGTCAAAAATTTCACTATTATTGTGTAATAAAACCGGGAAAACATTTTAAGAGCTTAATATCATATAAGAACATTGAAGATAAGAAACCATTTTTTATGAAACCAGAAGATCAAATCCAAGCCTTCAGACAGATTTCAGCTGGAGTAACTTTGAATCCATTTTTATGTATTTAGCTATGTTATTCAGCATACAACTTCTCACTTCTCCAAAAAATGAGACCCTTTTCCAAACAATAATCTTTGCCTATAGGCAGTACCATCTTAAGTTTCTGTGGCTTATAATTTTCTGCACAGCAAATTCCTGTCAAACAGATTGATATGGTTTCATTAAAAAAAAAAAAAAGTGCCTTTTTTTGCACCTGAAAGATCCCTTCTAGAGCTACTCCCTCCTCCTAAATGTAAAGTCTACATATTTGCCCTTAGAATGATAAAAAATTACAAGATTCCCACAGACTGCTATTGCTGGCAAAACAGACATATTAGACGATGAGGGTATTCTACTTAAAATCTATACTTAATATCTGCTACGGGCAGATATTGCACTTACACATATGCATCCAATACTGTATTACCTGTCTAGGTAAAATCCTATCAATCCAATCAAAAAGTAACGGTATTACTATGATACAATAGTTATGGTCCTAATCAATATATAAATGTTTAATCAATAAAATTTATGCAAAGTAATTTCCTTTTTTTTTCTTGCCCCTTTGGGCATTGGGCTCACTCTTACATTGTTCTTCTATGTCTTGTCATCAGCAGCATGCTTCTTTGAGAATGTTGTCCTGCCAGTCAGCAGTACACCATGTTCTCCACAGGATCTCAAAACTGTAGGTAGGCACTCCTTTCTTCTCAGTCTTTGGTCTTCTTCATTGCACATTTCCTTATGGCAATTTGTTTCCTTCTCACTAATTTCAGCTGAAATTTCACAGAATCAAAGAATCACAGAATGTCAGGGATTGGAAGGTGTCTCAGAAGATCATCTAGTCCAATCCCCCTGCCAGAGCAGGAAAACTTAGATGAGGTCGTGTTTCAAAGCTGCGTAATAGCCTATTCCTATCTCAGTTGATTTAAAGGGCTGTTGTCTAACATATAATGACTACCTAGTTTATGAGATCTTTACCATTAATAGTATTCACACAGATTTAGCAATAGTCAGACTAGCTAATTGTTAAAAACAGACAAAACAGACAAAATCACTTCAGGCTAAGTAACATCTATAAATGTTAAATGAATAAGATTATAGCTTTTTCTAGTAATAAAAAAATTATGTTTACTAGCCTACATTAGCAGCTACAAAAATAAAAATACTTTTTTAAAAAAGGCTGAAACTTCTAAAAAATTGAATTTTTGTTATGATTGATAAACAAAGAAAAACAACACATTTGTATGAACTACTGTGAGGACATTACTGGCTTTCCTCACTTTCTGAAATGTTCTGCATTGTGTCTACAGACATACATATTAGCTGACTAAAGGTGACACAGACAGACTAGTAACTTTATTAGTCATGGGTCTTGATGTTATGGCTATTCTTGTTTAATGATTGAATGATTTAGTTGGTATTTAATGACTGACTAAGTTGGTGTACATTCAAAAGTCTTGTGCTATTCACGTAAACAAATGCTTTAAGAGGTGATTTGGCTAAACTCAAATCAATATCAATTCAATTAGATCAGTGATATTCAACCTAATCAAAGAAGTAGTTTGAAAAAAAACTCATCTGTGGCTTGCCTGTAGCTGTAGAGATCATCTACAAAAATACATCTTTTGTAATGCTGTGCTGTGGAAAATTATGTTGCAGTATGGAGTCCTTGAAGTCTAAATTTGCTGAGTTTTATGAAATTAGTGTGATTCAGAGTGTTCAGAACTGTAGGAGGAATGATTGCCTGTGGGATATGCTGACCAGTAAGAATAATTGCCTATTCTGAACCTAATGCTGTTTTCACAGGTGACACTGGGGCATGAAGGTGTAGTGCTTGGCCACCTGAGGTCTCTTCCAATCTGAATTATCCTATGACATGCAAAAAGAAGATGGGATAAAGATTTCTGGTGTCAGTGGAATGCTGGAGAGGCAAAAGATGAAGCGAAATGTACCACAGCCATCAAAATATTTCACTGAAACTCTGTGAACTCATTTAGCAAGGTAAGAGGTGAATTTAGTGAACATGTGAAAGCTCTTATGCTCTGGTTAATACTTGTAAGTAATTTCAGGATGCAGTAAACCTTGACACAAACCTGACAAGTGCCTGTCTGGCTGCTTAGTACATTCTTTAAAGTGAGATGCATAGGATTTTCTTTCTTTCCTATTTAAGGAGACAGATTCAGAACACTGAAAGTTAGCCTCCAGGCAACCATCCAATTCTTTGGTGGCTGACTAGACATCACTTGAATCATCTCTCTGTGCATAGCAGTTAACACACCAACGTCTGATGCAAGGTGCAGACTGAAATTACAGCAATGAAAGAGGCACAGACTTACTGACTGAAAATTTTCATTTTAACCCATCTTAACACTATCTGGTGGAGGGAGTATATGCAAATGAAACTTGATGAAAGCAGACTTAAAGGGTTTATCTGTTTACAAATCCATACACAAAAAGTTATCAAGTTCTGAGAATAGAAACTACTTAGATTCACATACAAATGTATATCATCTGCATAGGATATAAATATACGTGTATGTGTGCATTTTGTATTCATAACTTCAGACTGACATAGTTCTGTAGTTAAATATATCAATAGAGAAGAATGTAACTTATGGCAGGAAATTGCAATGTATAATCTTGACATTTATTTTTCATATGCTGCATCATAAAAACTTGAGATTGTGGAACTAGGCCAGCAGACAACTAAATCACATTATCTGTTTACAAAACCACCTATTATAAAGCTTTCAAACCATGCCATATTTAAAGCCCACAACCATTACTTGTTTCTTTAGTGTTATCTGTTCTCATGTATAGTACAATCGTGCTTCTTTAACAATGTAGTGACTGTAATTCAGCTGTTCCAGTTCTACGTCAAAATATGTCTATCCAAGATTTTATAGATTCAAATTTCATCATATTTTTGTGCACGCTATAATTGAACTATATTTCATTTGAAATTAGAACAATATATATGGCTAAAAAACATCATATTCCCAGTATGTTTCTTATTTCCTGATGAAATTATTAAGTAGTAAAAAGTAATTGTTTAATTACTAAAAAATCCTGTTTGATTTTCCCTTTCAGTTTACCATTTGGTTCATATGAAATAACTTAAGAAAGCAAAATTCCTTTTATTCTCAATATTCAACAACTAAAAGATCTAAGAATCCTTTCAGATTACTTTGCATAATTAATAGCACACTTTATTGTAGAAATAAATCTCAGTATAATTATTTGTAAGAACAATCATCTGCTGTTCTTACTGGAGCAAAACAGAAAATTTAGGATAACTGATTGTGTTGTTCTTTTTAGGTTTATCGTAAAAGTCAGTGTAGAATCTTGAACCCTGCTTTCATATCAGAGGGCAGATTAAGTGCATGTTAAAAACACTGAACTATGATTTAGCCTGCTTCTTGTACAGCAGATGGCCTTGATTGATGCTCAGCAATAAAAAAGATAACATTGTTACCTAACGTATTCTTGCTACATATATTAACATGCAATGTCAGTTCTGTCTCCAAGCAATAATTATTCTTTTTCTTATCTGCACTTAAAATGTACAGAAAAAGTTGTTAAGACCTTGAAAATGGTAGAGGATTCAAGATAATTTCTGAGAGAAACAATGAGCTTTAAAGGAAATAAGAATGATCTCAATGAATTTCTAACCACTGTAACTGTGTATGTCATGGAGAAAAGAATATCTTGTGAGATTTTTGGATGCTGGTTAATTTCTCCTGGTACTTATTATAAAGGAAAAATTCTCCATATAGTCTATTGACAAAATATGTCAAGACTTTTGCTGCACAAAAAAAAGGAAAACCCAAAACAAACAAAAACAATAACATCAAAACAAACGATAAAAACAAATATAAAAGCATTCCAAGCCCTATGCCTACTACTCTGTCTGACCTCTCATGATTTGATGTTATCAGAAAGTAGTCTCCCTCCAAACCTGTGACTACATGTGTTCCCCTACAGTGGAGTAACTTAGTGTTAGACTGCAGTTTGTGCTGTCAAAACTTGCGTGTGTGAGCAGATGCCAAATTTCCACAGAGTTGATGCACAAAGGGAAAGTGCTAGAGCTCAAACTGTCAACACCTCTATTTGTGAGCAGATGCCAGGTCTCGGCAGAATTACAACACAATGGAAAAATGCTTTAACTGTCAACACCCTATATGGGAGCAGATGCTGGCTTTTGGCAGAGTTGAAAGTAAGAGAGGAATATAATATTAGCACCCAACTTCCTCATAAAGTCTGGGCTTTGCCAGAATTTATATCAAGGAATGATCTTGTGTAAGATGCAGACATATTACTGACCATAGCTTCAGCTTGTAAGCTGAGAGGTAATGACAGTTAATAACTATTTGGCACCCTGCTCTAAAAATGTAGAACAACATAAACTGGGAGAACAAATACAAAACAAAATAAAGAGCCAAACAGTTGTCTCTTCTCCCACTGCTGAATCTAATTTGTGGTAACAAGAAGTTGTTAAACAATCAACATGTATGACAATTGTGGCTTGTAATGTTGAGAAAGAATATGCTAGAGCAAATGAGCTAAAAGACAGTGTATATATACAGTGATGTGTTGGGAGCAATATTTTGTCCTTTAATTCTTCCCAAATTACCTGTGCACCCTTGCCTGAAACAATATATTTTGGGAGAATCAATGCTGATAGTCTTTAAAAGAATGTTTTGGTACCTTGATTCAGGAAGGAATGCTTTAGAAGAGATTTTTTTTTTTGTAACATTTCCAATCGGTAGACTAACAAGAATTTTGATACATTATTTGAGGTCTGTGTGTAACTACATCTATACAAATACTCTCAACAAATAAAACTTCTCATTTTTTTATATATGTAGTTATTACTTACATATTTAAATGAACATATTTAAAACAAAGTTATCATTTTCTTTTCCATTTTAGAATATGCAAAGTACTGCTCATTTACTCAGACATGGTGGGTTTTATCATTTCACATGCATGCTGAGGACAGACCTCTCTTTTCATTGTGAACACGGGTAAGTAATTGAATCAGGTAAAAGAAAGCAACAGAAAACATACTTCTAAAAATAAATGCCCAGGATTTACTTAGGTTCAGATTCAGAGATTCAGAGTCAGATTACTGCACCTTTCTCACACAGTAGGTATTGATACAAATAAGGGTTGTGCTTGAGACTGAATCTGGTGAATGTCTACTGATCAGTAATACAGTTAAGAGTAGCCAGTGTTTTAGGGAACAAATGAATAACTAAACTCCTTTCAATGTATTTAGAAAGCAGATAAACTTGGCTTTAAATGAAAAGTAAGTAAACCTGTGTTTATTCTAAAGTATGCCAGTTATGTCAATATGTCTTATACCAGAGCCAGGTCAAAGTAGAAGCAGAGGACTAATTTAATTCATGCCGAATAATTTCTGCTTATTATTTGATCACAGAATCACAGAATCACAGAATTGTAGGGGTTGGAAGGGACCTCCAGAGATCATCGAGTCCAACCCCCCTGCCAAAGCAGGTTCCCTACCATAGGTTGCACAGGTAGGCATCCAGGCAGGTCTTGAACATCTCCAGAGAAGGAGACTCCACCATCTCCCTGGGCAGCCTGTTCCAGTGCTCCGTCACCCTCACTGTAAAGAAGTTCTTGTGCATGTTTGTGCGGAACTTCCTATGCTGCAGTTTCCAGTCGTTTCCCCTTGTCCTATCTTCACTCACCACTGAAAAGAGTCCGGCCTCGCCATTCTGCCCCCCACACCTTAGATATTTATAGACCTGGATCAGGTCCCCTCTCAGTCTTCTTTTCTCGAGGCTGAACAGACCCAGTTCACTCAGCCTTTCTTCATAGGGGAGATGCTCCAGGCCCTTCACCATCTTCGTGGCCCTCCGCTGGACTCTTTCCAAGAGATCCCTGTCCTTTTTGTACTGGGGAGCCCAGAACTGGACGCAGTACTCCAGATGAGGTCTTACCAGGGCAGAGTAGAGGGGGAGGATCAACTCCTTTGACCTGCTGGCCACGCTCTTTTTAATGCACCCCAGTAAGCCATTGGCCTTTTTGGCCACAAGGGCACACTGCTGGCTCATGGCCAACCTGTCATCCACCAGGACACCCAGGTCCCTTTCTGCAGAGCTCCCCTCCAGCAGGTCATCCCCCAACCTGTACTGGTGCATGGAATTATTCCTCCCCAGATGCAAGACTCTACACTTGCTTTTGTTAAACCTCATCCGGTTTTTTTCTGCCCAGCTCTCCAGCCTATCCAGGTCTTGCTGAATGGCAACACAGCCTTCAGGCGTGTCAGCCAATCCTCCCAACTTCGTATCATCAGCAAACTTGCTGAGTGTGGCCATTATCCCCTCATCAAGGTCATTGATGAAGATGTTGAACAAGACCGGACCCAGCACAGACCCCTGAGGAACACCGCTAGTTACTCCAACCGGACTCTGCACCACCAACAACGACCCTCTGTGCTCTGCCAGTCAGCCAGTTCTCAACCCACCTCACTGTCCACTCATCTATCCCATACTTCCTCAGCTTTGTTATAAGGATGTCGTGGGGGACAGTATCAAATGCCTTGCTGAAATCAAGGTAGACTACATCCACTGCTCTCCCCCTATCCACCCAGCCAGAGACAACATCATAGAAGGCTACCAGGTTGGTCAAGCACGACCTCCCCCTGGTGAACCCGTGCTGACTACTCCTGATAACCTCCTCTTCTTCCAGTTGTCTGGAGATGACATCCAGTACAAGCTGTTCCATCACCTTTCCAGGGACAGAGGTGAGGCTGACTGGCCTATAATTGCCTGGGTCTTCCTTCTTGCCTTTTTTGAAGACCGGGGTGACGTTGGCTATCTTCCAGTCTTCAGGCACCTCCCCCGTCTTCCAAGACTTCTCAAAGATGACAGAAAGCGGTTCAGCAATCACCTCTGCCAGCTCCCTCAGTACCCGTGGATGAATCCCATCGGGTCCCATGGATTTGTGAACATTGGTGTTGCCTAGGCGCTCCCGGACCACCTCTTCTCTGACAGAAGGGGGGTCTTCCATTCCCCAGATCCTCTCACTAACCTCCAGGGTCTCAGATTCCCGAGGGGGAGCTTTTTCACTGAAGACAGAAGCAAAGAAGGCATTCAGTATCTCCGCCTTCTCAGCATCCCCCATTACCAGAACACCCCCGTCACTTAGCAGGGGAGCCACATTCTCCCTAATCTTCCTTTTACTGTTAATGTACTTGAAAAAAACCTTTTTTATTATCCTTTATCCCCTTTGCCAGATTTAATTCCAGGCGGGCTTTAGTCTTCTTTGTCGCATCCCTGCAGACCCTGACAACATTCTTGTATTCTTCCCAAGTAGTCAGACCCTTTTTCCACATTTCATGGGCCTTCTTCTTTCCTTTGAGTTTGTGCACGAGCTCCTTGCTCATCCACACAGGTCTCCTGCCACCCTTTCCCGATTTCTTCCTCACAGGGACGCACCGATCCTGAGCTTGGAAGAAGAGCTGCTTAAATGCTGACCAGCTCTCACAGGCCCCCTTGCCTTCCAACACCCTAGCCCATGAGACAGCTCCAAGTAGGCCCCGAAAGAGATCGAAGTTGGCTCTCCAACCTTAGGCAATAGATGATGACCTTAGGCAATAGAAACCAGCATAGTCTAATTCTTCAGTCACTTATAACTTTCTGAACATGTCACCTGTCATTCTGAAATTGTCAAAAATTTGTCTCCACTCATGAGTAAACAAAGAGATACGTTTTCATTTACTAAAGAATAATGAAAAATGAAATGCTGTACAACATTCTGATGATCTTTTAAAGTAGTAGTCAATAAATGGAAACAATTATTTAATAGATATGAAAAAAGAAAATATTGTGTGAAATGATAGAAAAATATGTTGATGTTGTAATTATAGGTTTCATTGATTAAAAAAAATATAGAAAAATATATACAGGTTTTTTTCCTGTATTGTATAGTATTCAACTTAGTATTCTCAAGGAATATATATAAAAAATTTCTTCTGATGTGCAATTCAAGCTGTAATAAGAATTCTAGAGACTCCTTAAAATTAGAACAGACATTTTTAAAGCTTGTTAATTTGCTGGGAAAGAGTGTACTACACACAATGACTTACTAATGAAACAACTTTGAATGAAATATAGAACCATAACACACAACTATGGATTCAATTCAAGAAAAGAGATAAAAATGTATACATTCAATTATGAGATTTCCTTAATTTTGATATTTTATTAAAGATTTCAGAATAGTTTCCTTAACCATAATCTTTTTTTGTTGTTAGAGTCCTTAATTTCTGACATTCCATGGTAGACAGACTCTTCAGTGCTGAGTGGCTAGAATAGATATTGTTTTCTTTTCAGAGCTACAAAGACAATTATAACAAAGACTACTTTCCTTTAAAAATTATATTGTACATTACTGCAAGTAAAGCACAATTATAACTTGCTATAACAGCCAATTGCTCTAAAAACAAAGGCAACTTACAAAATTAAAACAAAAACAAACGAATAAAAAATCCAAGCTTAAGTCATTATCTAATATAAGGCCCAAGACTTCACTCAAACCACAATGAATTAACAAAGATCATTTTATTCATTTATCCATTTGAGCAAATTCCTTGTTTAAAAAATTGATTAATTAATTAATTAAATATCAGTATTTTATTTTGTACAGAGTTTTTAGTGGTGTAAATTGCAGTATAATCCTTCCATAAATGTGATAAAGTATTCCAAACTTTGTGTTATGTGTGCTTGTTGTTTGGAGAGAAGTGGAAGGAATGGAAAGAGACCTTACAATTAAGTCACAATGCCTTATTTAGTAATCTGACCCAGGTCACATGAATACCTTTTCTGAAAGAATAAATTTTTATCAGTATTCATTCCTATCTGTAGGACCTAAATACATTGCTTATGAATGTTTAAGAAAAAAACAAACAAACAAAGTGGTCACCCTCTTAGTCCTGGAGTCCTCTTTATCTAGCTAGGGATTTCCTGTCTCTTCTGAATTTTTGAAAATGTAATGCATTTTTTACATGTATCTGCTATTACTACTATAACATCATACTGAGTGCTATGAAATGTCACAAAAAAATATGATATCTATGTTTGCACTGGAATGATTGTAAAATTATTTAAAAGCTTATCATTTGTTTTCCAGAAAGCTATAGAACATTCAGAAACACTTTCTATTTAATGAGACCTGAGATATGACTGAATGATATCTGAGAAACTCACAACTGCAAATATGAATAAATTACGAAGTACTATACCTCAATAAAGATTATGCTTTCCAGAGTAGAAGCTTCTACACAGAGTGCACTGAAAGACTAATTGGATTATGAAAAATATTTTTGGGGAATATCATTCTTGTCTAAAGAGCAGCAACCACTGAAAAGTTTGCTTTTGTTATCATATCATATTAAGATGTTTCAGAATAGACTCTATATACAATTTTTCAGGTTCTTAGAATTATCCATGTTCATCTCATACTGATGGTAATGTTCATAACGAGTTCTGTTTTTATAAAGCATGCATTTAAAATATTATACAAATAAAAAGTGTGCTTGATTACTCATTGTAGTTTTAATGTTTTTTCCCAATGTTAAGCATACATATATTCACAAGCATGACATTAAATGAGACCTTTTAGCTTGCTAGAATGGTCTTCAAGATTCAAGTATACCTAATGATTGGATAAGATCCTGCCAGAATACCAATGAAAAAATTCCACTTCAGTAATACAAAAATGCAAGCTACTTTTGTTGGAGAACTAATTGACTCTTCTTGGCAAAACAGATCAAAAAAACTTTGGGACCTATATATATCACATGTATCAACTTGCTATCTTTAGATATACTTGAAGAGACGCTCTAGATGACAACATACACATATGATAAGATTTAGTTTGGGTGGACCAGATGCTTAGCTGTGAATAGAAGTGAGTGGGACTGTTTTATCACTTGAACAATTTTATCTCCTCAGCTGATATAAATAAATGTCACTACCACCAAAACCTGTGAGTTCCCACATCTGAAAACAATAACAAGAGAAGTACTAAATGGACACTGTAGTTAGAGATAGTCAACAAAAATATAATTATATTTTAAAAATTTTGTTTGAGTAGCAAGTGAACGTGGTACTTTCCACATTCTTAGGACACTGGATGTATTCTATATATATTCTATACATGATTGTATTCTATATGATTTTTAACTGTGCTATGGAGACTGTCTCCTGCTTCATGTTATATATTTGCTAGATGAGAATCTACTGTAAAAAATAAACACCCAAAGAACTTCAGATACTAAGCCAGCCAGATAACAATATATTGAGACACATAATGGTACTTCCCAATGTATTGATTTTCCCTTGCATACAGCGAATAAATTGCTCAAAAACTATCTATAATTTGATAATTAACCATACTATAAAAGTTAGAACACTTATTACTACTCTCACACAATTCTGTAAATTTATACGTGTTGATTCACCTACATGAAATTTATAAATGTTTAGTAGATTATATGCAAAGATTATTAAGGTACAGTATAGCCACTAGGTCAATATTTAATCTAATTAAAAGTTAATTTAACGTTATGCAGAAATGCAAGGCTAGCATTAGAAACTGCTTTGCTTTACAGTATGTGAGGAGAAAGAAGAACAAAAAAAAGGGATTTTAAAAAAGAAAACACCAAAAAAATCCATAACCTTATCTCCAAAGTTTAAAATCAAATGTTTGCCAAGCACAGTTTTGTAGATAATTAACAGCCTGTGTTAGAGGAAAAACATATTTCTGTGCTGTAGTGTGGAGGCATTTGCTTTTTGAGGAATCTAATTAATCTTCACAATGCTCCTGTGAAGTAAGTCAGCATTATTACTACCACATGATTGATAATGAAAGGCATAGATGGCAGGACAGGTGACTTACCAACATTACAGAGGAATTTTGCAGCAGAACATAAGCTTAAACTAGCTTCTGGGTTTTGAAATTTCAAACAGTTTTCTGTGGCAAATCCATTTTTTCTTCTAGAAATGTAGCAGAGACCCTTGCTGTTGTGTTCCTTATAATCTTATTTCTAACTTTCTTTTTTTTTTTTTGAGAGAGAGAGTGTTTTATCTTAAAGTGATTCTATTCTCTCTAGTCCCATGACTACCACTGTATAATTATGTAGGTAAGGAATAAATATGTTTTCTTGCACTCTGGAAGGACCGTAATGTTGCAGATGAGAGATAGATAAATGCAGTTTAAAGACAACTATTTTCACTGTCTTCACTATATGCAGATAAATTTTCATCTTCATGCTTATTTATACTATAATGAATTTTTCTAGAATATATTCCCTAAGATAACGCTCTTAATCCATATGAGCTTGAATCAGGTTGATGTTAGTTGAATTTGTAAAGCCAAATTGGTATAGACAGTGATATATGAAGTCCCACTGAAAGTTTCCTTAAAACCAAACCAGATGGGAAAAGAAAATAAATACTGTAAATGCCATCACTTCAATTTGATCATTTCTATAGTTTGTAAGAAAATCTCAACATGATGAGAGGCTTCACTTCAGTTTCATCTACAGGACTTCAGTAAGCTACTGAGGCTGGGCGTTTTCAGTTTTCTCTTTCTTGGTCACACAAGTTTGCGAAAAACTTCATAAGCCACTCCTAATAGTCACTGGGATTCTTATATGTACTGCTGCATGGGAGTTGTTCATGTTAAAATTTCTAAATCTATGTAGTGATTTTGATAATTTTCTTCCATGGTGCTTCAGATAGTCTCAGGCCCGCACCTCTCATGATTTTACTTACTAATTTGTGGTTTTCTATCAGCATTTTAATCAGCTACATGATAACATCTAACTGTAAAGTACTGGTTATTGAAACACACAGCTAGGATATTTTACTAGATTGTTCCACATTAACTCATTATTGTCTTTGTAAGCATCATGATCCACCTTCTTGCAGTAAATTGCAAAAAAGTGAGTGAAATCCTCTGGTTCTAGTGCAGTAAACAAAAAATTGCAATCACTGTAAAACATAAATACAAAAAATCTCATGATACCTTAATTATACCAAAAACTGTATTTGTGTCTCACATCAGTGTTGTGTAAAGTCAAGCCTTTTACCATTGCTTGTGTTGGTTATCAGAACTATTTTTAAGTGAGTATTTGCTTGTTCTGCTTGCAAATATTATCCAAGGATACAAAATTGATTTTTTTCCTTTTATATATGTAGCTGTTCAAAGACTGATGAATATAAGGAATCCAGTGATAATTTTAACTAATCTTCTATATTTTAAGTAGAATTTAATTAAGGTATTTTATTGTATTTTAGTACAGTCACACTTTGTACCCATCTTTCTTTAACATTAATCAGATAAATATTAAGAATACTTTGCAGAATTGTAATTCAAGAATTGGAAAATAAAACATCATCTGGTCTATTAGTCAGGCTGTATTATTTTGCCTCCTTAGAGCTATAAAATGATAGAAATCATTTCACACCTACCAGTTAAGAACAAGTTGCATTTTGAATTATTGTACTAATTTTTTATGTAGGAATTCACATCAAGAAACAGCCTCAAAATAGCAATGAATAGTGCAGAACTGTACAACAGAGTCAACAAAGAGAAGTTCATTTCCACTGTGGGAAAGTTATCAACACAAACCCTCTGCCGATTTTCTTCTTCCTTTATTATATCTGCTCTTTGGTGGATGTCATATTAGGGTCTGCTGCCAAAACACCCTCCATTCTTCGCCTACCGGTGAACAAATGAATCTGTGACAGATGTCGCACCATCATGCAGTATTCAAAGATCAATGTATTAATATAATAAATGTTTTTTTGTAGCTTTATGGCCTTACCAATAACCACTTTCTTGTTTAAATGGACAGATTGCCTCCTACAGGTCCTGAAGAGAGTGTTCAATGTTGTGTTAACATATTTTTTATGGTGGATATCCAATGAAAAAATAAATAATAGTAATAAAAAGAAACAACATATCAAATGTCCAAGGTTTTGTGTGAATACAGATTTTTAAAAATTGTAACAATTCTACATAATGCTGTGAATTAAGGAGTTCGCAGTCTCTTGGAATGACCTTTTTTAACCAACAGAGTGAAAACTGTCACATTTAGATCAATGTTGAACTGAAACTTAAGTTACAGATTTTAAGTTTTATCAGATATTGGAATAATTTTTCACCTGAAATACGGGTTATCATTTCATATGGCAAACATAGATGTATATTGTTAGTTAATTTTCCAGTTAACCTTTACAAATAAATCTGTTGGCAAGATTTGACTTAGAATTTAATCATATGATTATTCGTCCAAAATTCAAGGGCAAGATTGAACTTAGACTTGAGATGATAGTTTTGACTCAGTGGATAATTCCAGCTAGGAAACAAGATGACTGGAAGAGGAGTAGATGTCTATCCCATGTAAAACGGCAGATAAACACTTGAGATTCCAAAGCAGGATCATTTGAAAATTGTACCAGTGTTCAAAAAGCACCGGGGATTTTTCTCCCTTCAACTTGGTAGCAAGAACTTCATGACAATAGCTGTGTTGCACAAACACAGGCAAGGCAAAACATTTACACAAACTACTTTAAATAACAATGAGGCTGGACATATGGAATCCTTTAGTGGTATTATTTTTAAAATGCATATTTCTTCATACACAATATTTCATCAGCTGAAGCTACTTATTAAAATAGGAATTACAAGAACAAGTCTCTGATTTGTTACAAAGAACAGAGAATATGCATGTGGTGGGGTATTTTATTAATTTATTTATTAATTTATTTTGTAAATTAATGCTGTACCAGGATACAGCTTGAAGATTTAAATTTTAGAAAGTCATAGGGGTTAATTTTGAATTATTTTATTCACGCAAAACAAACATTATTGATGCTATTTATCTTATATATTTGGCCTCAGCAAGTTGAAGTGATGATAATTCTGAATTTCATAAGTAGCAAAACTGCACTACCATTTCTGGAAATAATACTAAGATACTTATAAAATATTTAATAATAGAATTGGAGCATTAACTGCTATAATTCAGATCTAAGTTATTGTGATTTAAACATAACCTCTCCAATTTTATTTAGTTATATTTTTATTTGTAAAATGAAGGGACTATGCATTTACATTGGGAAGAAGAAATAAGATGTTGAAGATGGAAGAGAAAAGCAGTTTGCTGTCCATTTTAATGAGTTTCTGTTATCTTTATAACATTTTGGTTACATACAGACTTTCAAAGAAAAGGCAATATGAAATCTACTTAAATCTATAAAGTAAAAGGAAAAGACTTGCTTATTGATTAGAGCAATGATGAAGAATACAAGAATCTCCAGTCTCTTTTTCTCTTCACCTCTTTTTTAGTTGGGGCCTTAAAGTGATTCACAGATTTATTTTTCACTTATCTCTGAGCCTACATATGTAAATTCTAAAACAAGGAGAAAAGATTTTACAGGGTTATAAACCTGAACTAAATACTAAAAGGTGTCAGTTTGCTTCTAAGCCCTCACTCTTTTTTAAAAGGAACTCTCCAACCAGTTTTATATCAGAATAAATTGTCTTTATTGATATACTTTGTATCAGTTCAATGACTTTGTGGTGATCAGCGATGCAGAGTCTGGTTGGAGACCTGTGGCTTGTGACTGGCAGCATTCCCAAGGGATTGGTGTTGGTTCTGGTCTTGTTCAATGTCTTCATTGACAACCTTGACAATGGGATAGTGTCCACCCTCAGTAAGTATGCCATTGGTACAAAGTTGGGAGGAATGGGTGACATGCCAGCAGGCTGTACTGCCATTCAGCAGGACCTGGACAGGCTGGAATGCTGAGCAGTAAGAAACCAGATGAGATTTAACTAAAGCCAGTGTAGAGCCCTGTACCTGGGAAGGAATAATCACATGTATCAATACAGGTTAGGGGATGACCTGCTGGAGAGGAACTCTGTGGAGAAGGACCTGGGGGTCCTGGTGCCTCACAGGTTGGCCATGATCCAGCAGTGTGCCTTAGTAGGCTAGAAGGCCAGTGGGATCTTGGGGATCTTTCACAAAGGAAAGTTGCGCGCAAGTCAGTGGAAGTGATCCTCCCCCTCTATTCTGCCTTGGTCCAGGCCTCACCTGGAGTACTGTATCCAGTTCTGGGCTTCCCAGTTAAAAAAAGATAGGGATCTCTTGGAAAGAGTCCATTGGAGGGCCAGAAAGATGATAAAGGGCTGGAGCGTCTCCCCTGTGAGGAAAGGCTGGGTGATCTGGGTCTGTTCAGCCTTGAGAAAAGAAGACTGAGAGGGGATCTGATAAATGTCTATAAATATCTTAAGCATGGTAGACAAAGGGACATGGCCAACCTCTTTTTAGAGGTTTGTGGGGACAGGACGAGGGGAAACAGTCATAAACATGAGAATAGGAAGTTCTGCAATACCAATATGCAAAAGAACTTCTTCATGGTGAGAGTGACAGAGCACTGGCATGGGCTGCACAGAGAGGCTGTGGAGTCTCCTTCTCTAGAGATATTCAAGACCTGTGCATCTTGCTGTAAGAAGCCTGCTTTGGTAGAGGGGTTGGACTCGATGAACTCTGGAAGTCCCTTCCAACCCCTACAATTCTGACTGTGACTTATGAATTTAAAAGGCTGCAGAGCTCACTATCATTTTAAAACTCCAAGATCCTTTCTTCAAATCTGATTAGTCCATGCCAAGTTGCAATGAACAGTCAGTAAGAAGAAAAAAATGCTATTCAATTCTTAGTGGAAATGCTAAGTCATGGCCTGACCAATTGACTGAACATCTGGTGAGAAGATGGGACCAACCCAGGGAGATCAGATTACATTGCATGCACCTGAGTGACTGGAAAGTGTGGAGTCAGGATCCAGGATCCACCCCCTCCTACACCTTATTTAAGGGTTGGTAGTGGGAGCACACATACCTGAGGCTTTTGGAAGGTAAGCAGCTTCTTTCCTTTATTTCTGTGCCTGTTATGAGCAAGTCCTTGCTTGTTGTAGCATAAGTCCTTGCTACTCTGCTATCATTGCTGCATTTTCTATCTCATTACGCTATTAAACAGTATCTGTGGGCTTCTAGAGTCCATTTTATGATGGACAATTTTTTCAGAATCTGAATGATTTCCTTCTTGAGTTTTGAATATTGTTCATGGTTTTTTTTTTTTTTTTTTGTTTTGTTTTTTTTTTTTTTCCCCCCACAGTAAGGCTTAATTCAGTCCTACAGCACACTTTTTGTACATTGAACAATGAAAGGCTGTCTTAAGTAGGGATGATCCAGTAGTGAATAAGTCTGTGAGCCTGATACTCATATCTGTTGTGTTTTGTTTGTCTAATACAATAGTTGAGGTCTTAATATCAGAAGCCTTTGTATTATTGTGAGCTGCAGAGATATTTTAATTATGTTCTTTTCCCCTCTGACTGTATATGCTTGCCTTAAATTGTTATTGTTGAGGCTTTTCTACTATTACTAAGTAGTTAACGCCAAAGTGTTATTCTTAGCTCAACAACTCTTAACTGAGAAAATATAAATGGTCCCTGACTAATGCAATATATGCCTGTGTCATTGTGTCATGTTGTGGTTTATAATGCCAGAGATACTTAAAAACCTACATCTTCTGTGTTCAGAGTTAATCACTGTGATAGCTCGCTATGAGATATCTTAACAGACTCCTTAAATGCAGGTAAATTTGACAATCCATCTGAAGACTGTTACCA
Source organism: Lagopus leucura (assembly GCF_019238085.1). NCBI lineage: Eukaryota > Metazoa > Chordata > Aves > Galliformes > Phasianidae > Lagopus > Lagopus leucura. Next base: position 51,710,206 of record NW_024962264.1, read on the forward strand.
GTGGTAATCCTTCAAAAGAGATAGGCAAGATTTGACTGAATCAGATCACTAATTCTGAAGGCTTACCTCTGAGTTTTGTCTTATCTCACTCTTTATGCCTGGATGTATTTTTTAGTTATTTTCTTTACCACATTTTGTATTTCCTCAACTCATTTAAAAAAAAAAAAAAAAAAAGTTTTCATCAGATTATCATGGTCAGTTACTCCTCTGACCAGGAGGAGGGGAATTGCAGGGGGGTTGAAACTAGATAGTTATTGCGGTCCTTTTCAACCCAGGTCATTCTATGATTCAAGGAGAAATGTATGACCGTTTAGATAAATATCTGAATATCTGCAGAAAAGACCAAAGTCTTTGTAACTGAAACTTTATGATAGGTACAGTAATAGCAGTAATAATAATATAATTCATCAGTAAAATACACTTTGTTGATACCTCAAAATTTTGTTACTTCATGTTTTTTCCTACCTTTACAAAATGCTGAATAGTGAAATAAAATGAATTGTAATCCTTATGAAAAGTGTGGACTGAAGCGATGAAGCACTCAGTTAATATTTCAGGACACTTTCTGTAGATCACTTCTGAGTACTTCAAGTATGTCAAGTATGCTTTATTAATTAAGCGTAAGTAAGGAATAAAAATATATCACAACTATCAATGTGATATTACAATGTGATAGATGGGGAGAAAGGTAGTTACTGGTGCTGAAATTTGAACATCTCTAGAGGCTAGTTAAGCAGCAGCATACACAAAAAGTGGGGAAAAAAAAGACATTTAAGAACAAATTTTTCAGGTAATAAAAACTTTATATTTCTTCAGAGAAATGTGTGTTGACGTAATTGTAATACAAGTATGCAATATCTCATGTAAAATAGAGGATTTCTGAACTAAATTTCCAGATTGATATTGGGATTTTAACAGTTTACTTCTATGTTTAGTGTAATAATCCTAGTTTTAAATATTTTGCTTATTATTTTCTGCATAATATCTGTTCTTCATTGTTCTCAAAATATTAACCTATCCTTATCCTCAGTGTAAAATAACAATTTCTTTTGTGATAACTATTCAAACTGGTTTATCTACTGTCTCACTCCAATTTATAGGAAGGAGAGGAGGTTCTTTTAATATAACATACCCGGTGTGGGATTAAGAAACAATGGCGCAAATGTTGGTCCAGCCAGTTTATTCGAAATCCTCATCAGAGAGACTGGGAAGGGAAGGAGGGCGATAAAAAAGATAGGAGAGAAGCAAGAATTGCATAAAGCGGGGATAGTCACCACCAGGATCCAGCAGCAGAGCAGTCCTGTTGCATGCCGTTTCGAAGGTCCAAGGCAAAAGCAGAAGGGAGGAGAGGGGAGAGCAGCAGCAGCGTGGCCAGCATTGGGCAGCAAGCAGGTAGCAGGAAGAAGTTGCAGAGCCAGTCCAGGAGGAAGCAGCAGGCCCAGGAGAGTCCGTCAGCTTGCAGGAATTCTGTAGTGAGGAATCTGATGGCAGGCACCTTTGTTCTTCAACATGCTGGTAGAGTGCAAAGTCCAGGAGGGGGAGAGGCAGGTCGTGAGGTTTCTCACATCAGAAACCTCTTCTTCTTCATGAGGAATCTGTTGCCAGAAAACCTCAACCTCATGGTTGTAGGTCCCCTTTTTATCCTTCTTCTGCCAGCATGGCATTCCTGGGTGCTTGGGTAAGAGTCATGTGCAGCACCTCCTGAGATGGCCATCATCCTGAGATGGGTCCCCACAAAATACTGCTTCATTGCCATTAATCTGTGGCTTATCTCTCTTTCATTCCCCCTGGCCTTGTCCATCTGTGTCGCTCAAAGGATTTCACAATGCTTGCTCAGGACTTGTTCAGGACTTTCTTGGACTTGTCCATCTGTGTCCCCAAGCTTTGAGAGAATGATGTAAAAGAATAATCTCTTACATCTACTTGCAGTAGTTGTTGCTTTTTATCAAAGGGTTATGCTAATGGAGAGCATAAATATTTGACTGTTTGATAGACATAAAATCATACTCTTCAGAAATATTTTTGAGTGCTAGTTTTTTCACTGAACATATTTTTTCTTTAAGGTATTCTTAGTATTTCCAAACACCTCCTTTCTTACTTTTTTTTTTTTTTTTTTTTTTTTTTTTATTCTTCATGGGAGGAACTACCAGAGGAATTCTCTATATCAAGCGGAGGGACAAATGAATTAAAAATAAATAAATAAATAAAAAACCCTAATAACTAAAAGGCCTGTTCTTGAAAGTACAGACCATAGAAGACCATGGAATCATAGAATGGTTTGGGTAGGAAGAGACCTTAAAGATCATATAGCTCCAACCTCCCTGCCCTGGGCAGCGTTGCCAACTACTAAATCTGGCACTAGATCAGCTTGTCCTGGGCCCCATCCAGCCTGGCATTGAACGCCTCCAGTGATGGGCATCCACAACTTCTCTAGGCAGCTTCTTCCCCTTAAATCTAATCTGAATCCCCTTTCTCAGTTTAAAATCATTCTTCCATGTCTTATCACTGTCTCTCTGTCTAATAAGTTGATTTCCTTACTGTTTATAAGCTCCCTTTGAGTACTGGAAAGTCACAATGGTTCCTTTCTGCCTGAAGAAGCTTTCTCTGATCCAGGCTGAACAAGTTCAGCTCTCCATCTCTTTCTTCACAGGAGAGACATTCCATCCCTCCTCTTGACCAGTTCCAGAAGCTCCAAATCTTTCGTGTTCTGGAGACTTAAGACTTGGATGCAGTACTCCAGACAAGACTTCATGAGGGCAGAGCAGAGGGAGACAATCCCCTCCATACCTTCATTTTGATGCAGTCCAGGAGATGGCTGCATTTCCAGGCTGAAAGCACACATTGCTGGCTCATCTTAAGTTTTCATCTATGTTTATACATCTGTCTAAAACCAACAGATGCAATGCAAAGAATGGCATCTACCTATGAGTCATTTGGCATGCATTTATCTCGGCTGCTGAAAGCTGACCATGTTTCTTCACCTTAACTGTGTAGATAAATTTTATTACTTTTTGACCATAAAATCCTTGACTGTATTTCACCTTTTCCTCTCTTCCCACTTACAAATCCATAATTTTAGAATAATATAGTCTCCTGTTCTCTAGATTTTTTTGTATGTGTACAATATTTCTGTTAAAATATAGAAAAGGAGAAGAGAGACAAAAACAAAAAAAATCCAACGCATGAAGAAAGTGAAATTCAGCATAGAACCATTCAATTCAGAACATTGACTAGCTGCAAAAACATGACCACAGAAACTTATTTGTGAGATGGTAAACCTAACAAAGCAGCTCTGTGTAAAAAAGCAAAGAAAAAAGTGGGAAAATTACATTTTATTCTTTCAAAATTTTTCGTGGAGAATTATTTTCTCTCTCTCTCTCTTCAGCCAGCCATAAAGGAATGAGATTTTTTCTTTCTAGTAAACCAAGTGATCACCAGAGTGTAGGAAATATCAACAGCTGTCTCTTACAGTTTAACATCATCTGCTTCCTCACTAGAATCGCTGCAAAATTTGCTATGGATGGAAGGAGCAGAGTCTTCAGTCTTCACTAGATTTGCCTCACTTTCTTTTCATGGATATGAAGGTAGGAAGAATGAAAATGGAAGGATTGCATAATTGACACATATCAGGTGTTAGAAGGTTATAGCCCCCTTAGGACTTAATTTACACTTGGCAAAAGCAGCAGAATTTTAAGGCTGAAATGTGATAAAGAACAAAAATACCCTGGACACCAAGATTAATTACATTTCAAGCATGGCAACAATTTGTTTAAATTAGAGTTTTATATGTCTTGTTTTATAAATTACATCCAATAGGTTCAAATAGAGTTGGATCTCAAATACTTTGTGTGTTATTTCCCAACTGCCAAGTATTTGCAGTGCATTTAGCCCCAGATTGAAAAATTTTTAGAAATGATTTAAGGTTAGCATTCTGAACTTTTTTTATATTTCTGCTTTTCTTCCCTTCTCTCTATGGTTGTTAGAAATGGAGTATCCTGTTACAACTGTTTCAGTAGAATGTCTTTGGAATTGTTAAAATGCATAGAAGTATATTTTTTTTTTTGATGTTGTTGAAGTAGAATCTGAATAAATTTATAAGAGTTCCACAAAAACTGATGAAGATAGAATTCTTAAATTATTTGTCAGACATTACATCCATTTCATGTCAAAGAAATAAATTTCAAGACTGTATTTGCTCAGTTTTTAGTTTTAAAGAGGGGGGGAAAGTACTTTCATTTAAAATATAACATTATTCTTTATTAAGCACTACTGGAAAAAATCTTTAATGCAGTTTTCCTGGACAAAAAAAAAAAAGAGGAAAAACTAGTATAAGTACGTGTTATCTCTCTCCCACCTCTTACTATTATGGCATTTGTCTTTCAAAATATGAACACATTACAAATTGATGTCACAAATCAATATTTTTGCATGTTTTAATTATTGTTTGAATGCAGAAATACAAAGGGAGTTAAACTAATGCAAACTCAAACCAAACTGAGCTTTTTGGTTGCTTATTTTTCATTAAATTCTTCACTAACTGCGTATGTGACTTCCTTGATCCCAGTAACAATCCAGTACCCCAGTTTCTAGAGGGGAAAAAAAAAAATACAAGGGAGCTGTCTAATTATAACAAAAGAAAGGGGAAAAAAAAAAAAAGTTCAACCCAGAGTTCTTTCTGTACTGTTAGATAGCTCTTTTCTTCATATCAATATACTCTTGACCAGCTGTAATCTGCTTTCTGAGTTTGCTAATGCAAGCAAGAAATATGATGAAATGGGTAGATTTCATTTTTCAACATAAAAGACATTCATGCAGATAGTAAAGAATTGAGGCAAATTAATTTTTTTATAAAGAATAGTTTATGATGGATTTGGTTTTTTCTTTAGTTTTGTTGTCCGTAAAGCTGAGAATTGAGTACTGATAAATCCATTTATTCCTAAAATTCTCACGCTGTAACAAATTTTTAGTGTTTAAAATAAATACTTTTGTCTTCTGGAAATCTGAAGTGCCATCTTCCTGGGAACCACTTCGCAACTGAGAGTTTATGCCCAAAGTCTTTAACAGTTGCTGCCAGAATGTCAGAAATGCAGGGCTCTATGCCAGCTCAGCTGAAGTATTTAAATGCCCTGAATATCCTAAAGAAACCCTTTCTCTGTGGAGTATCTTGGCTAATGAAAGATCTCCTAGGTGGCTAGGTATCCAGTTTTATAGCAGATAGCAAAGTTTTCAGATTGCTAAGGAGATGAGCTTACTGGCAAGAAATGTTGTCCTGGGAAACGTTCTACAAAATTAAACTATTCAGCTTTCTTTGTAGGACTTTTTAATAGAAATACAGGGAAACAAATGTTCATTTTAGTCATATGTATTCAAAGCAAAAAAAAATCTGAAAAAAAAAAATGAAGGTGTGTTGTTTTAGAAAGATGCCTAAGTAGGACTCAGTGTCCAAGCAGCTTCTATGAGCCTTAATGTTGACTAAACTATTTTTATTGCTTCTATATTTAACTCTAATGAGGTAGAATATCTTGCTTCATATTATATGATCATATGAATTCAGAATCACTGAATGGCTTGGTTAGGAATAGCCCTCAAAGATCGTCTAATTCCAGTCTCTCTGCTGTGGGCAGCATTGCTGACCACTAAATCACAAACTAGATCAGGATGCCCAGGGTCCCATTCAGCCTGGCCTTGAAAACTTCCAGAGGTAGACATCCCCAGTTTCTCTGGGTAGCCTGTGCCAGTGCCTCACCACCCTCTCTGTGGAAAAACTCCCCTCAGACATCTAGTATGAATATTTCTTCTTTTAGTTTAAAATTTTCCTCTGTCCTATGACATTCTACCCATGTAAAATGCTGGTCTCCTTCCATCTCATATACTCTCTTTAAACGGCCCTTCTCTTGACCCACATCAAAAGCTGTGCATAACTTCAATTTTGCATTATGAATTATATAATTTTACCATGGATGAGGTCGGATATAGTAAGTGACAATTCTTCAATTTTGTGGAGATTTAGCAGTTAAGTTTAGAGTGGTATTTGTAGTATTATTGTTTCTTTGAAAAATTATATGGGACTATCCAGCTCTTACAAGTATATAATAAAATCATCAATATAATGAAATATCCTTTTTTGATTAAGCTATTTATATGCTAGTTAAACTTTCATAGTTCTTCACCCATTGTACTTCCAATTTACCATTAACAGTTTTCCTATGGTAAGTCTCAGTCTTCTGTGGAGGAATGTATTACTTCAAATAGATCAATTTGAGTAATGTAGTTTGAAAAAGCAGGATGATGCAGAATCAAAGTAAATATCATGGTCTATCTATAATAATAAAGTAACACTGATTAAACTAGCACACTTCTC
>NW_024962264.1:51716589-52064727 GCF_019238085.1 Lagopus leucura
CCCCCCCCCCCCAACAGTCAAAATAATTCTACAAATCTTTCCATGTTTTTCCAGGGAAGTTCTAAGTAAAGGACTAAGTGACCCATTAAATTATTTTACCTGCCATCTCTCACTGGTTTAAAAAAAAAAAAAAAAAAAAAAAAAAAGTACTTCCCAATGTTATGGACAATGTATTCATATTATTAAGTCACAAGACTTAAACATCTTTTCAGTCCAGGATGTACTGTCCTTAGTGTGTTTATTCTGTAAAATTATGAATGTTTTTTTTTTTTTTCATGAAATTTTGTGTACTGAGACAAGCTATAGGGACAGTAGGTCCTTGGGAACTCAGGGAAAGATTTCTAGCCTCAATGAGGAGTTTCCATTTACTGCAACATATTTTTACAATCACAAAATGTGCCAGTGAAACAAATGATTGTATTACTGAGGGTTCTATTCATTTATAACATTTTATTTCCTTAGCAAATGAATTTATAGACATTCAACAGGCCTCAAGTCCAAAGAAGGACAAGGAGATTTTTGCCTTTAAATGTTCTGAATTAGTGTGGGGTAATAAAATGATGAGAAATACACTATGTTTTAAGTTCAGAGACTGTAATAATAATAATAATAATAATAATAATAATCAAACACTGTATGAATTATACAACTAGTTCAAAAGAGAATACAAAACATGGATCTATGTCTGATCACAGGCACCAGGATTCTAGATGATTTACGTGTTCCTCATGCAAACGTGCAGAAATATGTTTGAAAGATTGACATTGGCCTTCCTGCTTCCTATATAGTATAGGAAAGCAGAGTTTGAGTTTTCATAGAGTGGAATATCCATGAATTTTGTTAGAATCTTTAAAAGTATTTATGTTTAATGGATCTAACACTCCATTTTTATGAGCTTGTATTGAGCAAGGACTGTAATAAAGTTACTCAGTGAATATTCATTTGATGATCTTTCTTCAAAGCTCTCTGTTTAATTCAGTTTCCAATAGAAGTTGCCAAAATGTTCTCTATGGTGATCTGTAATGTTACTACTTGTTTTCTAGTTCTTGCTTTTGACTTCAGCACGCAATCCTTTATATCCTCTTTGACCTCCCACTAAATACAATTCTGATATTCTTCATACTTCAAATTAATTTGACTCATTGTTCATTATTTTCTACACAGGTCTTGGTTTCTACTTTTCCACTAGAGACTGATTGCATAAGATACCATTATCTATTAAAACAATATTTAATTCTATGTTGTTTCTCTACACAGAAGGTGTGTTCAGATATGGTAACTGATAAGCCTTAGACTTCGTTGGACATATAACTGGACAAGAGTCTTTTGGTATGAGATTGTATTCATTAGAGATTGAATCTGTTTTAATTTTCTTAATGAAATGAGCTTCATACTAGAAAAAAAGTAATGAAAGATGCCTCAGATTCAGACCCCCCTACTAATGATAAAAGCAAGGAGAAGCAGCTGTCATTTCAAAGTGCTTTCCTTTCTTCAAAACCTCTATACAGATTTAATAAGGCTTAGAAAGATTTAAAACGCAGTTTTTAACTTATAAAATGTTTCCTTCAGTCTTTTGTAAATTTAGTTGTTTCTTCCTAAAAGATAGTTGATTACATAGGAGCTCTTATAACAGTCTTATTCCTGAACCCTTTATTACTATGTTTTTCTTTTAGATAAAATTTTAGCTTCACTTAACATGAATGGTGTGACAAAATAATAACAAAACTTTCTGGGAAAGAAGCTTATAATCTTGTGCTTTCATACAGCTAAAAACTTCAGGGAAGGTAAACACAAAATGCTTCTGCAGTATAAAAAAGGACACCTTCTAGGAAGCTCAACATCAAACACATTTTAATCACTGTTGATACCTATGTACAAATAAATGTGTAATGGTGACACAGAAAATTACTTATATTAAAAAAAAGCCTACACCAAATCTTTTCTGCCATGTGAATTCAGTAGTAAAAATAACAGAGTAAAGTATAAAGAACTTATTAAGGAGAGGGTTACTCTTATCTATAGGTAAATTTATATCATGAGCCATTCTTGTTTTGAACTAAGGTGCAATGAAAAGAAGACTAAAAAATAATTGCAAGTTTTGATAATGTTAAGAAGTGCCAATATGAAATTTGTTTGTAGACCACTGAATGAGCTATATCTGTAAAAATATAGCAATCCACCTGGCAGGTCCTTCTTCAAAGTCATTTGTCTAAAAAACACCTCTCAGTTTTCAGACTACACTATATGTTCTACTGCTTTTTTTTTTTTAAACTGAAAACTTTTTGATTCTTTACCATGTTATTTTTCTTTGAATCTTTCTTTGTTCTTGTTCTTTCCTTTTTTATAAAACCAGGAAAACTCTTTATTTTTCATGTATTTCAGTACTTTCCCATCCTTATTATATTTTTTTATGTTAGTGTACTCAGTATACTTTAAGAAGCTATTTTTAGAGATGTTAAACAGCTGCAGTTCTCAATGATTTCTGTTCAGAAGGAATATTGCAGAAGTATATGTAATCTGTTCTTCCTGTCATTGCTTTGGGAGGGAAAAGTGATGTGAAGACAGTTAAATTACTCTTCATATGTAAGAGATTGATTATAAAAGATGTGCCAAATGCTTTTAAGGCTCTACAGTATACCACTGAATATGACTGAATTTCAGGTACGTTTATAAGAATTTTAAATTTCCATGTCATATCCACTTTGGAGAGATGCACTTACATACTGAAAGTTGAAAAGTTGGAAGATTTGAGTTTTTGTGTTTTTGTGTTTTTTTTTGTTTTTTTTTTTTCTTAAGTCTACTTTGGCGGAAGACAAACAAAAAAACCAACAGGTAAATAGATGAGCCTTCTCATGGTTCAGCATCCAGATGGAGATGAGCAGGATCGCACAGGTGTCTGTACTGGGACTGGTGCTCTTTATTATCTTTGTCAGTGACATTGACAGTGGGATCAAATACACTTTCAGCAAGTTTGTATCGACACACTTAAGAGAAGGATGTCATCCAGAGAGACCTTGAACGGCTTATGCCCAGGTGAACCTCAATGAGGCTCAACAAAGAGAAATGAAAGGTCTTGCACTTGGATAACAGAAATCCCCGCTATCAATACAAGCTTGGGGATGAAAGGATTGAGCACAGCTCTGCTGAAAAGAACTTGTATAGATCTGATAGCAGCCTTTCAGTATGTAAGGAAGAGACAGACTACTTAGCAGAGTTTGTTTTGATATAACTAGGGGAAATGGTTTCAGGCAATAAGAGTGGAGAGTTAGATTGAACATAACAAAACAAGATTTTACAATAATGATAGTGAAGCACTGGCACAACTTGCTCAGAGAGGTGGTGGATGCCCTGTACATAGAGACACTCGAGGTCAGGCTGGTTCAGGCTCTATGCAACCTGATACAGCTGTAGATGTCCCTGTTCACTGCCGGGAAGTTAAACTAGATGGCTTTTAAAGGTTGCTACCAACTGAGATGATTCTATGATACTAAGTATCTCCTCTTCCTTACAGTTCTCACATATTTTATGTATTTTATCCATGCAGATTTAGAGATTTCCATGGCAAACGGTAGCTTGTTCTTAGTATGTTTTTTGTTTGTTTGTTGGTTGGTTTTTGTTAATCTGTTTCCTAAGTATTTCTTAACATGAGAGGAAAAAAAAAGTTAGTTTTGTGAAGGACAGTGTCTTTGGGCAACTACTAGCCATTGATGCAGCAATACATATTTCCTCACCATTATAGTTTACTGATTTTTTTTTTTCCAGTTTTACTTTACTAAACATCATATTTCATTGCAATGCACATCTTGACAATTGCATAAGACTGACAGGTGAAGAAACTATACAAAACATGCAAGTTATTGTAGAAGGAGGTACCAAGGTCTCCGAAAATACATTTAAATTGTCACGCTCAGAAGGTGTTAATAGTTCAGGGAGGGCAGTTAAACCGTAGGAAATGAATGCCTGAAGCAGACTAAGTTGAGAGAAGATTTTGAAATAAAAATTTAAATCCCTTCTTAGTGCTTTTAGTTAGAAGTGTAAAATAGTCTTCACATTAAGTAATTAATACTGTACAAATAACCATCTGTAAAGGTCTCTTTAACATTTTCGAAATAGTCTTGCACAGATCAAAATGATTTCCCCCATCACCTCCATTCTCTTTCAAGGAGAGGTTGTGGTAGAAATACTTATTGAACCCCTTAAGGTTCCATTCGTCTGAAAAGTAGCGTGACCTTCTGTACAGAGCAAGTCTATAACAAAGCAGCAGGTGGTGTCTCTGGCACTTTGACCTGCAAATTGCTTTGAGCTGCAAGGTTACCTGGCATGCAAAGTACACTTGTGGTATATTGATGCAGGCCAGCCTGGACCTGGTGAGGGAAATGGGAAAACAGAGTGCCTTGTAGAAAATTGAATACGTGGACTTTTTACTGACATAGTTTAAAGAAACTCTTAAGGAAACCAGAAACGAGCTATAGCAACTGCTATGCTATTTTTACTGCAGTGTGCTCTGGTCTCAAAAAAAAAAAAAAAAAAAAAAAAAAAAATTCCTGTAGGAGTGGAGATGTCCATTGCTTTTTGAGTACTCTGCATTGAATTGCTTGAACATCAAACATTACCAAAAGGGAAACAAAATACCTCACACAACTTTTTCAGATTACTTAGGTGTAGGATTGTTGCAGCTGCATGACCTGGTTATGTGCAGAAGTTAAACTTTTAAACTTCATTTAAAGGAACTTTACCAAGTTCCAAGAGTTCTATATAAGTAACTGTTATAAAGTATCTTATTAAAGTATAGCTTTGAAAATAATGGAAAATAAATCTGTTGGATTTGTTTCCCAGCATTATTATTTTTGTCCTTGTGCTAATTCTCAGATGGATTTTGTAGCTCTTACAAAAGGAAAAAAAAGTTTAAATTTGTTATATCTCAACTGTTTGAATTTATCTCACTGGAAATAAGGATAAATAAATATATTAATTTTGACCCTTTAAATATTCATACTTGAGCCACTACTTGGAATCACAGTATTTATTCATTTTTTTTATTGCACATCGTTATTATTATCAGATGGAACTCCCTGGTCCTTATTGGGGGAAGGGGGAAGGAATATATAGAAAACAATATTATTATTAAAAAAAAAAAAAAAAAACCCTGATCATAGCGATGCAGGAGATGTAGACAAAGGTAGAAGATAAGAGAAAAGAAATATCATTGCTGGTTGTGCACAACAACAACAATCACTTTACTTTCTTATTGTTTTAATAGATTGTTTTCTTGCTGTTTACATGTGAAATTTAGTACCATTGAAAATATGAGAGAAGGGAAGTAATGTTGTAGGGGATTAAAAAAAATAAATAAATTCAATGTTATAGGTATAAAAAACACTTAACTTATTAATTGCTAAAAATACCAAAGATAAGGTACCAAGAATTTTCTCTTAAGGAGAAAACAAATTAATGTTAATGAAATATCTCAATTTTTCTAACTATGGTGCTCCACTTGGTAATAAAGAAAGAGCCTAATAGGATAACTCAGAGCAATTTCCTAGGTTGTATGTTTTTTTATTTGGTATTATTCAACAGATTTTTCAAATATGTTTCAGAAAATATTTTCTTTACATGCAAGCATTTTTGTTCAAGAAAGTTGTATCATTCAACGCTTTGGTATTTCTGACCACAGACTAGAAACAGTACATTAAGTACATAGTAAAAAAAGAAACTTTCAGTTTCCTATGGCTGGAAGCTGTGGACCTTCTTATGAGGGGAAAGAAAAAAAAAAACCCTGCAATGTTGAGATCACTGCCAAAGCTAATTGGTTCCTCATTCCTCTTTGCTGAGATGTGAAGAATCAATATACTTCTAGGTCAGATCTCTTTTTGCAAAAGGGCTAATGGAAAAGAAGTGAGGAAAGGAAATGATAGAAGGCAGAAATTTACCATTGAATATATGAAAACTAAGGTTTCTTTTTTTTTTTTTTTTTTTTCTGGAGAATGTATGTACTTATCTTAGTTCAAACCATAAATTTCTAAATATGGCATTTAGTGAATCTTCATTAGCTAAACATCCAAGATGGCGGTATATAATAACACTTTCTAATAACACTTCATGTTATTTTTATTAAATGTTAAGATATTTTTAATTAAGGAATACTCCTTAAGATCCTTGAAGAAAGCAATAATAAGGTTTCTTCCTCTCAACAGTTAGTACTTTGGTGCCAGATGATGCTGAACTAGATATTATACTGCCAAAATATTGTTACAGGTCTAATAAGACTAAACCAGACTTCTGCCTGTAGTGGATCAACGCATAGACTTCCCTTTCACTCAACCTTCTGCTCTGCAAAATTTTAAACTCATGTTTTTCTGAGAACTGCTTTTTCTACTGTTAGAAGGGATTTTTAGGAGGTGGTTTTACCTCACTGGTATGCCAAGTTGTAATACAAGGGAATCTAAAACTGAGGCTTTATTGCTCTGCTGAAAGCACATGCTCTGACAAGATCTATAATGTTTTGACCATGGGGAGGTATAAGCCAATGAGGACCAACAGGTACCATAGTGTTGATGTTGTAAAATACAGTCCCTATTTAAAAGAAACAGTGGACTTGCATTCTTCTTAACTCTATCTGGAATGTAAAGTATGCTGAGGTATAAGTGCTTTTCTTTGTTACAAAAGGTAACCAATTTTGGTAGTCTTTAATTGGCAATGAATGGTCTGATAAGGATTCTAGCTCAAACAGCGGTATCAACTTTGCTTTACCAAGGCCCCATGCTGACCTCATGAAGTCTAACAAGGCCAGCATCCAGTTCTGGAGTCCCCAGCGCAAGAAGGACATGGAGTTGTTGGAGCAAGTCCAGAGGAGTGCAACAAAGATGACTGGAGGAGGGCTGGACCACCTCCCCTATGAGAACAGGCTGAAAGAGGTAGGAGTTTTCAGCTTGGAGAAAAGGCTTTGAGGAGGCCTTCTAGCAGCCTTTCAGTACCTGAGGAGGGCATAAGGGAAGTTGAAGAGAGACTTTTTATTAGTGCATCTAGTGACCGAATGAGGGGAAATGGCTTTAAACTGGTGAAGGGAAGGTTTAGTGTAGACGTTTGGGGGAAATTCTCTACTGTGAGGGTAATGAGTCACTGAAACAGGTTGCCCAGTGAGGTTGTGGATGACCCCTCCCTGGAAGCATTTAAAGCCAGGCTGGATGGAACTTTGAGCTACCTGATCTAGAGGAAGATATCATTGCCTATGGCAGGAGGGTTGGAACTGGATAATCTTAAGTGTCCCTTCCAACCCAAACCATTCTATGATCAGTATCTTTTTAGTTCCTTTGCTTCTGAGCAAGAAGGCAAGTAATGCTTTCTGAAGCCTATCAGGCAGTTTCATTCCATGAAAATTGTCTATTTTTGCCTTGAATATTTTGGTTGAGTCATGATCTACAGAAAGGTAGAGCAAAGAAAGACTACTTCCCGTTTAGGTATTAGAGAGAGGTCTCCCTCACAGTGAAGGGAAAATCTGTATATGGAAGAAAGAGATTACAGTGGAAGAAGTGGTAAAGGAGTTTATAAGACTACATTAAAATACCTGTGAAATCTTGGTTAAGGTTAAACGGTATATATCTCGTATCTTAAAAAAAAAAGAAAAAAAAAAAAAGAAAAGAAAGATATATAATTATTAATTAAAATGAAGAAAAGATCTTTTAAGAGGTCTATGATTTTTTTCTGTTTGCATAATAACTGCTTTATGACTATTCTAAACCTTTCTAATCATGAGATCCACTGCTGTATGAAGCGAGAGTGGGTTAACTGATCAATATTCAAGTTCAAGTAACCCCTGAAACACATTTTCCTAGCATATTCAGTTCAGTGCAAGCCATGTTCTTCTGTATTTTAGTCTGAAATCTTTTATTTTTAAGAGGAACGGGGTATTCTATAAACTCAGAAGGCTTTACTTGAAAGAAAGGTGTTTCATATTGTTCAGGAGCTACTCTACCATTTTATTCTTCTTGGATTCTTGTTTATTTGTTTTAGACTTATTCCTGTGAAGAAAGATTTTTTTTTTTTTCAAGTAAAAAAAAAAAAAGCTGTATTTTTAGGATGTGAAACGGAAGCATACTAACATTTCAAAGTGAAGTTGTTTTATTGAGAAAGTAAGATATTTTTACATATTAAAAATACAGCTGTTTTAAAGGAGGGAAGCTAAAGCTATTCATTGAGTTCTGTTAATTTCATTGACAAGTCTAATGTGCTTCTGTTTTAGTAGTTTTATTTTTAAAAATAATTTTAAAAGTAAAATAAAAAGTGAGTTGTGTGTATTTGTAATTATTAATGTACAGTAACGTTTTCATGCTCATGTGTTTACTGTTTCAGTATTGCTTGTCAACCTAATTCAAAAATAAATGTTCCCATTCTCTTTCAAGAATGGGAATGTTCCCATTCTCTTTGAAGAATATGTATCATACATTACTACAGTACATAAATGATTTATACATTCTTCTCAATCATAAATTATTAATTAAATATTCAAATAATTTTAGATTGTTTTATGTTTCATTGTCTTTTTTTATTTGTTTCTTTATTTTTCAATTCAGTATTAAAACAATTGCAAGGACTTAAGATAGAAAAGATTTGTTTGGAAAAGCAATAGATGGAAATGTAATATAATAGCCCTAACAGCAAAACAAATTACTGTTCTCCTCTTTGTCTGTTCTATATTTGTTATTGTTTGCGAAACTGCATTGGATTTACAGTAAGCACTGATTTTGTATCTTTAATGATTTATTTAATTCTTTTAATTGTATCTAGAGCATTAGCCAGATTTAAATCTTTCCCTCTTAATAGGTTTTCTTCTCTCTCTAGGCTTGAAGTTATTTGTCTTTTCAGATATTTAAATATGAATCATTCTGTGTGCCAGTGAACTAGAAGTCTGCATAAAGATAAATTCCTGCAAAGCAGTTTCCTCCTTATCATTTGGTTCTCAGGGGTTTTGCTTTCCAAAGGCAATAACAGTTGCTGCCAAAATATTTGTCCCCAGTCCAAGTATTTATCAACTGCAGCAAATGTTTTATCCAAAGCTGTAAAATTAGGGAGAGCATTTGATATGGTTGGTAAGTTATAGAAGGTCCTTTCTTGATCCAAACTCCAAAAAGCTCAGCAGAACTAAAAGTGGCAGAAATCCCACATAAATGACCTCAATTATGTGAAAAATCAATTAATGAATTCCCAGGCCTAGTATCACTGTGGAATAAGAAAGTTCATAGCCATTTAATGGAAATTCCTCTGTTTACACCTTTCAGTGATTTTACTACTGTTGCATATAATCAGGCGAAAAAGAGCAAAAAATGGTAAAATTTAGAATGTATATTAACACTGCATAAAATGCTGTACATATGTTCCTAGAAATTGCTAATATAATGTATATAATGGTTGTTCATGATTATGTATGTTTCCAAAATTAAATCAAGATGAATATGTTATTGTAGCTCTTAGTACATGTATTAGCAGTGTGGATGGTCTAGACTAAGTGACAAAGCACAGCATCTTAGGAATTAAATCATCTCACAGATTTATGGTCTTGATCTTTATCTCTCAGAGCTCATGGTCATAGACATTGCTATACTTTTCTGTTTAGATGGATGGAAGCTCTGCTACAAAGTCTTTTTGAATTGTTGGAAGTGTGATTTTAAGTAAGAGTGAGAGAAAAGAGTATTTTTCATAATGGAGGGTTCCCAAGGGAGCCCATATCACTGTGATGAAAGTAAGTTTGATATACTGGTAATAGGTAACAAACTACTTCATTTCTAATTTCATCATGTGACTATTATGTCTCCCCAGGTTATATTTAGAAGCTAATTTTACCTTTTAAAAATCTTTCAGGAAGAGCAAATTATTTAATCTCAGAAGATCATTAATGTTATCTACCTCAAATGGCAGAGAAAAATTCATGGGAATTTTAGTTAATAGGAGGGTAAATACATTGTCATCAGCATATTAAATATATCTAAAAATAATGCTTAGTTTTTCAACAGGAATTTAATAAGACTTATTTAATATAGTCTGATTCTCTAGTTAGATTGCTTCACCGTAAAAGAGTGGATTGCTAAGCACAGCACAGGTTGAGCTTGAAATATGAAATGTAGTCTCCATTCGTAATTTGATGATTATTGCTATTTTTAGTAAATAGGATTAAAGCATCTGTCTGGCTCCCTCTAAATTTCAGCATCTGTGGAAGGTTTCTTGTGCTTTGTCATTTGGTAAAAGGCCTTGGCAATGATCTCTGACTGCTTCATTTATTACTGTAACACTTTGTACTGCATTTTGAATTGTTATGAAGATGCAGGCTACTTTGATTTCGGTGGGTAGTGTTACACATTGTCTGCAATGTCTTTGTGGTAATAATCTTCTTTCTAAGATACGTGGAAGGTCTAAGTAAAAAAAAAAAAGTGGAACAGGTCTCAGTCTCTAAATAAAGATGCATGCTTTTTTCAACAAAAACTGAAAAGCCTATATGATGTTCTTTTGCTGGTTAGCTTACAACAGAGCTCAGAATTTCTAAATTACAAGAGAGAAACTTGTGCACTACAGCACTGACTGATAATGAAATTCCTAATATGTTCCCTCTTCATAAAAATAAAGAATTTCTTACAACTTAATTGACTTTGTCATCTTTTTAAGCTTCTCTAGAGACTGCTTTTTAAACCTTGAAAGTTTGCCTGCAGGCTACTACAGAGAAGAATGTTCTTTGTATATTGCATACCACAGAAAAATACATATATTTTATAAATGTATAATGCGGCATTTTGTAATGAGGTGAACATTTAGAAATATCGTACCAGTAATGGTTGAAAGTGCCAGAAGGTTACAGATATGGGAATTTAAATTCATTAACCTTGAAGAAATCTATTTTCAGTCTGTCATTAGTTTCAAAGGACAGTCATCATAATTTTCAATAATACAAAGAGCCTTTTCATTTGGGAATTTCAAGGGGTTCATATGTGTGGTAAAAAGATCTCTATTCATTCACTGCTTGTCCTTGAGTACTGGTCTTGTGAAAACTTACATGCTCATGAAGCATTAGGTGTTTGCATGATCTGAAAGTTTGCCAGAGCAAGCAACTAATACTAATCAACGTATATGAAAGAGATAGTAGGATGAAAATGATGCTTAAATATTAAGCATCTCTGCAATTTTTAGTGACATATAGTACCTAGAACTTTGATTAATATTTTTGTCTTTGATAGTAGCTAATGGTTTGCTCATTAGGATTTACATTAGTGGTAGTATTTTCTATGGAACTTTCAAAGATTGTTAATTTTTTTCTTAAAACTGAACAAAACAAAGCAACTACAACAATCAAAAACAACCACAAAATCTTCATTCTTAAGTAATTTGTATCAAGCTATTGCAGAGACAATCTTTCTGTGTGACTTACAATTCCTAAGAAATCAAAGGCATGATAAATGTTCCAGGAGTGAGGAACACTAAATTTACTTCTTATGTCAGGAACAGGAAGAACAAAAAGTGTGCAGAGATCTTTTAGTGAAGTGCAGAATCGTAGAATGATTTAGATTGGAAAAAACTCATGAAATTGAGTCCAACCATCAATAATAAATCTTTTCATATTCTGTCATTTTCTTGATGCTGGGTAGATGATAGAATATAAAGAACTAGGTAAAGTTGATTTTGAGGTTCACCAGCGTACAAAATTCAGAACCAGCTTAAGAACTATTGAATAAGACTCAGTTCAAATGAAAGTGGAATTGCAAAGTTTAACAGGTAGGAAACTATTTTACTCCAGAATAAAAGCCAAACCGTAGAAGAACCTAAGATTTCTTTTATTAACCTTTAATACAAGGCACGAGAAAGTATTCTGAGTAAAAAGAAATAGTAGAGTAACTTCTATATTAGCTTATTTAGGTGTTGAAGATAAAATATTAAGTAGTTTTTGAGAAGTCTCTAGTTTTCTGTAGATGCTGGGAAAGCATGAATAACGTTATTAAATAGCTTTTAATGTTTTTGACCAGAACATAATCATAAGGCATGACATGATGTAGCATACCCTGTCCCACAGAATAATGTATAAGAACAGTAATTACAAAGGAGTGAAAGATTTCTTCCCAACATTGCTATTGCAAGAATATGATTAGTCTCAGAGCAAAAGTATATCCTGCCTTTCACCACTGTACCTGAGATTTCTGTAAAGAAATCTATCCTGTGCCTATTAATTCAAAACATTCAAAAGGAGACCGTCTATTTTTTTTAGTTTAGAGGTAAACTATCTCAAATTAGCCACACATAAAACCATTGTTTTTTGATCTTTTTGAATTTTAACTTTATTTTTTCTTTTCCTTTACATTTGTAACAGTGCACCATAGCTCTTCTTGCTATAATTTACCTTAGATGATATAAAAACGCAGGACTGCTCTTGGAATGAGTCCAGAGAAGAACCACTAAGATGATCAAAGGGCTGGAGCGCCTCTCCTATGAAGAAAGGTGGAGAGAACTGGACTTGTTTAGCATAGAGAAGAGAAGGCTCCAGGGTGACCTCATTGTGGCCTTCCAAAACTTGAAGGGAGCATATCAATAGTAGGTGCAATGGCTGTTTACAAGGGTGGATAGTGACAGGACAAGGAAGAATGGTTTTAAACTGAGACAGGGGAGGTTTAGGTTAGATATTAGGAGGAAGTTTTTCACACTAGAACAGGTTGCCCAAGGAGGTTGTGGATGCTCCATCCCTGGAGGCATTCCAAGCTAGGCTGGATATGGCTCTGGGCAGCCTGGTCTGGTAGCTGATTATCCTGCCTGTGGCAGGAGGGTTGAAATAGATGATCATGGTGGTCCTTTTCAATCCAAGCCATTCTATGATTCTGTGACTGGGACAATCATGCTGGATAGTGTGGTGTTATGATGTAGTGCCAGTTATTGTGAGAAATTATCATGTAATCTCTTTTGGGAAAAAAAATAAACAAAAAACCCCACTACCACCACCACCAACAGCAAAAAGAACAATTAAACAAAATAATCTTCAAATTAGCTAGCTTTTGATTTTCCTACTCAGTATTTTCAGAACATGACTATAATGTTTGCTAAATGTTATCTAATTTCTAAGCTACATTTAATTATGAGCAATACATGTCAATTTATTCTTGTTCTAGTGCAGCTCTTCCAAAATTGTTGTTCTCTCAATCTTGCTTTTGTCTCCTCAATACAGAGAACAGTTAACCCTCTAAGACTTTTGCAAAAGCTACATTAGGAATTCTCCAAATATTCCAAAATGTGATTTGCTTAGCTTTATCTGGCTTATGTGACCTAAGTAGAGAAGTAAACTGCAGCAAAATTCACCATGGTCCTGTGAGCTGACTGATCAATATCTAGAGCTGAGATCTGTTTCACCTTGTTTAATCTTTCTGGATATATTTTCTGTAACGATTGTTTTGTTAGGAAAGGACACAGAGTTGAATGGATGTGCTTCTGTTCTTGAGGCGAGTACAAGGATGAAGTCACAGATCTTCAAATTCAGAATAGGTTCATTGCCCTGGAAGAAGAGGAGGAAAAATATATCTACATAGGTTGCCGTAGATAGCCATTCAAGTCTGAAATACAAATCAAAGCAAGCAGCCAGTAGATAGAGATTCCTCCCTGTGAGGAATGGAAGAACCCTTGCCAAATGCGTGGATTCTGTCTATGGAGACATTGCTGAGGATAATCCAACATTACTGTTATATGCTGCTGTCCATCCATCTAAAGCAGGAAGAGCAAAGATTAACCACATCACAAATGACTACGCAGCTTTGTGGGTGAGGATGGAAGACATGAGAGCTTAGGTAAGTGTCTCTTTTTTTATTTTCCTCTTCCTTCTTTATCATATATCTGGAGTAGAAACCTAGGCACAAATACCTCAACAGAAAGTGTGTATTAAATGATTTATTAATATTCAAGGATAGTATCATAATTTACTATTGATGAATGGTGAGAAAGTAATATGTATGGGTAATTATTGAATATTCTGCTTGTTGAGTACGTGGTAATCATAAGTGCCTAAGACTGGATGCTGTGTTGATAATGTCAGGAATGTGCTTTATACAAGAAGAAAAGAAACACAGTAAAGATACGAGAAAGAATACAGATTTAGAGAACTGTAATAACACAAAAGAAGGTACATGTTGTCATCATTTGTGAGGAGGATGGATTCCTTTTTAACCTCATCTGATTTATATTCTCTGCTAATTTGCTGAGTGTGGGTGCCCACTGGAAGTTATGTGTACTCCACTCAAGGTTACATGGTTTGATTTGTAAGTTTTACTAAGGACATGATATTGCCATTTCACATATTTAACATATAAAAATGACTTAAAATCTCTATCTAGCTCTCTGTGTGACAGCCAACTCCTCAGAAAAAAATCTCTCAGTCAGAATTTAAAGCTATGAAATTACCTGTGTGCCTTCAGTTGCATATACCATTAACAACAAGGACATGTCAAGAGTCAGTGTCAGGACAAATAGTGCTCAGTATCTTAATCGATAATCCAGACAACGACATAGATTTCACCCTGTAGATATTACTTTATAAGGAGTGTGGTTAATATGCCAGATATCAGAGCTGCAGTTCAGAGGGAATTGAAAAAAAATGTGACAACTGGGACAACAGCAATCTATTTAATTTCAGCAAGTAGTGTGTCAAACTTCTGCATGTTGGACAAAATAAGTACAGTGCATCAGCACAGCTTAGAACACTAACTGGCTAAATAGCTATGTGCCGTGCATATAGTTATAATTCCCTCTTATCGTCTGCTGTCTTCCATTCCTTGAAGTTTAGAGATTATGTCAGCTACCAGTATAATCTTTGTGTAATCCTCCTAGAAAAAAGTGTGGTGAACTTACTTCAGCAGAACTAGCTCTAGGCAAAATGCATCAAAAGCATCCTGTAGCTTTTGCTGCATTTTTTGCTCCTACTGATTTTGGAATATATATGATCTCACAAGAGATGGCTCTTCTTCATTGCATGGCTTCAATTGTCAGTGGAGATCTTGGCCTAATCTCAGCTTGGGGTAATTTCAAAGAATTCTTATAAAAATATAAATGCCTGCAGTAAATCTGTAAAACCAGTAGCCTGATTCAAAGACCACAGAAAGAAATGCATAGGAACTAGAGTAAATTATGTTCCATGTTAGTGTCAATTCAATATTTACATACATAGATTGGTTAGTCAATCTGTAGCAGGATCAAGATGTATTTATATATGCTCATACGCCAAGGGAGGAACATACCCAGTTTGAGAAACTATGACGCAAAACCAAAATAATCAAATTATATCTGTGTGATAACTTAGAAGCGAAATAACAAATGGATGACTTTCAACAGAAATATTTCTTCTGGTTTTCTGATCTGAATGAGTTTGGTCCTTTTAGCTGAGTGATGATATTCTTCTGAAGAGGGCTGGTGATTGATGTACACTGATCTATATCAGTGGACAGGATAAAAAACAAGCAAATTGTTTTCTAATATGACTAAACCTCAGACATATATCTACTAATGTATAAAACATTATGGGAAGTTCTGTGCTTTGTTTCTCAAGAGACCTTGGAAATCACAGGTAAAAGTTAACAGAAGAGTGAGTTCCCAGTATGGCACATGGAAAGGTCTAACACACTGTGAAAACAAAGTAATGCTTGTTGATAGACCAGTCATTATATAATCTTCATGTTTGCTGTCAGTGCTATGGGATATCTGTTGCTAGCATAGAAACATAGAATGTCTTAGGTTGGAAGAAAAGTTAAAGAACATCTAGTTCCAATCCCCCTACTATGGACAGGATTGCCAACCACTAGATAAGGCTTCTCAGGGCTCCATCCGACCTGGCCTTGAACACCTCCAGGGATGGGGCACCCACAGCTTCGCTGGGCGGCCTGTGCCAGTGTTTTAGCACCCACATAGTGAAGAATTTCCACCTAACATCTAACCTGAATCTCCCCTCTTTTAGTTTAAAGCCTTTTCTTCTTGTCATATCACTATCATACAGTGTAAAGAGTTGGTCTCTGCCTTCTGATTATAAGCTCCCTTCAAGCACTGAAAGGAGTGCAGTAAATGATTTTTCCCTATGTTTGACCATATAAAGATCAATGTACGGAAACTTGAATTCTAGTCTTTTACAGTTTTCCAGTAGTATCGTGTGCTGTGACCTGCTCCATCTTTCCAAAGTTTGACTCCGGGGACACTTCACGATATTTTCTGATATAAACTGTCTCCTTAGCACAGTAATATGGGAACAAATCAGGGGATGCTGCAGAAGAGGTCAGAAAAACAAACCTGTCAGTTCTTAAGTATCTGTGAAGATAAAACACATTAGCTTTCTGCTTAATATCATCCTTCCCACAGACAAGAGCAGGGTTCCCCAGTTCAAGAAAGACACGGAACCACTGGAGAAAGTCCAACAGAAGGCTACAAAGGTGATTAAGGGCCTGGAGCATCTCCTTATAGGAAAGTCTGAGAGACTTGGGACTGCTCAGCCTTGAAGAGAGAAGATTAAGAAGGGATCCTATGAACACTTATGAGTATATACAGGGCATATCTCAAGAGAGTTGGGTCAGGCTCTTTTTGTTCTGCCCAGCGAACAAATAAAGGGCAACAGGCACAAACGCAAACATAGGAAGTTGCATACAAACATGAGGAAAACCTTAACTTTGAGGGTGACAGAGTACTGAAACAGACAGCCCAGAGAGGCTGTGGTCACTTTTTCTGCACATAGTCAAAACCCGCCTGGATGTTTTCTTGTACAACCTACTGTAGGTAAGATGTGTTCTCAGCAGGATTGAACTAGATAATCTCCAGAGGTCCCTTTCAATCCTTACATTCTGCAATTCTGTGATTCTAGTGTCCTAAAGCTGATTTAGACTAAATCAACATGTAGTATGTGGAGACTTTCTTCAAAAGCTAATTACTACAGCCATCCAGATCGTATGTGCAGACACAGAAAACTGACTTAATTCTGGAGCTTATACTGCTTTTCTTCTAATTCCTAAATTTCTAGTGTTGTCATGTCTTTCTTTCCCTAGCCTGCTCACCACTATAAGAGTTGTAAATGATGCTTGAGTTTGTGTGTTTGGTTGCTTGCTTTTTTATTTTAAAGGTTGTTTAGACTTCGTGCAGCCTGATTCTAAGATCAAGGCTTTTGGAAATAGGTGTAAACTGTGTTGTCAAGCTACTTCTGTAGTGAATAAGTAAGTACTGTGCGTCCTTCAGAGAAATGTCATATTTTTTGATTCTCTATTGATTGATGGCTTCACTGATTTACAATAAATATAATCAGGCAATCTGTAGGTATTTGATTAAAAATTAAAAAGATTTCTGAACAAAAGAAAAATGAAGAGAAATAATAATAATAATAAAGAAACCTCCTTTGTTTACTTTCATTTTTGCAGGGAGTTGTTTATTTCTTTTAATGGTGAGGATAAAAAAGCCTCCTCTGCAGAGCAAGTAGTGCTAGCACATGTATGTAACTGTGCTAAATGAAGATGAAGTAGAAGGAATTAATTAGAAATAGTCAGGATGAAAATGTGCCTCTGAGCTAGTAATACATGCTTGGCTATGCAAATTAACCAGTAGAATATTACAATGGTTTTTGTTAAGTTTTTGAAAATAGAAGATTGTGAACCATTTTGGAGAGGTCACTTGTGAATGAGATATTTGAAGGAAAAAAAATTGTACAACCATTTCTTAATAACCATTTATTTCCTCTTTCTTTGCAAAGAGTACTTTTCAGTTTCAGACCATTGAACATTGACATACGGATACGCAAAAATATGTGGAAAGATTACACATGTATTGGAAGTGTAAACACATTTGAAAGGATACAGTTTTAATGGTATATTGGCTTTTCATTTATTTTGCAGTTTTGAATAACACAGTTCCTTTAAAAAAGTATAATTTTCTCCTTCCTTATAGACTGATATATACTTAGTGCATGCAATCGAATTCTTCACACTTTGAGGGGAAGGAGTAAATCTGAAAATAAAACAAGAAAGTGATGTATATTAAACAAATTTGAAGAATCTCCTTCATTGAAAAAAAATTTAAAAGCTTTAGAGCTTTACAGTGACAGACCTCATAGGCCCCACAGCCTGTGTGAAATTGGATTCAGTGTGATTATTTCTGGGCAATAATTCAGAGCAAATAGCATCAAGAAAGGCTTGCATAAATCCTGACAGAAAAAGTGGATTTAAATCAAACTAATAGGTTGCAAAACATATGAAATATGCTTTGTACTGTGCCTTGGAGACACATGGCCAAATCCATATTCAAAAAGTAAAAACAAACCAGTATGATTTGAAGAATAAATTACTTGTCAGCGTGATCTTTAAAAATGCCAGAATTTAATGCAAAAATATAATCCTAACATTTATTGCAGCAAAAATAAATGTCAACATATTAGACTTAACTGGCTAAGCCTTGTGGTAGCATTTCTACAAAGTGAAAGGAACATGACAAGTTGTATTTCACACTCATTAGAATGAGATTTAGTCTTCTTTATCATAAGCAGTAGATTTAAACACTTTATTTTCATTTACTTCACTGTATTGAGAAAAACATTGACTCAGATAAATGTAATACCATATATTCTTTTCTCTGGAGCTATCAATCAATTTTAGAAGCTAAATATGTAATATGACAACACTAGAGCTTTCTAGCAGAATATAAAATATAACATTAAATGTTTGTGACATATCACAGACACTACTTAGAATAGCACCTACTATGTCTAGAACATAGTAAAAGTTACTGTGTTTGCTATTAGCTACCACAGATATACTGTCAGAAACATTTAAGTACATATTACTATAGAAAAGGACATTGAGAGCAACTTTTGACTGCAGACAATAATTACTCTAATACTCGGTGGTTGGACTAGATGATCTTGCAGGTCGTTTCCAACCTTGTGATTCTGTGATTCTGTGTGATTCTCTAAATACTCCTTAAACTTTGATATTGTGCAACACCTATGAGTTCCTCTCCTTTCATTATTTATGACATTATTTATATTTTGCAACTTATATTCTTATAAATTATCCTTCCATTACTAAAATAATTATGAAATGTTAGCATCACTGAGTCTGTTTTCTAACCCTTGTTTTCACAGGGCATCATCCAAATTCTCTGGAAATGTATACAGTCCTTCCTGTTATAGCAGTGGCAGCATAACTTCTAATTCACTGCCTCACAGGGTTAAAATCTTTAGCTCATCTTTTTAATAATAAAAAATATTTATTCAAATCTTTTATATAATCATAGAATGGTTTGGGTTGAAAGGTGCCTTTAAGACCACCTACTTCCAGTCCCACTGCTATGGGCAGAGACATGTCGCTCTACACAAGGTTGCTCAAAGTCCCTTCCAGGGACTTTATTATACTTTATGTATCCATCTAGATATTAAATATTAAGACATCATAATAATAACTGCATTAAATAATTATACAAAATAAAATTGTGAAAAATATTTTATAATTGAAATTATTCTAGCTGCGTCTTATGGAGGTCTTGTTTTTTGTTATTTTTAATGCTGAAACTTCTAATAATTTTTGAAAGGACAATAGCAGAAACAAAAATGTTTACAGACTGAAGAGGGTCCAAAGAAGATCCACTAAGATGATCAGATGGCTGTCATGTGGCCTGTCATGTGAGTAGAGGTTGAGAGAATGTATTTATACAGTCTAGAGAAAAGAAAGCTCAGGGGAGATCTTATCTCTGTGCTCTGTTATTAAAGGTTGACTACAGAGAAGATGAAAACTCCTTTTTAACAGGGAGCCACATGGAAAACAAGAGACAATGGGTAAAAGTTGCATCAGGAGATATTCTGCCAGGAAAAAAAAGGAAATTTTTGATTGTAAGAACAATCAATAATTGGAATAACCTCCCCAAGATTCTACTTGAGACTTCAAGGTTCAGCTAGGCAAGTTGTTAGACAATCTTCATTTATCATGAAAGGTTGGAACAGATGCTCTCCGAGGTTCCTTCCATTCTGGGATTTTCTATTATTTCTATGAAATGAAAGAACCTGCTGGAGCTTCTCATCTTTCTCACTCCAGGAGTGGCAGCGAAGCAATGCTCCATCTGCCAGAACTTCCAAGGCTCACTGCTGTGTCCAACTGGTGCTGCTGCTGCTTGTCATGGCAGAGCTCTCCGTGAAGCCTAACCCAGGAGCTGTGGGACCTAACTAGTTTACCAGAGTGAATAAAGAGAAGTTGCATTGGGAAATTGATTTTTTTTTTTTTTTTTTTTTTTTTTTTTTTTTTTTATCATACCAATGATATGTTTAAAAAAATATGTATAGACTTTCTGGTACTTGTAGGCAGAAAAGGCTGTTACAAAATAAGTGCTAGGTGTAGTGAAAAGCATTTAAAATTTAGGAAACTATCTAGTACAAAACGTTGCTGATCACTGCTTTGGCATTTGGCAGTGGTCAGCTTTTGTTCTCAAGCATTTTAATAGATTTCACAGCCAACAAAACTTTCCCTTGGAATACATCTGCTAAAATGGGTGCAGTGATTGACATAATTACTTTTTTCTTCATGGGGAGGCTTTAACACTCTTACATGTAAATGCGTCCCTTTCTCCTACTATAAATGTATTTCACCATTTGTGTTTCTGACAAACAGTATGTATGCACCATCAGTGAAAGCATCTTTTTTAAAGGTCTGACATTACCAACCTAAAACTTTCTAGCATAAATTACACACAGCAACTATATGACATAACAATATATGTTAAACACTCAGTGTCTTAGTAAGTTAAGGACATGAGTATTATTTTATGTGAATGACAAAATGTACAATTACACATTTTAACTTTTAAATATGTGCTGTGAAAATGAGTTGCTACATATACGGATAACTGCATTTAAATTCAAAACTAGTTAGCGCTTTTGATAAGTAAGGCTCCCAAATGTTTAAGTACTGCACTGTTTTATATAAATAAGAAGAATGAGAAAAAATGTAATTACATACATTAAACATATGCTGCAGTAAAAAAGCGGTAAGTTATAATGTGCTTTTTTTTTTTTTGTGGAAACCAAACTTTTCTTATTTCCATAGAATTTTTGTATCATTCAGTTTGCAGACACTTGAAGACATTTGCTGACCTAAAACTTGTAGCCAGTCAAAAACTTTGAAAGATTTCTTTATTTCAGTTTCTCATATATCACAGACTGTATATACTTCTGCTCAAATACTTTTGTAGGTTACATGAACAATTCTGCTTTCTCTTCCTCTCCAAAATATACCCATTATATTCTTATCTGCTCATAAAACATTCAGTAACACAAACAGAATGTTCAGGTAGCAATATACTATGTTATGTTTCATCTGGTTTGTAAAGAAGCTTTTTTATTTTGATTTATGTTTGGTTGCCCCCTGCTGTTTGATAAAGCTCTATTTATTTATTTATTTATTTATAGTCAACATCTCTATTTTCTTCATTAGTGGAAAAGATGTTGGATTTGAAACCATCTTCTGCTATGGTTATCAATACATTTAAACTATTAAGGCAAGGCTGACTATTGAAGAAAATGCATTCAAGTGTATTTCCTGCCTTATAATCAATGTTGAAAAATGATAATTTCATTTTCATATCCAGTATCTTTTTCATTTTTATTTACTATCTTGGGACAGAATACCTCAGATGTCCTTGAGAAATGAAAGCTTTCCTTGAATACACAGCTATTCTATTCCTTATTGCTCAAGAAAGATTCTTTTTTGGGTTAACTTATTCATTTAGATCATCTCATCACTTATCTGAACAGAATTCTGTGTTTCTCAAAACAGTTATCTACTTGAAGGGTATGATTTTTTTCTTGTGGATGTTATAGAGGCATCTTGTACAAGTTATACTTGTTTTTTCATAAGGAGAAATTGAAGAGGGAAGGTACAGAATATCTACAAGAGTTCTCCTGTGGTATCTGATATGACAAGTATGGAATGCATCCATAAGCAGGAAATCCATGCTCCTTGTGAAGTATTCCATTCTTTAAAGATCTTTTCTGCTAGGGAAGGCTCTGCTGTATCAGTATTTTTAGGAATGACTTAGATACCTAGGTTATAATAGCCAACCTTGGCCCACAAGCTTCCAGAAATCACAAAATCACGACAGTGTTTTTGGGGGAATTTGGGGCTGCAATTATATGGTTGTTTTATGAACTGAAAACTTTTAGGTCTCTACCTACACAAAGTATAGTCTGAAGGCTGAGACTAGTAATGTCTGGTTTATTTCAGCTGATATACTTGGCTGAATTAAAAAATCTGGTATCTGGTTGTACCAAACTGAGAAATCATGTCTTAAATTTTCATTGAGATATCAATTCACATTGCATTTGTCAGAGATAAGCAAAGAACATGGCCAATTAATTAGCTCAAGTGATTTTGATGACATGGTCGTTTGTCTGAGTCCTGAAGCTGTTTAGTAAATATTCTTATAGTGGAGAGAACCGGTATTCCCAAGCTAGATTAGATGTTCTGTAGATGTCTTCCATCAGTATGGACATATTTCTATACAAGCTAATGTTGATCATTCAATGCTATAAGAAAGAAGTAGCTACAGATAGAGCCAAAAATATATTTCCCTGCTTCCAGGGAATCCAGGGAATGAACAAGAATCAGAAGTGTTTTATCTTTTGAAACAGATGAACTTCTATCAGTTTATACCCTAGGAGAGTGATGAACTAGATTAATTACTCAAAGAATTAGTAATCCCTCACATGGCCAGCCATATATGAATGTCCAGTCTTCAAAAATGAGGAAAGAAGCTCAAGACAGACGAAAAAACAGAAACGAAAACAAAACAAACAAAAGAAACCAACATAAACAAAAACAGCAAGCTTTGAGAAGAGAGAAGAATAAGTGTTTTGTCTGATGGAAGACTATAGGAACATATTGGTAGTGGATGAATTATGAATATAGACTTTGGAGAAATAGGAAGGAGACTCAGAATTTGAGAGAGAAAGGAAAAAGCTAACCATGCGTATAGAGGAGTCACTTACATCCTTAGGAATGGAGAAATAAATCATAGCCCAAGGACTAAAGCTAGAGCCATTGATAAGAGTGCTATTATAAAGATAATGAATCTGTTTCTTTTTCCTGTAACCCATCTCTTCAGACATCCATGTCCTCATATTCCAGCTTTGTTTGCAAACTCAACCCACTGGATCTAAAACTTATATCCTTAAAAAAAAAAACTTCCACAATTTTTGGTCTCGTTTGCTTTTGCTTTGATTTTCCTGCAACAGAGCACAATGTGTTATTTTTCCTGTGTTTGTTTAAAATATTTTTTAAATGAATTATTACCAAGGAAAAGTTTGTTTGCAACCTTGTCAGAATCTGGAGATTGTTGCTTGCAAAGCTTGAAAGGACAAATTATCTGTGTTATTTAGATAGAAAAATTTTGCTTGTTTTTACAAATCAATGATGTTGCTGTTTTTCCCTTAACATTCTCTTTGCAGCATTTATTGTTTTGACATTTCTTGACTCTTAGTTTAGAGTTCTGGAATTTATTTATGCAAGTATTTAGTGGTATAACTATTGGCACTAGAAACTTAACAAACTTGCATAAAGCTTTCCTTTTGGTTTATTTATTTGCAATTTACAAATGAACATCATGCTACATGCCCTGAGATAGGTGTGCTTTTCCATATTTGAGATAATTTTTCCATTAAGATACCTTCTCAGTAAATCTATGACACACTGCTGTAATTTTCTATCCTGGACATTCTGAATCAGCTTTCACGGAATTGCACTTATATTTTTTATTACTTTACTGGCAGAGAGACAAACAAAATTCCCTCATTTTCTCCACTGATTCATAGGATACATATTTTTTTCAAAGAATGTTGCAATAGCTTACAGTTAATAGAAGTTCCTTCTGTGTTTTCAAGAGTACAATGAAAGCAGAGTGAATTTCTAGGATACTAATTACTTCTGAGAAATAACTTGCTTTTAAGTAAGTTCTAAGAAAAATTACTTCTAAATCACAAAGTAGAGAAATTATACTTTCAAACCTCACCATAAAATTAAAATAAAAAATAAATAAAGGTAAATAATGAGAAAAAGAAATCCTCAAGTCTTGTTTTCCAATGAAAACTAGGCATTAAGACTTACAAAGACCAGAGCTTAGAATTATAGGCCAGCTACTGGTGAAGAAATGTACCTTCCATGATTTTTAAATATTCAAAACTAACTGCCTTCCAGATTATTTCTTTTGTCTAGGTCTTCTCAGGTTTGGTCATGCCGTGATCCCATATCGGCTGGAATACAGTTTAACAATCTAATGCATCCTTGATAAACTCTTTTTCTGGAAAAATGAAGAAACCAAATTAAATATAAGGAAGTCCAGGACTGCCTTTTTCTTTTTTTTTTTTTTTCCTTAAGCATCATCTAATAAAGAAATCAGAAATGTGTTAGAAACGTTTAAGTCTTTCAAAATGTGTGTTAGAAATGTGTAAATCTTTCAAAACATGTTAGATTTCCTGTCTGATTTTCTTCCCTAGCAATTTCACAGCTTTCCTATTTTCTTAGGAAAGATCTATTTGCATCATTTTAACATCCTAATATTTCTCTTTTGCCTTTAGTAAGGCTTTGAGTCTGTCTGAAGAGTTGTATATCTTATCTTTACATGCTAACTTGCTGTTACTGTTTTAATTAATTCTATTTGTTAGTGTAAGAATCAGAGAACTTTCCCTTCAACCACTACACAGAAACTAGAAAGATCCAATATTTGTTAAATCTGAGGCAAAATTGTATAGGCTTACTATCCATTCACAGTTCTATGTGACACACTATGAAGATTATGGATTAGTTTTGTAGATATAAAAGAATATGAGCAACACATTTTCTTTGATAGTAGCTCAAAAATATTCCTACTTTCTAACATACCCTCTTGAATGAAGTAGAAAGGCTTCCTAGTTTCTATAGAAATGGAATAGTTAATTGGCAAAACAGATTCTGTATTTGTTTCATTTCTTTCAGCTACATTTTGCATTAAGCATGAGGTTCAATAATCTCTGACAAAGCCAATTGTAACAGGATATTGGGTTGCTTGTGGAAACAATAACAAAGGCTGCTTTTGGAATGCAACTTGGTAGAATATTTAATTATCAAAATAATTGTACAAGAGTGCTTGTTATGTACTTATGAGACATAAGGCCATATCTAGAATATTTATAAGCATACATGACCTATTCTTCTCAAAGCAGAAACTACATACAAATATTTGTATTATATAAATGTGTCAAAAAAGCTTGATGCTGTACAATGATAAACAGTACTCTAAGCATGTTATATTTGGTATTGCCAATTAGAAATTTTTGTAGTTTATTCCTATTATTTGTAGTAGAAAATTTAGACATTTCACTAAGACAAACAGAAATCAAAACAGCTCACCATTGTGACAAGTTTGACTTACTGGCTTGAGAATACACTCGAGCCAAGTCCGGAAGAGGTCTGTGTTAATGTTGGTTAATTTACACCTTTATTTGGTAAGTAGAACTTTAATATAATTAGGGATGTGTCAGTGCAAAAGAGTTTTCAGATTAAAATTTCACAAGACCAACAAAATATGCCAGTTGGAATATACCAATGAGTATATCTTGAGAAAATCTCTATTTTATTTAGGTGACAAATCCAGCACACCTTGATATCTTGATAAAATGAGACAAAAAAGCAAACATGCAATATTATTTTGGCTTTCTAAAAATTCTGGTCTGGACCTTGGCTCTAATCTCCTAAGAAAACTGGGCAATTATTGAGAAATGGTTTAGGTTTTAACAGATCATAATATATTCAACAATATGGAAAAAAAAGAACCAGCGAAAATACATTGTTAGTAGTGATATTAAAGAGAAATAGTCACATAAAATCCCACAGAAAGTTGAATAGAGTAACATTTTATTTCTAAAATGGATTCAAGCCTGTGGTTAACCATAAGTTATGTTTACGCAGGAGAAAAATAATCAACCTTCTCTGCATAATAGGAGAAAAAAATATTGCATGATCTATTTGTCTATTTTGTTCTTGCCTCCAGATATTTCACTTCTCCAAAAAAGAGACTATTTCCACTTGTAGAAATTTAAAAAATATACATTATTCCAAACTCAATATTGCCTTCTCCATATGCTTTTTTCTTTTATTCTATTTTGTTTCTTTTTTTTTTTTTTTCCTTATCTATATGAGAAAAGTAGGGATATGACCCAGTACAAGAAAGACAGAGCTGTTGGAGAGGGTCCACAGAAGAGCCACAGAGATGATCAGGGGACTGGAGCACCTCCCCTATGAAGACAGGCTGAGGGAGCTGGGCTTGTTCAGCCTGGAGAAAAAAAGGCTGCGGGGTGACCTCATTGCAGCCTTTCAATACCTAAAGGGAGCCTACAAACAGGAAGGAATCAACTCTTTGGAAAGGTTGATAACTGCAGGACAAGGGGAAATGGTTTTAAGTTGAGGGAGGGAAGATTTAGGTTGGATGTCAGGGGGAAGTTCTTCACTATGAGAGTGGTGAGGTACTGGAACAGGCTGCCTGGAGACGTTATGGATGCCCTGTCCCTGGTGGTGTTCAAGGCCAGACTGAAGGGGGCCCTGGGCAGCCTAGTCTAGTATTAAATGGGGATGTTGGTGGCCCTGCAGGGGGGTTGGAGATTCATGATGCTTGAGGTCCCTTCCACCCCTGGCCATTCTGTGATTCTGTGAGAAGTGAAAAACTGCAATAAACCAGTCCCACCTCAAAAGACAAAAATTTTGAGGGTGAATGATTCCCTACTTAGGCATAGTCTTCTCTGGATGACGGGTAGATATTCCAGATGTTCAAATTTAACTCAGTGAGTTTGGTCTTAAACTAAATTCAAGGTTAAGGTTTAAAAGTCCATATGAACTAGATTAGTGTTTAAACCTTTGCTAGACTCTCTTTGTAATATTTCCAGCAGTGGAAAAGGTGAGTGCTGGCAATATTTGAATCAGAATGCTCTATGAAATCTAGGCATCAAGTTAGAAGATGGAAGTCTTTTCAGAAATCTCTGCTTCTTTAAGGTTTACATGATTATTATTTTTTTAAGTTTCTCTTTTGTGTTGTTTGTTTATGCGTTTGACAGAGGTTATGTCTCAATCTGGGGTGGAATTTTGTTATTGATGTTTATTTTGGATTTGGAGTGGAACCCTGATTGATCTCTCTCTCTGGAATGTGTACTAAACAGACAGCCATATTGTGTGTGCCAAAAAAAGGAAGGATATTTGCATACTTTACATATATATATAAATATATATATATATATATATACACGTATATGTGTAAGGTTTGTATGTATGTAGGTCTGAAGACATATTTTAGATATATATATAGGTATTTTCCTGTGTGTATAGACTCATGTAAAGTAATGGAAACATGGTTTCTATATAAATATAATAAAGCGTGTAATAAATAGTGAGAAAGCCAGGCAGCTGAATAGTGTTTCTCATTATGTTCACCATTCAATGCATAATTCTAACATGCATTTCTGTATGGTGTCAAAGGTCTACCCTTAGTGGAGAAATATTGTATTCATGAGATTCTCTTTTAGCATTATATTATATGAAGTTTTTCTATATCTTCTCTGCATTATAAAATAATATTGATACAGAAACTGGCACAAGCTTTTTGCAAACTCATTGCAAGAGTGAGAATTAGGCTTCGTGATGGTCTCATTCCTATGTCTTTATTCTTTAAACTGCTAGTTGCAAAAATCACTGGTTATACCCATTGGTTACATTTGCTATTATTCAAGAAAATTTCTCATAGGTGGGACACAGTATCCATCTGGACAAAGATAACATAGATAGGATTTGCTAAAGTTTTTTTTTAGATTACTTGACTGGCAAAGATACTGTAACAGACTGTTTTCTTTCCATGTGATTTTAGCAACTGAAGGTCATGGAATCATAGAATCATAGAATCACAAGGTTGGAAACAACCTATAAAATCATCTAGTCTAACCGTCTTCTCATTACCATTTATATCACAAGCTACTAAATCATATCTCGCAGCTCTTCATCTGTGCACCTCTTGAACACTGCCAGGGACAGCGACTCCACCACCTCCCTGGGCAGCCATTCCAGTGCCTGACCACTCTCTGAGAGAAAAAGTTTTTCCTCATGTCTAATCTAAACCTCCTCTGGTACAACTTGCAGCCATTTCCTCGGGTCCTGTTTGTTGCCTGGGAGAAGAGGTTAAGCCCCTCTTCACCACAACCTCCCTTCAGGAGGTTGTAGAGTGCAATGAGGTCTCCCCTGAGCCTCCTCTTCTCCAGACTAAACCATCCCAGCTCCCTCAGCCACTCCTCATAGGACTTGTGCTCCAGACACCTCACCAGTTTCGTTGCCCTTCTCTGGACACGCTCCAGGGCCTCAGTGTCTTTCCTGTAGTGAAGGGCCCAAAACTGAACACAATACTCAAGGTGCGGCCTCACCAGTGCTGAGTAGAGGGGGATGATCACCTCCCTGCTCCTACTGGCCACACTATTTCTAATGCAGGCCAGGATGCTGTTGGCCCTCTTGGCCACCTGGGCACACTGTCGGCTCATGTTCAGCTGAGCATCAACCAACACCCCCAGTCCCTTTCCTCTTCACAATCATCCAGCCACTCGTCCCCAGGCTTATAGCGCTGCATGGGGTTGTTGTGGCCAAAGTGCAGGACACAACACTTGGCCTTGTTGAACTTCATCCCATTCATCTCAGCCCAGCAATCCAGCTTATCTAAATCCCTCTGAAGGGCCTCCTTACCCTCAGGCAGATCTACACCACCACCCAACTCGGTGTCATCTGCAAACTTACTAAGGGTATACTCAATCCCCTCATCTAGGTCATCAGTAAAGATATTAAACAAGATGGGCCCCAGTACCAACCCCTGGGAGACACCACTTGAAATGGGTCGCCTGCTGGACTTAACTCCATTCACCACTACCCATTGGGCACTAGCCAGTTTCTTACCCAAAGGAATGTATACCTGTCCAGGCCACGGGCAGCCAGTTTCCCCAGAAGAAGCCTGTGTAAGATAGATTAGTAATAAACTGGGTGAACTAACATATGAACCGTTGTTTCTTAATCTCATGCCGGGTATACAGATATTAAAAGAACCTCATCTCCCTCCTATAAATTGGAGTGAGACAGCCTGTGAGAGACCGTGTCAAAGGCTTTGCTGAAGTCTAGGTAGACTACATCAACAGCCCTTTCCTCATCTACCAGTCTGGTCACCCAGTCATAGAAGGAGATGAGGTTGGCCAAGGACAACCTGCTATTCATGAACCCGTGCTGGCTGGGCCTGATCCCCTGGATACCACACACGTGCTGTGCAATCTCACCCAAGATTATTTGCTCTATTACTTTCCCCAGTACCGAGGTCAGGCTAACAGGCCTATAGTTCCCTGGATCCTCCTTACGGCCCTTCTCGAAGATGGGATTCACATCAGCGAGCCTCCAATCCTCTGGGACCTCTCCAGTTAACCAGGAGCACTGATAGATGGCTGAGAGTGGCTCGGCAATAACCCCCACCAGCTCCCTCAGCACTGGAGGATGTAGCCCATGCGGTCCCATGGACTTGTGACAGTCCAGATGGACTGTCTGACTGTCTCCACCTGAATCGCTGGGGGTATATTCTGAGTAGCATCCCAGACTTTCAGACTGGGACATAAAATGCCCAGAGGATAACTGGTCTGGCTATTAAAGGCAGAGGTAAAGAAGGCATTGAGGACCTCAGCCTCTCCTTGTCCTCAGTGGCCACATTCCTTGCTGCATCAAGTATAGGATGAAAATTATCCTTGGTTCTTCTTTTGCTGTTCATACATTTATAAAAGGATTTTTTATTGTCTTTTACAGTAGTGGCCAATCTGAGTTCAAGTTGGGCTTTTGCCTTCCTAACTTCCTCCCTGCATACCTTAGCTACTTCCTTGTAATCTCCCCAAGTAGCCTGTCCCTTCTTCCAGAGGATGTAGACTCTCTTTTTCTCCCTGAGTCTCAACGGTAGTTCCCGTCTCATCCACACCAGTCGTCTACCCCTATGGCTCGCCTTACGGCACTCAGGGACAGTCTGTTCTTGTGCCTTTAAGATTTCCATCTTGAGGAGCGTCCAGGCTTCCTGGACCCCTTTACCCTTGAGAAGCGACTCCCAGGGGACCCATGCTACAAGCACCCTCAACAGATCAAAGTCCACCCTCTGGAAGTTCAAGAAAGTATTTTTGCTGGTCATCTCCAAGAATAGAGAAATTTACAATTCCATGGTCACTCTGCCCAAGACAGTCCCCAACCTTCATTTCTCCCACCAGTCCTTCTCTGTTAGCAAAGACCAGGTCTAGCAGGGCACCACCCCTGGTAGGCTCTCCTACCAGTTGCATAAGGAAGCTATCTTCCACGCAGTCTAGAATCCTCCTGGACTGCTTCCTCTGTGCTGTATATTTCCAACATAAATCAGGGAAGTTGAAGTCTCCCAGGAGAACAAGTGCTGGCAATCGCGTGACTCCTGCGAGCTGCTCATAGAATGCTTCGTCCAACTCTTCATGTTCATTTGGTGGTCTGTAACAGACCCCCACCAATATGTTCCCTCTGATCCTTACCCATAGACACTCTGTCATTCCCAACCCCAAGCTCTTCAACATCAAAACAGTCTTTAATATAAAGGGCCACACCGCCACCTCATCTATCTTTCCTCATCTATCCCTTTTGAAGGTCTTATAGCTATCTATCACAGCACTCCAGTCATGGGAGTGGTCCCACTATGTTTTGGTAATAGCGGCAAGGTCATAATTAGCCTGGCTCACAATCACTTTCAATCCTCCTCCTTGTTGCTCATGCTGCGTGCTTGGTATAGATGCACTTCAGTCGAGTCATCTGCCTCAACCCCAGCTTCATACCCCTAGGCTCATCTCTTCTGAGGCCTGTTTTGTCCCCTTCCCCCTTTGTAGCTAGTTTAAAGCTCTTTCAATAAGCCCTGCTAGCTCCTGTGCTAGTATTTGTTACCCCCTTTGAGATAGGTGGGTTCCACGACAATAGGCCAGGGGCCAAATAAACTGCCCCATGATCAAAGAACCCAAAGTATCTGGCTTGACACCAGCCTCCAAGCCAATAATTCATTGCTTGTTCTTTCCGATCCTGCTCAGTATCTCTTACTGCCTCTGAAGGTATAGAGCAGATCACTTGAGCTCCCGCTCCTTGA
Organism: Lagopus leucura; assembly: GCF_019238085.1. Taxonomy (NCBI): domain Eukaryota; kingdom Metazoa; phylum Chordata; class Aves; order Galliformes; family Phasianidae; genus Lagopus; species Lagopus leucura. The sequence goes on from NW_024962264.1 coordinate 51,747,772, forward strand.
ACTAAATGCCCTAAACCCCTGAAATCTTTTTTCATAGTTTGTAGGCTTGTCTGAGCAATTTCATCACTGCCCACCCGAACTACGAGTAATGGAAAGTAGTCAGATGACCTAACCAGCTTAGGGAGTTTCCTGGTTATGTCCCTGACCTGAGCCCCAGGAAGGCAGCACACTTCCCAATGGCTCAGGTCAGGTCTGCATGTGGGGCCTCCGTTCTTCGGAGAAGGGAATCGCCCACCACAACCACCCTTCTTTCTTTCCTGTCGGAGGCGGTCTCAAGGCGTGGGGGTGACTGCCTCCCCCTAGGCTCTCTCCTAGGCAGATCCTCCATTGGGTGGAGGTGTTTGTTAGTTAGCTTTTGTATACTGTATACTACAAGTGGGACCTCAGCATGCATAATAATTAGGAAGAAAAATGCTGTAATCTTCCACATTTCCTCCTTCTTTCCCAAAGCTGTTATTGCTGAGAATTAGATCATATGGTATGGAATATCCTTTTGCTCAGTTTGAGTGAGATAACTTGTCTGTGTCCCCTCCCAGCTTCTTGATGATCCTCAACTTACTTTCTCTAAGGGTGAAAGAGAAAAAGCGAGCACCACAGCAGTTCTACAACAGCCAATACACTACTGTGCTATTACCACAATTTTAGCCAGAAATGCACAGCACTATACGGACTACTATGAAGAAAGTATGATGATGCACACTATGCAGAATATATCACTAGTGGCTTCAAGACTTTGTGTTAAAAGTTATTGGAAGCCTGGTCAAGGTGAAACAATAAAATCCATGACTAAATGTGATATGATATTCTGCATTCCCAGACAGTGTTCCATTCACAGGAATTATCTTTAGGGTATCATTTAAAATGGAAACGTGATGAATCAGTCAAGGTACTTATATTTAGAATCATAAAATCAGCCACTAGGAGATATTTGTCAGAATGGTAAAAACAAACAAAAATATTATTTAAGTTTTGTTAGTTTAATATTAAAAAATTGAAATATTTTCAAAGTTGCTGACAATTCTCATAACAATAAATAATTACACTTAAGCTTTTGCAGAATTGATTCATACTTTTATTGTCGATATGCACAAAATTAGGGAAGTTACATTATTTTTTGTTATGCATGCTTAATAATTCAAATTTTAATTATTTCATGGTTGTTTGCTGTTTGTGTTATTGCGAGATACAGAGATTTACTTAACCTTCAGAATAAGGAGAACACTTAATTACTATGTTGGATTACACATTTCTCATCAAATCACAATAATTTGCAGTCTCATAGCTCTTAGAATTAAACTGATATTAGCAGCTGGTCCAGTTTTTAAGTGTAGTTTTTGCTTAAGAATACTTTCAAGGTGCTGTCAACAAATATGAAGTATGAAAAATGATTTAAGGTAATGGTTGATAGCAGCTGAAACTTTGATCTTCTTCTGATGCTGTAGCACTGAAGGCCAATACAATTTCTGATTACTAAATTTCTAATCCCCTTACATGAAGATGAAAAGTAGGAATTCTGAAAGTCTATTCCCTCTGTACATTAAACTAATGAGACCGGTATGAGATCTGAAATCTTCAGAAACTGATGAGGAAACTTAGATAAAAGAATTATAGTAATTTGAAGTGAAGCAAATCATGTGTTATGGCTAGAAAGTATTTATTTTACATACAGATGACTTGATCAACAGCTACAAGGACCTCTTATAACCAAAGACTACTGTCAGCATGCTGGCTTTTAATCTACAAGAAAATAATTTGACAATCCAACTTCTAGATGTAAACATATTTAAATAATATCTGCTAAATAAGAAAATATTGTAATTAGTCCCTGAAAGAGCTTATCTGGGAATCAGTACAATATACCATATTTGAAGACCTTACATCAGGATGTACTGTAGCTGAGACAGATGTTAAAAGAAGGGCATGATACCAAGATTACTTGACATGGGTCAACAGTCTGCATAATTCAGGTCACAATTCCTCAATTCTGTCCACAGCAGATCTTTTTATCCTCGGAATCTCTAAATATATAAAAACATTAATATTCCACCAGATGTAAAGGACTTTACAGTTTCAATGCACTAAACAAGGATTTGTTTTACTTCTAGTTTTCAAGTTTTGCAGTACTACAACATAATTTTTTCAGGGTTTTTGAAAAGAAAAAATTGTAGATGACAATAAAATCCCACATTATATTCATTGACATTCTAAAGCTAGCAATGCCATTTCACTTCATATCATATGTAATACATATACAGATTGGTCTTCTCATAATACTTATACAGACCTCATTTGAATATATCATCATCTAATAGTCTCGTGTATTTTTTTCCATTAACTCAGTGCAGCTCTCAGTGCTTTTTGAGTTCTTCATATACTAAATCACCCAGAAAGCATAATCATAATATACTAGTCCTAAATGACAGTTTGGCTGTATACCAAAAGTATATTTTCACTTTTTGCCATAGTGATATATTTATATTTGATTTCACATACAATTCATTTGATTTCCTCTAATAACAACTGAAGTCACCTTAAGTTTCCATGCGAAAGACAAACAAGCACTTTTCGCTGGAGAACATAACAGAAAAGAAAAAAGAAAAAAATAGATAGGCTGCATATTCAGGTCTATACAAGCTCAGTCTATTGTTGACCTTACCTTGGAAATTAAAAGCTAGAAAATGCAACTCCAAAATGGTGTCAGAGTAGGGAGTGTTTGATTAGCAAGCTCTCTAGAACTCGTGACATGCATTTGAATTTCCTGCTGCCCTGTGCATAAAAGGCATGCCTACATGCATATCTTCAAACAATTGTTTTTCTTCCTGATACATGTTCAGTTGATTACATGTGAGCCAGCTCTTTGCTGGAAGATACTTAAAATATCTTAAGGAAATACGTAAGTGAGCTTGTATGTCCTACACCTACTGTTCAGCTTGATATTTTTTTAGTTGGGCCAAACTAGTTTTGGACTGGTTTCTGGCTCATAGCACATCTAACTTGGAAGTATAACAGCTAGTTTCTTTGTTGTATTGCTTAGTCGGGAAGCTCATAATACAAAACCGGTACACATTGTCTCAGTATGATTCTATGATGGCTTCTAGTATAATTAGGAGAAATTTCACTATGCAAATGTGGGATTTCAGATTCCAATGAAATTTGTTATTGATGGGTCACTTTGAAATTCAAAACCAGGAGGCGCTCTAGAAATGTCAAGTGGTATTTTTATTCTCACACAGAAACGCTGAAGCTAATAAACAATACTTAAGCTACTTAATATGAATATCTGTTGTGGGTAAAGAAAATCACTGTAATTGCTCAACCATTTTCAGACCTGTGTCCTGAGATATGTTGACCCAGTAATGATCTTCTGGATGAAACTAACTTTTTGATATTGTATATAAATGTGGAAAAGCATTACAATTTACTTGTGGCTTAAAAACACCCTGTATTCTAAACATGGACAAAACACAGAAAGATAACCAATCCTACATATGCTTGTATATTATAACAAAAAAAAAAAAAAACCAAAAACAAACAAACAAACAAAAAAACCCAAAATTTGCAACAATATGTAAAAAAGAGAAAAAAAAGTGGGGACCACCATTCTTTTTAGAGAGTATTTAAAGTTTTCTTTTGTTTTCAATTGATGTATTGACGTATTGATGTATATTGATGTATTTGACCGCCTAGTCTCTTTAGGGAAAAATTTCAAATGAATAAGAAATCAACATGTATTTCCTTACCACACATAGCCATAGCTGTTTGAGAATTGATGCTGTTGTTGCTAAACTTACAACGGTATGTTCTGCTAAAACATTCCCAGAATGTTTTAGACCTTCATTACAATTATCTCTGTAGGGGTGTGTAGAAAGTGAGTGTCCTCTCCTTAAAGAGAATCTGGTCAGGGATAATAAGAAACGGATGCAGCAATGGGAACCAAACCTGAACAGCTGTACTAATCGATAAAGAAAGAGATGAAATCTGTGAATATTGATTTAAGCAAGGTTGTCTGATTGAATATTTCTGGAGGGGATGATAAGAAGAAAAGAAGGGGGAACATTTAGCAAAACACTAAGACACTAACCTGACATAGCAAAAAATGAGGCAGTGACAAGAAACAAACCTCCCTGTCACAGAGTCAGTGAGCTATCAAAATACAAGTGCTGCTTCCAGAAAGATCAATCTGGACTTAGCAGCTGATAAGATTATGAACCAGGGATGCCCTGGACTGAGAAGAAACTGCAGAGCTCTGCAAACTCATGGGGGTATGAAGGATAAAGTGTCATAGAGATGTTTGACTTGGAAGGAACTTTTAAAGGTCATTTACTCCAACTCTCCTGCAATGAACAGGGACATCTACATCTAGATCAGATTACTCAGAGCTTGATCCAGACCTCCCTTGAATGTCTTTAGGGTTAAGGCATCTCTGTTCCAGTGTTTCACTGCCCTTACTGTAAAAAACTTTTTCCTTATATGCAGTCTTAATGCCCTGTTGTATCTGCCAGTCTGAGGGGAAGAAAGGGACTTGACTCTGTCTGTTTTGTGTGACTGCTGTGTATATGTGAAGCACATGGTTGAGGCAGTCTACCTCAGTAAGCTCTGTGTGTCTCTGGGATGCGCTTCAGTATTTTACTTCAGTATTTTACTTATTAAGGTCAGCTTCATGCTTAAGTCCAAATCTTTTGTTTATTTATGCTGAGTGAACATAGATACATTTTGAAGCATTTAAGGGAAGTTACTCTCAGAGTGCCATGAGACACCCCAAAGATTTTGCACCAAAATCATCTTTTAGAAAAGTCTAAAACATAAAAAAGATCACTTGTTCTATGCCAATTCACATCTCACCAGAGATCTCTTCCTAACTTTGTAGGAAATTCTGTTAGTTGGTGTTAAATAGCTAAGTCTTCTGAATTTCCTTCTGGAAGTATCTGAACTTTATGTGGTGTGGAAAAAAAAGAAGAAATTTTAATTAACATGGATATATAAGCCAAGAGTGAGTGGGCTATAGCACATTTCCTCATTAAGAAAATGAGCTATGGCATGCTTATTTTCTTAGACTTACAGAGCATTATGCAATATTACTTCCTTTGTTATCCATTCGCCAGCTTAATATCAAGTTATTTGTCATCTATATGCAGAAGACACTCATGAAGCTGGTTTTTAGGGTGTGCATAGAAAACTTAGTGAGTTCCCTTGAACACTGAAAAGGAAACTTTCAATACAGAGCTGAAAGACTAAAAAGAAAAGCTTAAAAGGATGAAATATTTAACAGTTCCCTTTGACTTTCGAACAAAATGTGACACCATAAAATTTGTAGTCATTACTGTCTTTCAGGAGAATAGTAATAGAACAGCTGAATTATGTCAGCTCTGAATGACTGATTTATCATCCTTCTTGAGTTTAAACTAAAAGTGACCAAGATATAAAATTGTTTGGATTTGAGAGAGGAATTTGATTCGGAATATGGTACTATTTGTATAGTTCCATCGAGATATTAACTGTATGCGACTTTGATAGTTTATTAGAAGATCTATCACTTTAATCCTTCTGGAAGAAGGGTTGTTGTTCAAGCAAATTCTGACTTAATTTAGCAATTCAAGATGCAGTTATATGGTTTGTCTTATTAAGGAGAAGAGACTGGATTAATATAATGTTCCAGATATCCTTTACTTTTCCTAAATTTCAAATTTGGTTTTTTGTCTGAGCTTCAAGGCTATTTGTCATACTATATAGAATAAAAAAGTACTCCACTGTAGATTAGATGGTTTTCTGAAGTGCAAGCAGAGCATTTTTTTGATGTGATTATTAAAATCCATGTTTCCTCAAACACCCTTGAAAATTCGTGTGTCTCATGGGGCTTCAAGTTGAGGCAGGTCTAAATCCTAGTGATCCTAGCATCACTTCAGTTCCTTAGATTCCATTTTGATCATTTCACTTATTGAGAGTCAGCTATTTTATAGTGTTACACAAGTAGGGCTCAGACTGTCTATAACTCTTTGAAAAGTATCTCAACTTCTTGAGGATTTATTTAATCATTAATGTTTCATATTTTTCTTTAAGGGAATCCTCATTTCCCATGTTAACAAAGAACTTTGAACTGATGTTAATTACTATAGCAAAGACAACACATTATGACCTGAATTTGGTTAAAGTCTGCAGGCTTTGTAAGCAGTGCATTAAAAGAAATGAGTTGCTGGGGAGGACATGCTGTGATGATGCACACTGTGCAGAATATATCACTAGTGGCTTCAAGACTTTGTGTTGAAAGTTATTGGAAGCCTGGTCAAGGTGAAAACAAGTACTAGAGAAGTATTTACTGAAATCATAGAATCATAGAATCATAGAATCATAGAATCACTAAGGTTGGAAAAGACCTAAAAGATCACCCAGTCCAACCGTTCACCTATTCCCAATAGCTCCTACTAAACCATGTCCCTCAACGCAACATCCAGTCTTTCCTTGAACACCCCCAGGGTCGGTGATTCCACCACCTCCCTGGGCAGTCCATTCCAGTGCCTGACCACCCTTTCTGAAAAGTAATACTTCCTCATGTCCAGCCTGAATCTCCCTTGCCGTAGCTTGAAACCATTCCCCCTGGTCCTATCACTAATGACACGAGAGAAGAGGCCGACCCCCAGCTCACTACAACCTCCCTTCAGGAAGTTATAGAGAGCAATAAGGTCTCCCCTGAGCCTCCTCTTCTCCAGGCTGAACATTCCCAGCTCCTTCAGCATCTCCTCATATGGCCTGTGTTCCAGACCCCTCACCAGCTTTGTTGCCCTTCTTTGAACACGTTCCAGGGCCTCAATATCTTTCTTGCAGTGAGGGGCCCAAAACTGGACACAGTACTCGAGGTGCGGCCTCACTAGTGCTGAATATAGGGGAACAATCACCTCTCTGCTCCTGCTTGCAACACTGTTTCTGATGCAAGCCAGGATGCCATTGGCCTTCTTGGCCACCTGGGCACACTGTCGGCTCATGTTCAGCCGAGCATCAATCAATACCCCCAGGTCCATTTCCTCTACGCAGTCCTCCAGCCACACCGCCCCAAGCCTGTAGCGTCGCCTGGGGTTGTTGTGGCCGAAGTGCAGGACCCGGCATTTGGCCTTGTTGAAACTCATCCCATTGGCTCCAGCCCAGCTCTCCAGCCTGTCCAGATCCCTCTGTAGGGCCTCGCTACCCCCAGGCAGATCCACACTTCCAGCCAATTTGGTGTCATCTGCGAATTTACTGAGGGTGCACTCCATGCCCTCATCGAGGTCATCAATAAAGATATTGAAGAGGACAGGCCCCAGCACCGACCCCTGCGGAACACCACTCACGACTGGTCGCCAGCTGGATTTAACTCCATTCACCACCACTCTCTGTGCCCGGCCCTCCAGCCAGCTCCTTACCCAGCCAAGAGTGTACCCATCCAAGCCTCTGGCTGCCAGCTTCTGCAGGAGAATGCTGTGGGAGACAGTGTCAAAGGCTTTGCTGAAGTCTAGGTAGACCACATCAACAGCCTTTCCTTCATCCACCAGATGGGTCACTAGATCATAGAAGGAGATCAGGTTGGTCAAACAGGACCAAGAATATCTCCATAGTGTTTTATGTATGTGTACGTATTTTATTAACATATACTATTTTTTTATCTTTGTATGTACGTTGTGCATGTATCTACATAAAAACACTAAATCTCATTTTAATTAATCTTCTGAAGCAATACTTTTCCATAGAGCAATATACTAATGATCTGTAAGTAGACTGCTCTGTTGCTGCCTGTTATACAGCTAATAGGTGGTTTGGCTGCACAGTCTTCTGTGTACCACAGTTGTTTTCTGTGTGCTTGGGCTGTCTTGTAATTGCCAGAACTCAGTTGACCGAGAAGCTTGATCCAAGTTTTTCCTAAAAAACATTTAATTATCCCAGGTGTTCTTAAGGTAGAATGCCAAATCTTCTATCACAATTTGCAGTCATTGAGTTTAACAGGCAGGCAGATACCTGTACATTTTACTAAATATTAGATACATCCAAAAAGGAAAACTTAACATGAACCAGCAGTGTTGCAGTCCCAGAAGGCCAACAGTATCCCTGACTGCATTAAAGGAGAGATGGTCTTCAGAGTGAGGAAAGGGATTGTCCCCCTTTGATCTGCCCTTGTGAGGCCCATCTGGAGTATTTTCTCCAGGCCTGGGGTCCCAGCACAAGATGGAGCTCTTGGAGTGGAAATGGATCCCGATGAACGCCACAGTGATGATCAAAGGGCTGGAGTAGCTCTCCTATGAAAAAGGTTGAGGGTGTGATTCTATGAAAACTGGAACTTACACATTTGGATTTTTAGTTCTAAGAATCTCTGAAGCATATGTTTAGAAGTGATCGTAATTGAACAAATTTAGTGATGTTTTCCCTTGATATGTTCCTGATTGGTCTTTTGAAACAGCTCTAGTGCTAACTTTTTGAAAAGATTATACTGCATTTAATTTTAGAGGCTAATAGTTAATGTTATTAGATTATTAGCAAAATGAACTATACATTTCATTTTAGGAAAGCAAATGCTCCCAGGATAAATACTGTTTCTGTTGAAGCCCATTCACATGACCCTATATTGTGTGAAGTACTTGTTATGCCTTAAAGGAGGAAGAACAGATAAAAATGTTCACTGTGTCTATTTCATCTATGATGAAAAGCAGAGGAAAAAGCTAAATAGTGCTGAATTCATTTGCAATGCTTTCTGTGCATTTATCATTGCATTAAGAATATGGAGTATTCTTAATGCAATGATAACTCAGTTTCAGCAAGGTGATAGGTCAGATGAGAATATCATTCTTTATAAAAATAAAAGTGCATAATCTTAAGGAAATGCTGTTAGCATATTATAATTAGTAAAACAAACAAACAAACAAACAAACACTTATTCTTAATACCATAAACAGGAAATTTTTTCCAGTATTTGAAGGGGACATATAAACAGGAGTGGCAATGGCTATTTACAAGGTGGATAGCGATAGGACAAGGGGGAATGGTTTTAAACTGAGACAGGGGAGGTTTAGGTTAGATATTAGGAGGAATTTTTTCACACTGAAGGTGATGACACACTGGAACAGGTTGCCCAAAGAGGTTGTGGATGCCCCATCCCTGGAGGCATTCAAGACCAGGCTGGATATGGCTCTGGGCAGCCTGCTCTAGTGGTTGGCAACACTGCACATAGCAGGGGGGTTGAAATAGGTAATCATTATGGTCCTTTTCAACCCAGGCCATTCTATGATTCTATGATTTAGGCAGCAGTGGATCTGCATGTGTCAGTTGGTGTATTATGGTATAATCCAGATGATTAAACAAAAATGAATTCTGACATTTTTCTTTAAACTAGAACTGACTCCAGCATGAAAGAATCCATCACTATACATCTCTTCTGCTCTGAAGAATCATTATGACAGACAAAGCTCAGGTCATGGACTAAATTAATTCCATAGATGATTTGGAGGGATGGCCCATAGACTGCAAAAATGTCATCTGTGTAATTAAGCAGAATGTAAGGCAAAGTGAAACACCTGAGCATGATGCAAGTGGTACAGAATAATAGGTGGATATCGTCCTGGTTTTAGCCAAGACAGTAGGAAACTGTTCTGCTGTTGCTGAGCAATAAGAACACACTTAGTATTGAGGCAAACCAAGCACCCCAGCAGAGAAGGGTTGCTGCCTTTGTGTCATGGCAGCAGGGGGCAGGACAGGACAGAGCCAAGACAGCTATTTTGAATTAGGCAAAGGGTTATTCCATGACATAGTGAGGAAGGTCACAAAGCTGTGTAGAGGTGGCTGGTAGAGAGCCTGCTACTTGGGGATTGGCTGTCTGTTGATTGGCATTTTGGTGAGTAATTGCTATGAGGATATCTGCATACAGTTAAAATCATGCTTTTGTTTTCCTTTTCTGTCTTAGTAAATAATCTTTATCTCAACCTACAAGTTCTATTACATTTCTAATTCTCTCCCTCATCCTACTTGCTGGGTAGGAGTTGAGCAAGCAGCTGTGTGGTGCTTAAATATCTTCCAGATTAAACCACAACAATAAGTTTTACAGTTCTTGATTATTCCTATCAACTCCAGTGACCAGCTGAGTTCACTTCAATTAGCGTGAGCAATTGGAGAGGTTCTATTGTTCCTGAAAGCCAACATCTGTAATGTGTTTATTTTAAAGAATTTCACTTCAGGCTAGTTTAAATAGTTGAATACCTGTGATTGTTAGATGTCCTTCCAGAGCATATCTGCCTGTTTGTTTATTCTGAAATTAAAGGGAAAACTCAATGTACAAAAACCTTGACATGATCTTTGATAATGTCCTCCATAGAGAAGTTGTTGAAGTATGGTATGGATGAGCAGGCACTGGAGTGGTTAAAAAAAATCAGATGAATATCTAGGCCCTGAGGATAGCGGTCAGTGATGCAAAGTCTTGTTAGAGGCCAGTAATGAACAGAGTACCTGGGAGTCAATAGTGAGTCCAGTCCTGCTCATCTTTGTTAACAATATGGATGATGGGATAGAGTGCACCCTCTGTAAAAACTTGCAAATGGTACAGAACTGGTGAGAGTGGCTGATTCACTCTTCCTACACAGCCATTCAGAGGATCCTGACAGACTGGAGGGATAGGCTGACAAAAATTTTGGGAGAAGCGCAGAGCCCTATGCCTGCAGGGACCCAGCTGGAAAGCAGCTCTGCAGAAAAAAGCAGGGGTTCTTGGTGGACACCAAGTTGAATATGGGTTGGTAATGTGCACTTTCTACTAAGGAAACTAATACTTCTCTTGGTTGCATTAGGCAAGGTATCACTAGCAGATCAAGAGATGTAATCCTTCTCCCTTTGTTCAGCACTGGTGAGGCCACAGCTTGAGTGCTACAACCAGTTCTGGGCCTCCCAGTACAAGAGAGACATGGGTAAATTGTAGAACATCCAGCAGAGAGCCACCAAGATGAAGAAGGAACTGGAGCATTTCTCCTGTGAGGAGAGACTGAGGGAGTTGAGACTGTTAAGCTTAGAGAAGAGGAGGCTCAGGGGAAGTCTTATCAATGTCTATGAACACAATGAGAGTGCAAGGAGGACAGAGTCATGCTACTTTCAGTCATGTTCAGTGCCAGAAAGAGGAAATAGGCACAACCTGAAATACAGGAGGTTCCATTTAGGAACTTCTTTAGGAAGCACTTCACAATGCTTGCGAGTTGGACCAGATGACCTCCTCAGGCCCCTTCCAATCTTAACTATTCAGTGATTCTGTGATAGGAAACTTGCTTAAAAGCTTGCTGATCTAAATTCAGAATAGGTACATCTCAACTTCGAGAGTAAATCAAAGTTTATAATTTGCTTTCTGGTGTGTTTTATATCTCTATTTTTTTGTGATATGAAGGTAATAATTGCTGTTCTCACATACTGTGGGTTAGTTTGCAAGATAATACCAAAATAGCATTGTTCGTAGAATATCACAGAATTGATATGATATTCTCCTCTCATCGTTACCTAGGCAGTTTTAAAAGTCTTGAGCTTACTGCTACAGAGACCCATGCTTGTGTAATTACATTCTCCATGCTTTCTTATGTTTCACTTGACATTTGTTCTGTGGGCAATCTGAGGTCTTTGATTACAATGAAATTGTCATCTGTTTGAAGAGATTAATCTTTGCAGCTGTAAATGGGCACTTACAAAAGTAGAAAATACCTCACTTTGATAGAAGACAATAAAGTCTTTTACAGGTGAGGATGGTGAGGCACTAGAACTGGTTGCCCAGAGATGTGGCTCCATCCCAGGTGACTATTAAGGCAAGGCTAGATCAAGCCCTAGGCAACCTGATTTAGCCATGCACGTCCTTGTTCATTGCAGGGGAGTTGGACTAGACCTTTAAAGATCCCGTCCAACTCTAAGGATTCTTTGATTCTATGAAAGTTTTCTTTACTTGGTAGCTATATACATGTTAGATTATGAATGCAATTTTAGCTATATGACTTTTCTTTTATTCAATCTATTGTGTTTTGAAGTGTTGTACTTTCTTCTTTTTCTCCTTTTAAGGGGAGTTCTCAAACAGTCAGACTACAGCTTTTTTTTTCCCTGTCAAATCTTGAAGTCTTCATTTGCAGTTAAAAATATAGAAACAAAAAAGTTATGCTGTTGAACTGATCCAACTATCCATCATCCCTCACAGTCGAATCTCACTATTTCAACTCTTACTTAACCAAATTCTTGTATTCTGTACGCTTTATTGAATTGCTTTAGTACTAAGTAAAATTTTTATAACATTTTTGCAAACATCTAGCAATCTGCATCCAATGACCTTGTTCTGTTAACAAGAGACAATAAATAAATATTAACATTGCATACTGATTATGCATGGAAGACACTATTTGATACCTAAATATACAGGAATGCTTTCTTAATGGGCAGATTTCTCAATTTAATTGCTTCAGTGTTCTTACTTTATAGTTCTCTGAAGAAAGTTTCTATCCTACTTCTGCTAGAGTCCCTTGAGTACCTTTTTCTTCTTTCAATTCCATCTGAATGGAAGGATTTACATACTTTTAATTTGTTGCTTGATTATTTTTTTTTTTTTAAGCCTTTTGATTCTCCCTGAACAATACTTCTCAAAGTAAAGAATGGAAAGAGTACAAATTGGCAGAGGTTTGGGAATCTTCTTCCAAAAATTAGACTTCAGAATAAAAGAACATAATAGAATATTGCCCTCAGGGCATAATGTTCAAAATGTCATTTACTAGCATTATAAATGAATTAATTCTCTAATTAGCAACTTGAAGTGTAAGAAAGAAAAGATCACATGATTGGTAACATACGATGGAAATAAGGTATGATTTGTTTTTTCTGAATCAATATTGCTGATAAATGAAAGTCTGGTACTATGAGCTGTTATTTTTCTTGGATTCTGCAGCTGCAGGCTGATTAAAACCCAGCAGGAGGAACTATAATAAACAAATACCACCTGCTGCAAGAACAGGTGTTTGTGTCTTCATTTAGAAACCAAAGTAAAACAGAAGATGCCAAAGGGCTGAAGTAGATCAGTATATGGATTGACATAATTTGTTAGTACTTGTCCTTGAACTTAAAAGCATATTATTCTGTTTTCAAGACCTTGTGATAGGGGTGGAACATGTGGTTTAAGTAATTAAACAGCTTTCTGCATTCTGTATGCACCTGTCCATTGTCCATACTACCTGTATTCACTGAAAGTAATTGTTTCTCCATTTACTGGAGTGCAATATAGTGTCTTTATCTGAGAACATTAATGCAAAAATAAGGAAAAAGCCCATTTAGTATTTTATTTAATTTTACAAATCTTAACAGTGATTTGTTTGATTTTTGTAGTCCAAGCAAATCAATACAATCACAGAAAACTATCATGTTTTACCTATTCCTTGGTGGATTGTTGTTAGCTAAAGAATTTGCATATATTTAAAAGATGTACCATAGTAGAAATGCAAGTCAAGGCTTGAAGCAGTGATTGAGCATCTGTTGGGAAGGCAAGGCCAACCCAGGGGAGCTCAGGTGCATGCAATACAACTAACTGACAAGAGGGGTGGAGCCAGAATCTAGCGTTTTGCAGACATCATTTAACTGCTGGTAGTGAAAGCAAGGGTATTTTACTGGAGATCCCTTTGTATTTCATGCTGTTCTAGGGTAAGAAGGGTCTTTCCTTTGTTTCTGTGTTCACGTTGCTGCATTAGAGCATGTCTTCACCTGCTCCAGTTTATGACTTTGCTACCATCCAAATTGCTGTGTTTTCTGTCATGTTACAGCATTATGTGTACAAAGTATTCTGCTTCTGATACTTATCTCAATGACAATTCTAATGCACTGAAGCAAATGGATATCTTTTCCAAAAGTAGTGAAAGTTTATTAACTGATTTTCTTTCATGTTTACCATATCTTATGATTTCTAACATGCAGAATATTTTATTGATAATAGCTTAAGCAATAATTTGCTTAATAACTGTAATAGTTAACAGAGTAGCCATTTTCTGATAATATGTCAAGCTATGTACTTGCTCTTACTTATGCTGTGAAACATAAAGAACACATCCACGTGCTTGTGATATAGCTTTAAGGAAACCTAGAGTAAATTACTCTGACTGGATTCAGTCTGTCCTGGAAAAACTACCAGGCAGTGACTTTCATGCTATAAGAAGTCTCAAGCTATATGGTAAAATGATTCTTCTCTTCTGATGCTGTAATTTATTGTGGATGGCATTAACACATTTCATGGTAGCAGATAATACTTACAGTTAGCAGGGAGAGAGCTCCGTAGTAATACGAAAAGTTTCTAAGGGTTTTTTTTTTTTTTTTTTTTTCTCTTTTGTAAGAGGCATCGCACACAAGTTCTAGAATTCCCATAATATCTAAAGTGGATGTAAAGAGTTATTACTGAGAATAAAAGCAATAACACAAAGTCACTTAAAGTGATGAACTGCTGGAAACCAAAGTAAAACAGAAGATGCCAAAGGGCTGAAGTAGAGCAGTATTTGGATTGACATAATTTGTTAGTATTTGTTCTTAAAACTACTTTTCTGTCTTATTTAGCAAGCCTACATAGACTGAATAGGAGCCAAAGCAGCAGCCTGACAAAGGTAGGATTACCTGGCTTTTGCTTTTCTTTTGAATTTCTGACCATCTAGATGCTTAATAATCTTGGAGGTAAGTGATGTTTAAATCAATTCTAGAACAGTATCCTGAGAGACAGTAGATAGCTTAACTTATTTGCTACAAAGGCCATAGAATATGTTTGGCAGTAGGGTAACTGAATATCTCTTGTGTTATGGGGGTACTGAAGAAAAACATCCCTCAAAGAGAGGAAACAGGCAAATTTTGTTACATGCGTAAAATCTACTTGCAAAACATTTAAATGATATTTTAAATCACATATTGTATATTATATTTAATATTTTGTTAAAAATGAAATGAGTGCATTTATAACACAACTAAATACCAATTCTAATTTTGTTCACAAAAAATACTGGCATTTATAAATTCCTTATAATTTAACAAATACTATAGTTAATAATGTAAACAGTTTTCTTGGAGAGTTTTTTTGTAATGTTGCTAAATATGGTATAATCTAGGTGTCTGCAGTAATTGTGTAATTGGTACATATTTCAAATCTAGAGTAATTTAGGCATCATTAATATTTCATGTTCTCAGAAATTGTGTTCATGTGGATTTTGTTTTGTGGTCCATTTTGTTAGAAAGTGTTGAATATGACTGTAAACACACTAAGATAACACTCATATTTTTGCAAATATTGTGGAAACCTCAAGCTACATGACCAATTTATGGGCATTTGGTCAAATACGATTCCAGTGTATCTGGAATTCTAGAAGGGTTTCCAAAACCAAAGAATGTAGTGACTTGTAAAGTTTGTTGTAAAGGGAATTTCACTGAGAGGTTACTACAGTTGGTTGTGTGGCTAGTGTTCTAGCAGTATTGAGGTTTTTTGTTTACTTCTAAGAAGTTTTATACATGTATACTTACCCTTCTAGCCCAGACTATTATCTTTATTAAAAATAATTACTTGCTAATACTGGCTTATTGAACGTTGGTTCTTCTTTTCTCTATTTGCCTCAACTATCATTATTTTCTAAGTATTGCAGGTGTATTTCTATTTCTATCTCAGTTTTAGCACTACATAATTGTTTGTTTCATTTTCAAAATACAAGAGAAATAGTAAGTCTTCAATAGATTTTTTTTTGTTAATATATGTAAAGCAGTAGAAATATATACACTTTAAATATTTTTTGTTTATCACATGATATATAATTGTGACTACGTATACCTTAGATCCTACAAATGTCATTAACAAATATACCACAAAAATGTTACAGGGTTAAGTGAAAATATTCTTGTAATATTTATGAGGTTATTGCTCTTGATTGGTGCTTTCCATGTTACATATTGAAAATAAAATTTAATCTCTCAATAGCATGTAATGCAATCAAATTGCAAGCATAATGTTTTAATTTTGCCATGGTAATGCAAAGATAATCGTTGTCATGACTGCTATTGCTTTTGTAGAAGAACACATTGTGGAGCTAATGATACAACATATCTTATCTTGTGCTGTGATGAGGGCAGTTGTGGAAGTTATTCCCCTGCTTGACTTATGAAAGGTTCTAATTTCTTAACTCTTGGTATCTTCTAGTTCTTTGTCTTCAAACTCTTGAACCTTACGGACTAGTCAAATCATCAGTCCATACAGAGTGAAGGAATGCTAGATGAAGTCTCCTCATTCGATCTCAAAACTTTAATTGAGTATACACTTCTGCAGTCTACACTTTGAGAGCTCTTGAAGCACTCAGTTTATGGAAATAATCATTTGTTTATTGAGATGCATCTCCCATCTTTTGCTCATTGTAGAACAAGATGAATTGATGAATAAACACACACCATCATCTGTTTGCTAGGAGGAGGCTTTTTTTGGTGTAATAGCAGATTACTGCAGTTGAGAATGTCCTTATAATAAGTTTGGCTGTGATTAATTTAATTTTCTTTTACCAGTCCATATAGTGTTGTTTTGTAGTTCTGACTGAAAACACATTGGTAGCATGCCAGTTTTTTTGGCTATTACTGAATGGTGCTTGTAAGGCCTTCTTTCCCTCCTAATCTGCCCCTATAATACTCAACCAGTGCAGCTAAGCTAAAGCTGGGTGAGCAGTTGCAGAGGAACACCGCCAAGACAGCTGATGCATAATTATAAAACAGATATTCCATACCATGTGATGTTGCAGTCAGCAATAGCAGTTTTAGGAAAGAAGGATGTAAGGGGTATGGTTATCTTCCTAGACAACCATAAACCACTGCTGGGATTCTGCTTTCCAGGAATTGGCAGGAAATCTGCTTGGTTGTGAAAGTAATGAGTGAGTTCCTATTTTTGCCTTTTTTTGTGTAGTCTTTTTTTCTACAAAAAAAAAAAAAAAAAAAAACACCCCACCCTATTGTTATCTTAATCTACAATCTTCTATTTTCTCACAGCACTATGGGAGAGGGGTGTGAGTATCTGTATTGCTTGAGAATTTTAAAATCAAATGATTATTTAAATTTTGAAATATGGAACCTTTTTAAAAAAACAAATCTAAGCAAATTATGCTTGAACTGTTCAGTGGTTTTTAAATGTAAGTAATTGAATCACTCTACTGCTTGCTTGAAATCCTACAGGGACAAAAAGGCATCAAGCAGAGGTACTCTGAGCAGTTGCTATTATCTCTGTACCTGAAGTGGTATACTCACAGGAAGGAGTAACAGGAATAGAGTTCCTCCAATCACTTAATTGATAGTTTACCTGGTAGGATGTAAGGCTTCCAGGGAGAGCAGAAATAAGATGGCAGTTATTTCATGCATTTCAGAGTGCCTCCTATATGGATGATCATGATCGCTCTCCCTACAAAAGCCAGCAGCATTAATCCAAACAGAAGAGAAAAAGAAGCTGTAATAATTCTTTAATATTCTGTATTAGCAGTAGAACAGGCCAGAGTAGCTTTAAGTTATGTTAATTGTCAGTAGAATCCAAGGGACTGTATTTTTCCCTATGGAAAGCTTAACTATGTTCACAGATGCTCTGTTTGTCAAGTCTCTGAATTTTTCTTGTGTTGGAACCTGTCCTGAAACATTGATTGTCTTCCATTGGCTTTTTAGCAGCAGTATATTTTTCCCCAAGGCTGAAAAAAACAAAGTGATTGAAGTGGAATACAATTTTAAGAGCTTGATGGATATTGCTTCCTGTATATATGTGAAATTTGTATCAAGATCATGCTAATAGGTAGTAGAGAATCAGTCTGAAAAGTACATTGACTTCTTTCATAGAGAAATTAAATATGACGTCAATACTTCTACCCAATGGAAAATTGTATTTAACCTTTTATAATTGTTTCCTCTACAATCAAAACTGGATTACAATAGCTAAAATTGAACAGGCATTTTTACGAAATAGAGAATAACTACTGATGTCTGTAAGCAATGCAAACAGAAATATATTATATACAGAGTAAGGTAGATGTAGAAATATATCTTCATTGTGTGTACCTAAAAGGATAGCATTGAAATCAGTTATACAGGCAACCAATGTACTAATGAAATAACACAATGTTTTGACCAAATTAAGGTGGTTTTAGGTTTGTAGAAATTCAGATAGAAGAGATGGGAGTTTAAGTGATCTAGTTAATTATTATTTCTGATGGCATAAGGTGGCTGATTAGTATAGGTGATTAAACTGGGGCCATAGTTAGCATACACTGGCCTTGTTTCTTGACTGAAATTATGTGACAGGTATGTTAAGAAACTGACTTGCAAAGATAATTTTTGACTGGGCTGCTGTAGAGTATAACTTTCTTTTTTGTTGATAATTTGCTGATCATCAAAATCAATTTTGTAAGATAAAAAGATATAGGATGACTGTCAACAAATGTTTTTAGGAAGCAGAAAGTTATTTTTGAGGGGCATTTTCTTTCTCAGCAAAACATTTATTAGTTTCTTGCTATCCTCTTTCAGTTTACCTTGAAAGAAAGGATTAATGGATTTATAAAACAAAAACACTAACCTTTGGTGTGTTCTTGGTAAAACGAATACTATTTTAGTTGCTAACATAACAAATTTAACATTTGTATCAAGCATTACCAAATGTGCTTGTAAATTCTTTAATAGCTTGAATGAAAGCTCAAAGGCAAAAATTTGTCAAAGTTAAATTTCTGAATAACACAGTGAAACTAAGATAAATGGTAACTCTTAGATTAAAGAAGCAGGATTATAAGAACTAGATTTGAATGTGTTTTTCCAAATTAGAATCATAGTTGGAAGGGACTTAAGAAGGCCATCTAATCCGACTTCCCTGAAATGAAAAGGGATATGCACAGCTAGATCAGGTTGCCCAGGGCCTATCCAGCCTCTTCCCAAAAGTCTCCAGGGATGAGGCATCCTCTCAAAGAATCATAACTTGGGTTGGAAGGGACCTCAAGGTTCGTCCCCCAGTTTGTAAGGGAGTTGCCTTGACCCAGGTGCAAAATCATGCATTTGGATTTGTTGAGCCTCATGACATTCACCTGGACCCACTGCTCTAGCCTGTCTAGGTCTGTAAGGCAATGCACGTATGACTCACCTGTTGTGAGTAAAGCTGCTATTTACCCTGTTTTTTTTCCTGCTTTTTTCATTGTCAGCTAGAAATTAACCTCATTTTATGAAATCTAACTGGTTAGCCATGTAATATTTTGTTTCTAATGAACAGAACTCAATGAAGCAAAACAAATTGGGTGATGAGTTTCAGCAGCGCAGTCAGTGACATGAAAGATAACCATGCTTCAGATGGCCATTTAGTTTATTACAAGAATGGCATGAAGGCTCTTGTTTATCACTTGTGAAAATGCATAGCTAATGGTAGCGACTGTTAAAACATTTTATTTTGTAGCTGAGAAATTGCTATACCAAATAGTGTTATTGTGCTCTTTGTATCTGTCGTATTTTTCATGGAAATAAATAAGAGCCATTGCTTCTGAAGTGACATGCATATATACGTGTTTAGAGCTGAGCAAAATCTCTTTCAGGGAAAACAGGTTTTTTTGGATATTACTGGGTATGCTATCCAAGGTAATAAAGCTATGATGTATTGTGTTCACAATGTTATTGAAATGAACGAGTGCGTAGTTTCCAAGAGAATTCTTTATGATCAGGAGAAAAGTTTTTATAAATGATCACTTGCAAAACAGTGGAAAACTATAAGCCATGTCTTTAGTCAAAAATTAAATATATCTATAATATGTCCTTCTTCAAATTAATGAAGTTGGTTAAATCTCTATGTCAAACTTCTTTTGTCCTACACAGTCTAAGACTAAGAAAGTGCAGGACATTTTCTGTGCAGAAAGGGATGCCTAAGCTCAAGCATGCCACTGTGGGGAGAAGATAGATTAAGTTTCTTCTAGAACAAATTTAAAGTCTTCAGAGAAAACAGAAGACTGGATAGTTTTGATATAAACATAGACTGTTGAAAAATTACTTTAAGCTGCTGCTGCCACCAAAAATGTCTTTGGAAACAATATCACAAAAGTCTTAACTTAAATAACTTTTTAAAACAGACTGAAAACTCCTAGCGTTTGCTATGAGCATATCTGTCTGTATAAATACAAGCTGCTTTATTCATCTGTCAGGTGGTTTGATCAATATCTGAGTTGCTGAGATTGAGAGATTGAGTTTTTCATTGTCCACTTTCTTTGGCAGTGATGAACTTAGTGTAAATGGAAATAGAAAAATAGATGGAGGAAAGGGTAGCTCAGGTAGAGTCATTACTCTCCATCAACTTTTTCCAAAAAAACTTCAGAACACAGTAAGAGAACTGCTTCAGTTTAATGTTGTCCTAGGAACCCTGTAGTGGAAACTTTTTAAGATGAGGCATTTCATTGAAAACTTAAGAGCTTGTGCTCCTAACTTTTTAAATGTTAAATACTTACTGATATGCCTGTTCTTGTACTAGATAGAAAAGGGGTGAATTAAAGCCCCATTGAAATTTTGAAAAGTCTGCTAAAATTTCAGTGAAACTTTGCTCAGACTAATAATTCATACATCAAACTGCACCAAGAATAATCTTTAGTATAGTTGTAGAGTACCAAACCTTCAAAAAATAGGAAATCTTGGTGCTTGTAGCTAAGTGACTTTTCACTAGCATATTTCATACTTTAAAAGCAAGCATATAATACTTTCTACTTAATTGCTGTTTTTATCCTACTGCAATAAAATGTAAATTTTCTGAATGGCATAGAATGTTTCCAGATATAGGAAAGTTGAAAACTGATGCTCTAATCTTGTATGCTGCTTCTTACCCTTTCCAGTAGCATGTAATTTTTTTCCTTGTATGTTGAATGATATTTTCACATAGTAAACATAAATATAGGAATGCTTGTGGCAAATTCTAATATAAAACCTTGTTTTCAACATGTGGAAAACATTTGTCTTAACTGGCAATTTAATTTCTTATGTAATAAATCATAACCAACTGGACTAAGATGTTTAACATCATCTTAGTTGTATTCAACCTAGTCATCTAATTTAAACATACTGATTTAAGGTGTCTCAGTAATTAAGTGGCAGAGAGGCTCTTTCAGGAGTAGTTTAATCCACTTTCCACAGAAACATAAGAAAGAAGCACAGAATTGCAGGGGTTGGAAGGAACCTCTAGAGATCATTGAGTCTAATCCCCCTGTTAAAGCATGTATGCTACAGTAGATCACACAGGTAAGCATACAGGTGGGTCTTGAGTATCTGCATAGAAAGAGACTTCACAGTCTCTGGGCAACCTGTTCCATCACCCTTAGTGGAAAGAAGTTCTTCCACGTGTTAGTACAGAATTTCCTATGTTTAAGTTTTAGCCCATTACTCCTCCTACTGCTACACATGATCAAAAGGATCCTCATCCGTTTGTTTCCCACCTCCTTTACTTACAAACATTAATCAGATCCCCTTTCACTCTTGTTTTTCCCCAGGCTGAACAGATCCAGGTTACTTAGCCTTTCTTTACCTGGGAGATGCTTCAGGCATCAAGAATTTAGAACTACTGCTTTACACTGCCATGAGTACGTTTCCACACTTAAAACTGCTAGCATCAATGATCATTGTCTTTGTTATGCAAAAATCATTTTAAAAATCTGATTATACATAATTCAGCTGTACTCTTCTTAATTTTATATTTCTCCCAGAAAGTCACCTGATTAAGTAAAATCCATATTCTCATTAATGAGACTCTCAAAATGAGAGTTAGAATTATCCTTCTAACAAACTTTAAGTAAACATATGTTCAGAGGGAAATACCAACCAGTATGCATTTGCCTTTCTGCTCTTTTTTTGTCTTGCTCTTTAGAGCTGATATCATATTCACAAGAACACCAAATGTACTTTAAAGAGACTTAGCATTTTCATTTGAACTCTCTTTGCTTAAGCTAGTATCTCTGCACTTTTATAGCACAGCTCTTACAATGTTTCCTGAGTGCTACTAAAATTTTGTATAATGGCTCCTCTCTCTGGAGTTGACTTTTAGCTTATTATGTCCTGTTTCCTTGTGAAACAATAATAGAATCATACTCAATGATAATATATTCTACAGTTTCTAGCTTGTCAAAATGACACACAACTTTGCATGTGAAAATTATCTAATTTTAAAAAAATCTTTATAATATAAAGCTTGATTATTCAGTTCTGGAGGGGCAAATAAAGTTGATCTAATAGCTCTCTCAGAATACTGGGAAAAGATGCAGTCTTATGGATAACTGCTGTAAAATTAAGTACATAGAAAACATGCTTAATTGGACAGCATTTGGTAAAAGGATAACTTTGTGATGTTGTTGTGGTTTGTTAGGATTCACAGTAGGTGGTGTTTCAAAGTATCAGGAAGCACTCCTAATTTCTAGCACAATGTCACTGTCAGGATCTTTTTTTCCATAAGCCTTGGATAAGAAAAGGAGCCTTTATTCCCAGTGCTCTGGAGAGAAAACCATAGTAATAACGTGGGAAAGAATCAAAGTGCTGTGATGTGTAAATAATAAGTATTCGAGAACTATGTCTGCTTAGTGTTCTTTTCATATGGGGAAATCAATGTTTCTAGAATTTCATGTAATTTGTATTGCAGTTGTAGAAGAATAATTTCATAAGATTTTAGCTTAGGCTTTCCTTTAGAAAAATTGTTTTAATTGTGCTTAAAAATTATTAAATGAAACCCATTTGTTGCTACTAATTTCACTATTATAAGAAACACCCTTTACTTTTTTCTTGGAAAAATATCAAATTTCTCTCATCTCATTTTTTGAAAATCTTGGGAGGGGGCTATGGGGGACGTTTTGCTTGTTTTATTTCCTGTGCTACAAAAAAAAAAAAAAAAAAAAAAATCCTATTTTTAATAATTTTTCAGGTATTGGGAAATCATGGAATTCTCATTCTTTGAATAGCCATTCTCAGAAAAATCATTCTGGTTCTACATTTTGGGTAGAAAACTAAAGGACTATAGAGAAATTCTTGTTCTTTAAACTGCTTACGTACATAATAAAATACCTTACAATCCTGGAAGTGTTTGATTGCTACAAGAAAATAAAGACTAGCTGTAAATATGAAGATGGATAGCTAAAGTGGAACAATTTCTGAGATGATAGAAAGCCTCTTCTTAGTTGCTATGTATGCCTGTTGTTGTCTTTAAACCTAGAAAACATCTGGCTTTATATACTGCAGTTTTAAAGTACCCGAAGAACTTCAGTTTAGAGGATGCATATATCCCTCTTCTCTGTAAGACTAGCTAATAACACACAGGCTTTTTTGGTTTTTTGAAGATAGCTAATCATTTTAAAATCACAGTCAACATGTTGCTTACAAGTTGTGGAGCATGGAGTACTTACTGAATAGAATTCCAGGAGAAATTCATATTACCAGATCAATTTAGATGATCTAGTACCTGAAGGAAGAAAAAATGGATTTGGAAGAAAACACCTACATGTGCCAGTGAATTTAGTACAGTGCCACATAACCTACTATAGAAGGATTCTTTTGTGGTGGAGAAAGCTTATTTCTATTTATGGAAATGATAGTTCTATTCATTTCCATTCTATCCTAATGTTGTTGGTATATTATACCAGACCTTTTAAATAAGTGAGTATCTATGGTTACATACATTTGTTCTTTTTACTCTGAGTCTGCATGCCTTTCCTTATGTAATGTGGAAAAACTTTACAGGAAGAAAATCAAAGAACTATAGCATGGCTTAGATTGGAAGGGACATTAACAATCTGTCTGGATGTCTTGTCTGGATGAGGAGCTGTGAGATATGGTTTAGAAGCTTGTGGTAGCAATGGTAATGAGAAGATGGTTGGACTAGATGATCTTATAGGTCATTTTCAACCTTGCGATTCTGATTCTATGAACAATCACCTAGTCCAAACCTAACCTCTTTCATTAAATCAGGTTGCCCAAATCCACATCTAAATTCACTATGAACACTTTTGTAGGGGGAGAGGAACATCTGAAAATTCTGTGGGTAACCTGTTTTAGTGCCTCATTGCCTACGTAGTACCAACACTAGCTCACCTTCTTACTTGGTAAGAAAAGTACTCCAGCCCTCTGATCATCTGTGGCCTCCTCCACATCTGTGGACTCACTTGAAAAACTTTGAATCCTTCTTGTACTAATGGTCCTGCACTTATTGCATATGTATTCCACACAGTATTCCATATGGGGCCTCTTGAGGGCAGAGCAGGGGGGAGACAATCACCTCACTCACCCTGCTGTCCACTCCTCTTCTGATGCAGCCCAGTATACTTTTGGCCTTCCAGACTGCAGGTGCATACTGCTGGTGTGAGTTAAGCTTTTCTTCCACAGGACCTTTAAGGCTTTCTTGAGAGCAGGGTTGCTCTCGAGGAGCTCTCCTGGTCTGTACAAATATCTGGGATTACCTGACCAAAGTGAGACACCTTGAACTTGGCCTAGTTAGATTCTTTACAAGCCTGTCCAAGTGCCTTTGGATGGCATCCCTTCCTTCTCGTGTCAACTGCACAGCTCAGTTTAGTGTCTGTAGTGAACCTGCTAAGGATACACTCAATTCCACTGTCTAGATCACTGATAAAGATCTTGAAGATGAGTGGTCTCAAGACAGAGCCCTGGGGGACACAATTTATTACCAGTCTCCACCTGGGTGTACAGCCATTCACAACAACCCTCTGGCTGCAACTAACATACTCATAATTCATTGAGTAGTCTAGCATTAAAGTCTGTATTTCCCCAATTTGTAGAGTGGTATGTGGTGAGGGACTATGTTAGGGGCCTTGCAGAAGTCCAGGTAGATTATATGTTACCCTTCCTTTGTCCACCAGTGCCATGACTCCATAATAGAAGGCTACCAGATTGGTCAGGTACAATCTACCCTTGCTAAAGTCATACTGTCTGTCTTGGATCACCTCTTCATCTTACATGTGCCTTCACGTATCTTCCAGGAGGATCTATTCCATGATTTTCCCAGGCATTGGTTTAGTTCTGCAGGTCTTCCTTTGTGTCTTTCTTGAAAATGGGTGAGATGTTTCCCTTTTTCCAGTCACTATGGACTTTGACTGACAGCCATAACTTATAAAAAATGATGGAGAGTGATTTGACAATTACATCAGGCAGTTCCTTCAGAACTCGGGGATGCATGTCATCTAGCCCCATTTCCTTGTACACATTCATACTCTTTAAGTGTTCTCTGATCTGCTGTTCTCTTGCAGTACGGTTTGCTCCCTGACCCCCACCTAAAGGTTCAGGGATGTTAAATGATGTGGGAAACCTGACTGCCAGTGAAGACTGATATAAGGAATTTGTTGAGTACTTCAGCCCACTCTGTCTGTTAAAGTCAGTTGTCCCTTCTTGTTTATGTGAGGGGGCACACTCTCCTTTGCCTGTCTCTTCTGATCATCTGTATCTGTGGAACCCCTTCTTATTTTTCACATCTCTCACTAAATTCAGTCCCATCTCTACCTTGGTTTTCCTGATCCCATCTTTGCATGTCTGGATGGCATGCCTGTGTCTTTCCCAGGACGCTTATCCCTGCTTCTGCTGCCCATATATTTCCTTATTTTCCCTCAGTTTGACCAGCAGGTCCTTGCTCAGCTGTGCCAATTTCCTGGCTCTTCTGCTTGGAAGCTTATTTACTGTTTAATTTGTGGGAAAATGTGTTTGTTTCTATGAAGTACAACTGATGATATGAGTGATTGTTACTTCTACTCTTCTATTAAATTTAAAGCAAAAGTTGAAATTGTGTGATATGTGGAAAAAGCCAGCAGTTCTGTTACTGATTTATAGGTTTGTGCTAGAAATGCACAGAGGATCTGAGGGGATTCTTATGATTTGTTTCCTTTCAATGTTATAGAACAGGCATAACCCAGGGAACTTTCCTCCAGTAATTGAACTAAAAATCACGCCACAAAATCACTCCTCTTCTGTTCAAAAATTGTAGGTCAGGACCTAATATTTTCTGCAACACTGACAGTACTTGCTATACTATTCGTACTGTGGGAATCTAGCATGAAGTGGGAGTGAAGTAGAAACTTCTGCAATATTTGTAAGTATTAGGTAAAATCCTTTTTGTGAACATCAGACAATGATTGCCTGTAACTACTGAAATTTTCACTACTTCAGCGTGTGAGCCTGTGTGACATAGACAACAAGTTCTGAGATATAAGGGCTAAAGCATCTTTTGAACAACTGCTAAGCTGGTAGCCTGTTCACAATCCTATGTGATGAATTAAACTTAGGAAAATGTATTACCATCTTGTGATTTAGTGGGGATGCTGTATCCTACCTATCTAACAATAAAATAATGGGCTGGATGCTTGTAGCCTTGTACATATGAAGATGCCTTGGTACTTTACAAGTTTTTGTGTTTTTTTTTTTGTTTTTTTTTTTTACAAGTATTTGTCTTGGCCTCTCTTGAGCTTTTATTAACTTGTTTTACTGTTACCTATTATCTATTAACCAGATATTTCTTATCTAATGTACTAGTTTTAGTTTAGTTCTGTATAGTTAGGTGATGCAATTTTTATGTAGACCTTACTAATAAGTACTTGCTCTATATAGAGAGAAGTATTTATCATACAAACAGCAATAGAAGTGTAGAGTAGTACAGGTTTCATATAATAGCATAAATCTTGAAAGTAATAACACTCTAGTATAGAAGAGTACAGTCATGGTACAGTTTGAAAGCAGAAGGCAAAGGATGATATAAGAGATCTCATAGTTTAAAATCTTAGCACTGGTTGGTAAAAGTAATGGAAATTCAATTGATGGTGAAAGCAATTTTTAAGATTAATGAAGAAAGCTCGGAATAGATAGCACATTTGGCTGCAAAGCAGAGCTTCAATAAAGAAATACCAGTGCGTTACTCTTTTACTTTTCCCTTTCTTAATTACACCTGACTCAATTTTGGTTAATAAGGTTTCAATGTATGGTTTTTTTTTTAACTTTACATGTACAACTGTGTTTCCTATTGTATGTTACAAGGTAATGTCTTCAGCTGCACTAAACTGATTTCAGAGATGTGTTGGTTTATAGTGATTAAGAGTCTGATTTAGGTTAGAACTGTTGGACAGCTTTCAGTAAAGAGCTGAATTTTGAACAATTCCAGTTCAGCCTATCTAGGTACTAGTTAAATACCTTGGGATCGTCTCCCTTTGAAAACAGAACAATTCCCCTCTACCTTTCTCCCTTGCTTAAAGGAGAAATACAGCATGTTCATAAACCCCATCCACCTGCCATCTTCTTTGTTCTTTTGCATACCACAAGAACCACCATCTAGTTTAATCACTAAGCAGTTAAATCAGTTTTGACAGTGGGAATTACCAGTAGTTGGATACTCTGATATATAGTTGATACTATCACTGTAACTGGACTAAAAATAATCATTTGTTAGATAGTAAATATTTAGACTATCAATAAATATTTGAATTTTAAAATTTCTCTAGCACACAAAATTCATGATGTAATTGCTCTGGTAGCAAACCTCTGTGTCTGCTTGTAATTTGAATACGGCTATATGTGTTCCACTACCTGACTATTTGTTACAATGTATAATTGTATGAAAGCTAAGTTAATTATATGACTAGGAAAATATGGGAAACAAGACTATTTTGTAGGTTATTTACTTATTTCAGATTTCTTTCCTGTAACCAATTACCGATTTGGTTCTGCTGACATTTGCAACCTTTCCATTATTATCCCATTATTACTCATAAAATCTGTACGATATATAGCTATGGTACAGCAATGTGTTTTCTCTGACAGTGATAGTGACAGCCACCTTTTAATTAACGTGAGAATTGGAAAGAAAAATGGTAGATTCCATACAGTTGCAGTTAAAATAGCTGTTTAAATGTCATACAAGCTTGAATTGTATTTTTTTTCTGTGTAGTAGAAAAACAAAGTTACTTTTAGGTATGAAACAAAGCTTTCGGCATCTAACATATTCAGAAAACAGTTCTGATGTTGTTTTTTTGGTTGGGCTTTTTTTGTTATTATTCATGGAGATGTTATTTCCTTAAAATTATATCGTCCACCTTAAAATACGAGGAAAA
Organism: Lagopus leucura; assembly: GCF_019238085.1. Classification (NCBI taxonomy): domain Eukaryota; kingdom Metazoa; phylum Chordata; class Aves; order Galliformes; family Phasianidae; genus Lagopus; species Lagopus leucura. The sequence goes on from NW_024962264.1 coordinate 51,775,842, forward strand.
AAAAATCCATTTTATGAAGCACTGTTAGCATACAAATATGTTTTGACAAATTGCCATCTATCTGCAAGTCTTTATTTTTGGAAGAAAAAGTGAAAACTGAAAAAGAAAATTGTTATCAACTTATCAAAATGAGAGGTTTCTGAAAAATTTTCATTCCATAGTAGAATTACATTAAATGCTACACCTCTCTACATTGTGCATTGAAGTCTTGCCTTTTTTCAGATTTTTAGATATTTTGAAAAGTTTAGAGACTTTGTCTAAGCTTTGCCATAACTGATAACTAAGATGAATTAGAAGAAATGAACAGCATTCATATGCAGCTAGCAGAACTGTTGAATGCTGTTTCCTTTTTGAGCACAATGGGTTGACAGGAGGAAGAAAAAGGGACTTGAGAAGTCTATGTAATATAGGAAGGGAATGGACTGGTAGCTGAAAGACATAATGAACCTATAAAATATAATTGTTAGGCCATAAAATATGTTAAATATTAAAGCTTTTTTTTTGAAGCCACAGTACCTATTTTCTAATCTCCCTGTGGGATATTGCTTAGTAAATGAATTTGCTTACTTAAATCATATAACATTTGGTAAAATACAGCAGCACAACACCAACTCCCAGAAGCAGCAAAGACATATAAACAGGTTCAGTCGAATTAATGGGTTATGCATCAAATGAATCCAATTAAATAGCTACTATTTAATTCTGCTGTTTCAACACGGTCTTTTTTCTCAACATGGTACTCCATTGCACAGATGGGGCAGTTCATGTGTTTGGAAGCAGCAGCATTTGTTACTGTTGCTGACATGGTATTTTTGTGTTTCATTTGAAACTTGTGTCATAATTCAGCAATACTGAACCTGAGATAAACATAAGCTTTTTTTATTACTGGAACAATATGTGGGTGAGAAGTGCTTTGATAATATCATAGCTTTGTCCTTTAAGCTCTGTAAGAGAAGTTTCACTAATACTGTAACTTTGCACTTCTAATTTTTGAAATATATTTCCTGAAAATAGCGTCTTAAAGAATTGGATTACATTCTCCTTAAAAGATCAGGCTTTGTCAGATTTTTATAAAGTGATGATGAAAAGTAAAGATGAGAGAAGCTAGCTTCATCAGTTTCTGTTTTACTGTGTTTAGTGATCATTTGCTGAGAGAAGTCGCTTAAAATATGGAAGGGAACTAACCAAGGTGGGAGGATATCTTGAATAATCTACATTATAATTAGTGTTATGGATTAACTACCCACTTTATGAAACGATTTTGTACATGGAGATACTGATTCAGTGTCCTTTGGCAGGGGGGAAGAGTTATTTTCTTTCAGATAAAGCTTAAGTGTTTAATGTCTTTATCAAATTTAGTAGTTTTTATTCTGCAAAGATAGAATTCATAACAACAATGCTCATAAAATACTTCTAAAATTGTCAGAATGTGCTGCAATGAGGTCCCTCACCTGAATGGCTAATAAGCACATCCTAAAAATGTCAAAATTTAACACTGAAGATTGGAATAGCTTCAGGCAATCTGCAGCACTTTGGGAAAAGCTGAAGAGAAGCAGATGGAAATAGTTGCATATAATTATCAGTGACAAAGTCTAAATAGTCAAATAAAATACGGTGAGTTTATAAATAAGAAATATACCATTCTCTTTCCATTATATTACAAGTTAGTAAATAACTTACGTAGTTTGGAAATACAATTTTAATTGGTTTTTTTAATTGGTGATTAAAAAAAATAGTTGTATACTATAGAAACAGGCCTTACAAAGTGTTGTTCTTCCCTTTTCTTTTTCATATGCATGTGATGAGCAGTTTTTTTTTATTTTTCTTTTTTTTATTTTTTCTTCTATCTTCCATGCCTTTTTCAACTTCTAAAAATACTGACGTGAAGATTATATTTAGGAGGCATTGAATTTAAAATAGTTAGGGCTTTGGAATCTTGGAATAATGACCAGAAAAGGGATAAAAATAAAAAATAAAAAGATGTGAAAATCACTATCTTGGAATGTTTAGTATTAACATCAACAAGCAAGTTAATTAGATGATAAAAAATTAATTTACATTTTCTGCTTGGTGGAGAAAATGAACATCCTGTAATAGACAAAACTTCATCTTACCTGGGAATAATAAAACAGTATTAAATAAACACAGTCATGGTGGTGGTAATTTTAGAGCTTACACAAGTTTATAGAGGTGGTAAATTTTACGGGGATTTTTTTTTTTTTTTTTTTTAGTACACTTAAGATAAATAGATGTTATCTGGAGAAGAAAGAAAAAATCAGGCTGGAGTGCAAATACTTAACATTATTCACTACTGTGGATTATCTGAAATCCATTCTGAATCGGAGAGGGATTCATACACAAATATACAAAAACAAGTTTCTCAATGTATAAATATTTAAATTACAGTTAGTCAAAGTAAGTTTAAAAATCAATTAAGATAGTGTTTTTTTGTGAACTAGATATGTTTCTGTACTTCTTGTATTTCTAGTCTTCCTGCAGTTGTATTTCTTCATAATAAGGTTTTGTCTGTCCATTAGGAATTTGTGGAAAGGTACGTCTTGCTCACTGATAGCATTTTCACAGCACCTTTTGTTAGTGAGAATATTTGTAACCAAGCCACTTACTAAGGGAGGTTGAAAAAAGTAATATTCTTTTTTTTTAAAAATTTAAAGTTATTCTAGCAGTGAATCACTGCATTTTAGCTTTCCATATTTACAGTAAATAAAGAATGAGTTCAATTTTAAGGTTGCTTTTTAGTTTTTATCATTGTTTTACGCTCAGCTTGTGTGTGTTGTCTCTCCTTTGTCCTTTTAGTTATAAAAAACATGTTTTGAGGTAAAAACAATTAAGATGTCTATGTGTGTTGCTTTTAATTCAGTCTTGTTGCAGTGTCACTGGGATACTTCAGAACAGGAAGCCTAGCAGCTTGCAAGAAATGTCATTATTAATTTCCAGGCCCTTTTCTGGCTTGTTTATTAATGAGCATAATCATTATAAACAAAAAAAAAAAAAAAAAAAAAAAAAAAACCCAACCCAAATGATACTGTTTGTTTATTGACTATTGAAGTACTCCACAGCTGTACTTTTAGATTAGCCTCAGAACCTTGAATTCAGTCTGTGAATGAATGGAAAACATCCCGATCTGGCATGAAATCTGTCTTCATTATGGAGAATCTCTTTTATACAAAAACAGCCATAACTTTTCTTAAGTATTTCCATGCAGCCAAGTAAGACTGAACGTAAAAAATCTAATGAAGAAGTGATGGAAATGATGTTCTTCATTACAAAATGATCACCCAAGAGAAGGAGTAGTCTAATGTTTTTGCAGTTTCACATTTGCTGCAATATCTGTAACTGAAAGTAAGAGCTTCAAGTTCATTCTGAAATTCTAAGTGGTGTCTTTGAACCTGCCTGATGGTTTACAAGGGCATAATGCCAAAGGGACTGTAATATGTACTTCAAAGTATGGTGCTTTTGGACATCATCAAGTGTTTTTCTGTTAAAATAAAAGGCAACTTTTCTGAGCTGCACAGATACTTAATGCAAATATGCTCATGAATTCTCAAAAAATTGAAGCTGCAGTTTAAAAAGTAGTAAGTGACTTATGTGAAATAACTTTGCCATCTTTTGCCTGTTCCTGACAGTCTGCAATGATGCATTATTCAAAATTGGATCTTTTTCTATGACCTTATTACACTACCAAAAATTCTGTCAAACAATATATTTTTGTTCCAGCTTCAGTATGTTGGGCATATATATTCAGCAATACAAAATTTCAGAATAGCTGAACACCATATATTCCATATGGTTCCTCCTACATAAATACAGTGGAAATTCCAACATGTACAGTAGACAAGTAAAAAGAAAAAATTTATGTTGCCATGAGAGGCTCTTAATCACTACATTAAGTTGCAATTAGCAAAGCCCCTTTTGAAGTTTTTGTGTTTTCTATACTCACTGAAATGAGTAAAATTGCTCAGACCTTCGTAGCGTGTTTTCAGAAGAAACTAAGAAACAAAGTTAACATTCTTTAATGTCATGATCCAAATGCTCACTTACCTAAGCAACTTGTTTCACATTCATTTGCTAAATAGAATGACTTTCAAAAGTTAAAGGTGTTCTAAAAAAAATTCTGAAAGATCCATGCAAGCCTATGTGACTTACATATTCATTGTATATGTGATGTCAAAATGTGTGAGCTACCCTAATCTCTACTCACTAAATGTGAACTTATTTGTGATTTCAGTACTTCATACAAAGAATGTGATTAATGCCACAGTCATATAACCAACATTTCTTTCAAAATATTATATAAATGTGTTATAAGGCACAGAATTAGCATAATGCCAGGTTATGTCTTAAGCAGTTAGCAAAATGAAATACTGTACTATGTGCCAAATTCTTTTTTATCCATTTAACAGAGCTCTCCAGCATCTGAGTTTTGTACAACCACAGCCCTCTTCTACACAACTGTATTTATTGAAGAACTTCATAAAATCATAAAGAGTTCTTGTGTCATGTGAGACTTCATTGCATAAATTACATTCAGTCTGTCACATTTGAAACCCAGAGAAATAACTGCAATAAAAGGACAGTTTTGCAGTTTGCTTTGTGTTGGAAAAATACCCCTGTGGTATCAGTGTTGACTGTTAGAGCCTTGAGGATGTCCTAACAAGGGGATTTTGCTGCCAGGACAGCTCAGAGCCAGTTCCATCCATGCCTGGGTGACCATAGGTGGTTCCTTTCCACTGGTGGCTATGTAGAAAGGCTCCCAGGCGTTCTCTAGGGAGGCTATTGCCAGAGACAATGTTGCAGAAGGTACTGGTGTTTGGGACCCCGCAAGAACTAAGTTCTGCCATGTTGTTGCCCAGGCATGGTCACTGATCTGGGAATACCCCACTCTGTGAGTTCATGGCTTGGCTTGGAGTGGCTTTGGACCCATTCTTGGGCTGATGCCCACTGCCCAGATCTGAACCTAGCCTGCTCTGCTCTGCTTTGCTCTGCTCTTGGTTGGGCACAGCAGACTGTACTTGTGAGATCCTATCCTGCTGCCTTTGGATCTCTTTGGATCTTGATGTTGGCCCTCAATATGCACTGACATTGAATATGTTTTTTCTGTGATAGAAGCAAAAATTTTTGTCAACATTAGTAAGTTCTACTTGTTTAGAAGGCCCAACAAATGATGCTTAGTATGACTTTATATGTGTTTCAGTAGGTTTATCCAAGAAAGCTTGCATGTGATCCCATAGACTGAATTCTCTTTAGCAGTTTCTGGGCTGGGTAAACCCAATACAGTTTAACCTAAAAACAAATTAAATTTGCTGAATCCAAGTTTAATCAGCAGTACTTATCAAAATGAAGAAAAAGGGTGATAAATTCTGTTCAAAAGCCCATTCCTATTCTGAACTGAAGTATTAGTGCAACGTGAAAAAGATTATTGAATTTCTTGAGACGTTTCTGTTGTGTATGTGCCAGTGAGTTAGGGTAAGATTGTTATCGTTAGAGCTTAAACTAAAATTGAGTTTTTGTTAAGTGACTGTAAAGATGAAAAATACATTTGTTTTCCTGAAGAAGGTGCCATATAGTCCTCAGACTATTTTTGACACTGACCATAATGACAGGACATGAGCAAGGTGAGGATAATTGCAAAGTGATTAGACCTAGTTTAGTGAAGAATTGGTGCAAGCATAAATAAATAAAGATTTAAGTGAGGTAACAGTATCTGCACATGATATGCAAAGCAGATGAATTTAAGGTACCTTTTAAGAGTATTTCTTGAAGGAGATTTTTCAAAGACAACTTTTTCTCATTATACAGAGGAATCTTTCAGTGTTTTTAAAAAATATCTTCTATTATGCTTGCTCGTTATTTTTGCTTTGATTTTAATACTAGTACTAGCTCACATCTGGTATGATTTCTTTTGTATGTAAGTACAGAATTCCAGCAATAATGTTGATATAATTGTTCAGAGGGGAGACCTAATAAAAGATTCATTTTACTTTCAACGTGTATCAAATCAGTATAATTAGCTAGAAAGGACATAATTCTGCTTTCATTAGAGAAAAATCCTATACAGTCAAGCTGAAAATGTCTCACAAGTGTAACAGTGTGGGATGAAAACTCCATTTCATCTCTCTGTAATCTTTTTCTGTGTATATTACTATGTGAGCTATAATTGCCAATGAAAATCTTTCATGAAAAAAATTTTTAGTTTAACACTGTGACCTTGACCTTCTAGCAAAACAAAAGTTCTTTTCATTCACTCAATATATCCAAGAGACATATTTCATAGATGATTCTTTGGCACAGGTATTTTCTCTTTTTATATGAAATTGAAAATAAAAGAACAAAAAATAATGTTATAGATAAAGGCATTCCCTTTTAGTGCATTATATAAAAGATTTTAAGTACAAGATCAATTAAACATCTATTAAAAGAAAGAGGCATCTTCATAAGTTAATCGCAGAATCACAGAATGACTGGGTTTGAAAGAAGCCTTCAGAGCTTATCTAGTCTAAACCTTTGCTCAAGCAAGGCCACCTAGAGCTGGTTGCCCAAGTCCATACTCAGACAGCTTTTGAATGTCTCTAAGAGTGGAGACTCCACAAACTCTGGGCTTCCTCTTCTGGTGCTCAGTCACTCTCACAGTCAAAAAGTGTTTCCTGATGTTCAGAGGGATCCTCCTGTTTCAATCTGTGCCCATTGCCTATGGTTCTGTTACTGAGTGCTACTGAAAATATACTGGCTTTGTCTTCCTGTGGTGGGCCTGGTTAGGATCCACTTCTTCACAGCAGCTTGCATGATGCTTTGGTTTGACTGTTGCTAAACAGTACTTGCATAGCATCAAGGCTTTCTCTTCAACAACCCTCCTCTCTGACTCTTGTGCCACCCATGCCTTCAATAGCGTGTGGTTGACCAGCAATTTGAGAGGAAATACAAATGATCATAGTATATCAATGAAGCTATTGTTGGTGCTTATTAAAATTGACCAATGTACATTCAGCTCTTGGTCTTTATGGCTTTGTCTTAAGAAAGTTACTAAACTGGTGTCATTAAAATATGTTTTAATATATTCTTGTAGAGTTGAAGGAAATGAAAACAGTAATTTATATGTAGTTTAAAATACAAAATATAAAACTTTTAGAAAGCATATACAAAGGCTCTGACTTCAAATACTTTCTCCTTGAGAAAAATGGATTTGATTTTCCTTTACGCAAGATAATGTACTTTTCTTTGGCATGGCATTTTGTATATGCATAATTCTTCTGTCTTTCCAAATAAAATATATTGTGACTATATCTAGAAATACTGTGTATTACAGCAGTCTTTTCTTGCTTGTAAAGCAAATGAACAGAAAACATGTCGTTTGCTTTCTCCTCTCACTGTGGAAGTGCAAGTGGAAGTCTAGTCAGGAAAGCACCTGTAAAGCAATCTTAAAGAAACAATTACTATCAGAGAATGCATGCATGTCTCTTCTCTATCTAAAATTGAGAAAAGTTGATTTTAATAAATACAATGAAGTGAGCAAAGGGCACACTTCAGGAGAAAGTCTTGATTCCTAAGCTACTAGTTCATCTTGTTTGCTTTCAGCTTCTTTTTTAGAATGGTGTAATTTATATACTAGGATTCTGCACTTGTGGTCAAAAGGAAGTAGATTACCACTTTAAACTCTTAAGTTTTGTCTCTGTAGTCAAATCTTCATCTTTCATCTCATCCTCAATCTTCATCTAATTTTAGGTGGCTTTATGAGTGCAATATACCAACCTCACATTCAAAATGAACAAATTGCTTGGGGGTTTTGTTAGGCAAAAAATAGCTCATATTGTGAGTGCTGACAGATGCCATGTAATTGTGTATATATATGTTCAAGCCTGAACTTTTGAAATCTCAAGAATAATTTTGCTACTTTCTAGCTACAACTGGTATGTACTAGCTGTGATTTTTTTTCTAACATCTGTCCTAATCTAAATGACAAGTCCTAAAACCTCCAAATAATGTAAAATGAGAGAGAATTATCAGTTGAATGTCTGATAATGTGCTTTACATGTGTACTACTTTGACCGAGAAATGCATTGTTGTAGAGAACTGAAAAGAAGGTGATAATCTTAGCTGAATAACAGATGCAAAGGTATGAGTAGAATTGGTAGAATATCCTGGAAATCAGAAGATGTATAAAGACAAACACCAGAATATATCCAGGGTCTTGATTAGTAATATCTAATCTATTAAATGCAAGAATCTACACAGCATAATTCTTTTTTTTTTTTTTTTTCCAACCTGACTAGCAGCAATCTCCTTGCTTGGGAAGGCTAAACTAGGTCTAGCGAATAAGATACTGAAGAGGAGATAGTAGAGTTACAGGTCTTGTTTTATTCTTGTGAACTTTAGGTTGCAACATTCCTTTCTGCAGAGCATTTGAAAGGGTTTTTTCATGCTAAATACAATTGTTCAGAGAAGTATTTATGTTTTAATGTTTAGAAATACATTATTAGTATTTGTACCTGTTAACCTGTAACTGTAAACTGAACACATTTGGAAGATGGAATTGCCAGACTAGTAGTTACCAACAAGAATATGACTTACTGAATGTAGTAATGGAATAAATTATAGCAGATATTTACCTTTGTAAATACAAAATTAATTTCTTAATTTCCCTTTATTGATTCAATTTCTTCTTTAAAAAAAAAAAAAATCCTGTGGAGATATTTTTAAAATTTTCTTGATTTGGTGCTTTTGGGAATTTGTGAATGGGATATATCCCAAAAGCAAGCACAGGAGTATATGGCACTCAACAGGGAGTAGATTGCCTCAGTGGTAGAGTTATTACAAGCATAAAATGCTGGAGATGAGCTCTGCAGAGAGGGACCTGGGCGTCCTGGTGGACGACAGTTTGGCCATGAGACAGCAGTGTGCCCTCACGGCCAAAAAGGCCAATGGCATTCTGGGGTACGTTAAAAAGAGTGTGTCCAGCAGGTCGAGGGAGGTGATCCTTCCCCTCTACTCTGTCCTGGTGAAGCCTCATCTGGAGTACTGGGTCCAGTTCTGGGCTCCCCAGTGCAAAAAAAGACAGGGATCTCTTGGAAAGAGTCCAGCGAAGGGCCACAAAGATGGTGAAGGACCTGGAGTATCTCCCCTATGAAGAAAGGCTAAGTGGACTGGGTCTATTTAGCCTTGAGAAAAGGCGACTGAGAGGGGATCTAATCCAGGTTTATAAATATCTGAGGTGTGGGGGCCATAGTGGTGAGGCCAGTCTCTTTTCAGTGGTCTGTGGAGACAGGACAAGGGGAAATAGACATAAGCTGCAGCACAGGAAGTTCCGCATGAATGTGCGCAAGAACTTCTTTACGGTGAGGGTGACAGAGCACTGGAACAGGCTGCCCAGGGGGTTGTGGAGTCTCCTTCTCTGGAGATATTCAAGTCTCACTTGGGTGCCTACCTGTGCAACCTGCTGTAGGGAACCTGCTTTGGTGGGGGGGGTTAGTCTCAATGATCTCTGGAGGTCCCTTCCAACCCCTACAGTTCTGTGATTCTGTAATTCTATGAAAATGTCTATTAAGATCAAGTATACTTATCTTGCCAAAGACACTTTGTACAAATTATTGATAGGGAAAGTATAAAGAAGACAAGGAGGGCTGGAAGGAAGGAGGCACTCTAAAATGGCCTACTAAAAGCACTTATTGAGTGAAAAGGCCAGAAATATGTTACAAAATAAGCAAAGAAAATAAAGCAAAATTATTCAAAGAAAATTGCTCTGAAAGAATTCGCTGCCTTGTGGCTACAGATGACATTGAAAGTAGCATGGATGCAAGTTGATTGAGCTGCTGTCAACATATTTGGCCTCAGGAATCAGTTAGTATGGATTTACAGTTTACAGTAAAGGAAAAAAGGAAGAATCTTATGAAAAGAGCTGTATTCAGTATATTTCATTAGCATATTCACTGCAAAGGATGGAAAAATAAAAACCAAGGTGGAATTATTCTAAGGAAAATTCACATCAAAAGCTTTGTTAGAACCAGAAGTGTTCTTTCTCTTGCAAGCCCATGAGAAAAAAGTGAAAGCATAAATGATAAAATATTTTTTTTATTTTCTACTTTCTGTATCCTTAAGATACTAGAATATTTCTCTATGTAGGCTTTTAAAGGAGAACATTTAGTATATAAAATTACTGAGTTTCTAAAAACAAAACATATGTGTTTCATTCTCAAGACCTTCATGTTATGTTTACTTAAATGTTATAAAACACAGTGTCATGGTTCTATGTTTTTGTTTTTGTTTGTTTTGTTTTTTGTTTTTGTTTTTGTTTTTGGATTTCAGTATTCCACATCAAAACATCATGTAGTGTACGGGGCATTAAAGTGTCACTCCGTGACACACAGACACTCTCTGGATAAGTAACTGGCTTCTCAATTGTTCAGACCAAAATACAAATAGAAGTCAATTAGACTTTTTGAACATGTTGTGCCTTTTGCATGAAGAGCTTTATTTTCCAGTAATATTGCTGGAGGGTATTCACAAAGCAAATCTTATAATTCTTACAAAAATGTATAGATTGTATAACAGTGGAAGTAGAAACACAGGAGCTGTAAGCAACTGTAGCTCGAATAAATGGGGTATTATCTGAAACAAATGAAAGCAAAGTTGGGATAAAATAGTCAGAAATGTGAAGAGTTGAAAACTGGTCCCTTAGTAAAATTTAATTGAGTGCATCTTATACACAAGCCTGAAACAGTGTTACAAAGCTATTTCCTCCTTTTCTACAATTTATTATATGAATAAGTACATTTTTGTAGTTTAACTGTGTGTAAAGGAATTGACTACCAACTTAAGCAAGCTGTTGTACAGCTGCAGCTCTGCTAGTCAATGATATTTGTCCATGTCATCCTTTTAACAGTGGCAGAGGTATGGATAGCACTGCATTTTCTTTTCTCTTGTAATTTTTTTTTTTCTTTTTGGACAATTAGCCTGCAAATTCTACATGTTAAAAAAACTGCTTGTGACCAGGATTATTTTCCTTACTACTTTGTTTAAGAAAAGATAATATGTATATTTTAGGAAAGTGTTGTAATGTTGAATACATGTTGTTTCTTCATTGTTTAGTAAGATTATGACAAAATTCTTGTATCCCAACACATGTAGGAAAGAAAGAAAACTTGCAGTTGTCTGCTCCTGTTTTGAACATAAAGAACTATTTGAAAGAGCTGAAGTTCTCTGAAAAAGGACTTGGCAGAATAATTTACAAGTTATGGGGAAGGATAAAGAATAGCATCATTGAAGGTTTTTAATGGAAAAAGGGCAAATTGCAGGGATGGAAGACATTTTGATTCTTATTTATGCCAAATCTCTCACTTCTGAAAAGTTTTTTAAGGAGTACTTTAGGGGTCTAAGACCAAAATACAGTGAATTTGAAATTAAATCCCTAAATACTCTCATAAACAAACAAATAAAACCATTTCTGATTCTGAATTTTGTCCAAGACAAAGTACAGTCTGCCTTCCAGAAGTCCAAGGTAGTGGTTTTGCTGCCAATAGTCCTGGCTTCATCAAAAATCAAGAATTCTACCTTTTCATAGTCACTCTGCCCGAAGTCAGCTCTATAGCCTGTGCTACAATTAAAATAAATACATAAATAAATGTCTCTAATGGCACCAGCCTATTAGCCACATGGATTTTCCTGTTCCTTGCAGTACTTTTTCCTGATACAGAAGGAAATGAGAAAGACACCTGTGCTCCTGCTCTTTTAATTAATCACCTCAGTGCCAAAAAATCTCTTTTAATAACTTCATCACTGCCAACCTAAACTACCAAAAGGGGATAATAGGAGTCACCTATGACAATTGCCCTTCTTTTGTTCTTGGCAGAGATGGTTTGTGTGGAGTTGACTGACTAACCCTATACAACTCCCTGGATCATCATATGCAATGCTATTTCATGCAACTGGCTGTCTGGAGTTGCATATTGCATTAACAGATTTATTCATTAACATTTACGACTTCTGGAGGCTACCAGTTTATTCCTGCAGTCTTGATTCTGTATATTCACTGGGAAGTTTCTACTTTAGTTAGCATCCAGAGGAAGGATTTTTTTTCTGTCCTTCTAACTCAGTAGATATTTTCTGTTGAGCTTTGTAATTCATCAGAAAATTAAAAGACCTTTCACTGCAAATTTTCTCTCTTTTTTTTTGTACAGTTATTTTGGTGAATATTTTTGGAGTAAATAGACTTCACTCATTAATTCTTTTCAATAAACTGAATGAAATACAAGGATATGAGACCTAGAGTTTTTATTTTTTTATTTATTTTTTAAAATTTTTTTAATTTGAAATATTCACACCTCTCTAAAATGGAACCATCAAAAAGTACTTCAAAGTTAAAGCAATATTCTCAGTGATGTCCTTTTGGATTGTAACATTTCACATTGCATCACCTTATAAAAAAACATGCTTTTTAATACAGATATGTTCCCTCTGAAGTAACATATTGAATATGACCACAAGTACAAACATAAAAGGCATTTAGATAGCTGGAGGTAAAAACAAAATAACTTACCAACTGATAAAAACCTCATGTTTTGTTCTCATGGAGTGTTAGAACAGGCAACAAATAATTTTGTGTAAGGAAGTAATTTTATATTTCAAATGACAAAAGAAAACAGAAGATTACTGAAAATAAGCAATGATTTTGTGGGCAGAGTAAATTTATTTGTTTAGATTCCATGTTTAATATATGCCAGAGATCATCTTTGCTGGGCTCTGAGGAACAGACTTATTCCTAAATAAGTCATTTTTTAGGATTATGAGGAAGAAGTGAGTTGACTGAGAAATCTGCTTCAGAAAAGTGTAACCAACTGCAATATAAGACAGATCTTTATAAGGTGTGCAAAGTCCAAGATTTGTGAAAATGTTGAGATTTTCATAGATCATTGTACTGCCTGTATCTCTTTATTGTTTTAATAGAAAGAAGAAGAAATGAGGTTGAAATTGGAAGATTATTTCTGATATAATATAAATGCATATTAATATAAACTCGTTATGGGACAGAAGTTTGTTCTCGTGAAAATGTTTTAGTAAATAAAGCAAAAATTGTCTTTTTTTTTTTTTTTTTTTTAATGAGTGATGATTAGAGATAAATGTAATGCTACATCTTAGGACAGAAACTTCAACTTGGCATCATTTAAATGACATAAAGAATCTAAGCTGTGTTTTCTTAACCGCACGGCACATTGTTCAGGAAAGCAGCATGCCAAAATAGCATTGCTGGGAAAAGATCTATAAGTGAATACCACAGAAGTTAAATACAAAATTTAATAATTTAATCAAATTGGATCTTGACTGAGAACTAAAAGAATATGGAAAGCATCAAAATGCCACCTGGCTACGTATTATGTCATTTTACTTTCATCTAGTTATTCCTGCATAGATGCACATCCCATCTGTGGTTTATGTACATTTTCAAGACATCTACATTTCCACTATTTCCTTCTGATTAAATAATTCAATCTGTACCTGCAAGCAATGGGCTGCTTTAAATTTGAAACAAACAAACAAACAAAAAAAAAAGGAATTAAATGGAGCTTTTAAGTTCCATTGGCAATCCATGCCGATTTAAATCTGGACTCTATATCCTTGAGTCATATAATTTTATTCCTCGCTTGTCTATCTCCTTCCTCCAGGGAGCTAGGCTAGGGAGCTGAAAAATAACCCAGCACCAAAAAATAATGTGATACTCTTAATATAAGTAGTTCCTGAGCCAGGTTGCCGCACACTCACATGAATGTTGTTGCTAGTAGAATGTGAAGGGCCATAATAATGGGAAAGAGAAGGAACAGTGGAACATAGCTTGTCTTTTATTTCACTGTCTCTACAGTTGAAAGGCAGCATTTATCTTGCCTCCCTAATTTCTGCCCATCAGAAGGAAATTATTGCATTGCTGACCTATTAGATTTCATAAAATTAGATTAATGTATTGCTGACAATGAAGGAAGCAACAAAAACCAGGCTAGATATAACAGCTTTACTTGCAACAGGTGAGCCATATAGGGATTACCTTCCAAACTCTCAGTAATGTAGAAAAAAAATATTCAAGTTTAATTCTTAAAATCCTGCTTCTTTATTACATGAACTTCAGGAAATCTCTTCAAGAAGCTTTCTTTATTTGGAAGTTCTTAATTTATAAGTTACCGTTTATCCTAGCAAGTCAATTTCTTAATGTAATATTTGCCACATGCATTGTTTCAGTCAAGAAAAAAAGGTCACTGTATACTAACCATGACCCCAGTTTTGTTGTCTAGACCCATCAGCTTCATATGCACTTCCATACCAGACTGCCCTCTGCTGCCATCTGTTGTGTGGCAACAAAATGTAATGGGATATTGGTGGGATGGTTCAGTCTGCCTCTGTCTCTGTCGTCATTTGGGCATTGGAGCTTGATGATCCTTGAGGTCCTTTCCAGCCCAAGCCATTCTATGGTCATGGGCCAACATACTAAAATAGGAGGTATTAGTCTTGGAGCAGACCTTATAGTTTTCAATCTGATGTAGAAGTGAAGCAATTTTAAACTTACGGATCCTCCAAAAATTATCCTTTTGATGTGGCAAATAGAGCTTATTCTTTCCTCAGTTTCTTTTATTTTTCCTCATAGTGTGCATTAAATATTAGCCTGATACATCCATATCACTACTGTAAATGATTCAGCTTACTCTAGGAATTTAAACAACTTATTTTTTCCAGCTGAATAAAGTTTTAATTCTAAAGACTACTGTAAAGGAGCACAGTCTTTTTGCATTTCAAAACAACAGTGGTGACAGCAATGAAAAATATTTCACCATTTACTTTTTTTTTTGTAAATTCAATAATGGCTTTAATCTTGATGGCAGTGTCACCTGCTATTGTCAATAAGCTTTAACATCTTGAGATATTTTCCTACAGCCTCAAAAAAATAGTTATTCTATTCTACATATCTGTATTTATATACCTGAAGAAATCATTCTCAGCTTCACAGGTGTATGATATTTTTTGAAAAACTGAAGGCATTTTTTTAGCCTTTTAGAGAAAAGTATTTTATTCAAACATCCTTACTGTTTAATAGCTTTCTGAACTTCAGATTAATTTCAACAGATACTAAATGGAATTACAGGAAAAACCAGAAGAAAACTATCACTTGTTTGCAGATACACAACTCAGGCATCCCTTGTGAGGGTACAAAGTTGCATACTTCTTTTAGTATCAGCTCTCTGTTCAAAAGTAGACATTCTCATCCATCTGATTAGTTTTTACATGGCTATTACTGAATAGCTGGCTAGGTGACTAAATATGTGAAGTCATAGTTCTTGTCTCCATCGTTCAAAAACAACATGGTTTTCTTTTCTGCATTAATGCTGAATACGTAAAGTTCCTGAAATATTCGGTTTAGTCCTATAAAAACAACATTGCTTTTGGGAGAACGCTTTAATTTGGTATAATGTAGAAGGTCCAACTTTTAGAAGCCTTACTACCTAACAGGTAGAGGTTGTGTGAATGTTAGTTGTCTTGAAGCTCTGCATAAATTCTAGCTAATTTTTACTTTAAATATCACAGCACAGTGTTTACAGTCCTTTTGGTTTTGATTTCCCTCATATCTCATGTATATGAATCAGCACACTTACCTTTGAAACTGCTGGGAGTTCGTACATGGTCACATTTTTTAAGCATTTTTTTCTTACGGAAAGTACTTTTATTTTAAAACTAATAAACACTATCTAGATATATCATAATATTAAAACATTAGATAATTTCTTTGAGGTAAATGTATGTATTTGCTGCTTTCAGTTCTTGCCTAGAGCAATTAACCATATAAGGAACCAACTGAAATTTTTTCAGTGATGAGAAGATACTGGTTAGGACTATTAATTGATCTTCTAATAACTCAAAGGCTGAAAAGTTATTACTCCTCTTGTAAGAATCAATTTTCAAAAAAAGCAGAATATGTAACTTCTCTTCGACCCCTACAGAATAGTGCAAGGTGAATTGTTGTAATTATGTTGAAATTCTGTTTATTACAAAAAAAAAAAAAAAAAAGTACATCATACATGTACATCGTAGTAAGAGTCAATGAGTCCTGGAACAGATATACAGCTCAAAGGAACTAATTATTTAAAGAAGGTTGAATAGAACAGCATGGAACAAAAAAATTTTAAAGTACTTCTTTTCCTCCCTGTTTCTGCATGGTAGTGACTAATGTTTATTAAATCCCCACAGTGAGATCTTGAGAGATTTTTCTCAGGATTTCATGCTGTTTTAAAAGGAAACACTGGCTTGTGTTAAAGTCAACTCATGCTGAGATGCATTAACTGCACCATGTTATCAGCTGATAATGGTACTATTAACACATAACCCACTGTGTTTATTTGTGAATTAGGATGTTTCCTTGTTAATGGAATTGAACCATTTTCATTGAAATGGTAAGACTTGGGCTTTTGGGAAAGGCATGGGGAATACAACTTTGTTTGTTTGTTTGTTTGTTTTCCCTGTGGATATTCCCTCTTTAACTCCAGGAAGTACATTCGCTTTTATTCTGTTGTTTTGCTTTGAGAACTCATTGAGACTGCTTAAAAGGTATAAATCTTACTATGAAAAAAACATACAGAAATATTCCATGTTGGAGAATAATTACCACACTACAAATTCTGAACGTTCCAAAAAGGCAATTAACTAATACTAAAGTAAAAGGTGGCACCTAGACTGCATTTTTTTTTTTTTTTTTTCCTAGAGAGGTGATGCTGGCCATACTTAAGCATAGCAGAAAGTCTTGTTACTGAAAGTTGTAGCTTACATATTAAGATATTAATATTATCAGTGCTGGATTATCTTTCTAGTTCTATTATGAATAGTCTTCAAGATCTCAGGCTTCTTCCTTAACCTCTTTTTACTCAGCAACTCATTTGTATTATAGGTGTGATCAGTCTGTCATAATTGCCAGGCTCACCTGTAATTTTTTTTTAATTCAGGCTCCCCCTTTCTTGTATGTTTGGATAATAAAAATTATATTTCTGTACAAGATTCTAAAAGCATCTACAATGAAAATAAAGTAAAAAGGAGCCTCATTTTCATTACAGTCAGTGATGCTTGAATATATATTGTTTTACAGACTCTATGTATTGCCTACTTCATTTCTCTGTTAAGGACAAAGACATGCTTTCTAAACATCTTGTAATTAATCTTTTTATATAAATAGTCCATTGTATATGTGGATGCAGATACATTACATACACATGTACAGTATACATAAAATACATATTAAAAATAGACCAACACTGCACCACTTATCTTACAGTAGATAATTTTCCTGGTAATTTTACTGATATGGCTGTTGTATGCATGCCACTGGGGAAACACCTTGAGTTTCTCAGAGAGCCCTTGTTCAATACTGATATCTGGTGGAGGGAGAACAGTTGCACTTCTACATAGAGATTCTTCTTTTTTTTTTTTTTCTTCCTTTCAAACCAATTTGTGTAAGATAAATTAGGTTAGTATAAGTGTAATTGTACCAAGGTATTGTAAAACACCTATGTGCACATCTGTAAGGTTTTGTAGCAGCAAAGTAATATTGCATCAACTATTTCAAAATGGGCTACTGATATCTATTCTAAGCACTTGGAATAGATGTTACTTTTTGTTGAGGCTTTTTAACACCTCCCCAAGTGGATTTTAAATAGCATCTGTAGATAACTGCATTTGGGAAAAAATCTGAAGTTAGAACTGCTGTTACAACTATTCTTAGAACTCAAGGTCCCTGAAAGCTGTGCAACGTTATCTTTTAGGTAAAGTTAAAAGTAGATAACTCAGAGCTCAAAGTGTAATTAGGAAAATGGCCCAAAATGAGAGATATCATGGGTGACAGTAATAAAAAAAATCTGGTGAAGGATCAAATATGCTTAAACTCAAGCACTAGTAATTTCACTAAGATTACACTACTTCATCTATCTTTTATACTATTTCATGTATCTTTTATTTTTTGTACATTCTGATACTCTGGAAAAAAACAAACAAACATATTTCTTCATGGTAACTAATATTTGAAATCTAGAGCATCGTAACTCCAGTACTGGGGTATAATTTCTTCATAGGATGCTTCAAATGAAAATTCATTATCAACTTGGGAAAAGTGAAACAGGAATTATTGATTTTTTAAATTCCTATCTCTGTCTCATTATTATTATTTTTATTGTATGTGGTTTATTAAATTTAACTGTATCTATGTATGAAATGTTTTTGTTGTTGTTGTTGTTTGATTTGTTTGCAATGAATATATTAGTTCTGTGTGTTCCCCAATAATTCTATTTAGGATAATTACATTTTAAGAACAGTGTCTTCTGAGCAGAAAACAAAGAAATTTTTTTCTCTTTGCCTTGCCAGTAGTGAAGATATGATGAGTGAAATGATGAAAAGCAGTGGCATGTTTTAAACTGTAAACATAACATAGGCATGTTTTTTGCAATTTTCTCTTTTAGGCTCTTTTAAAAAGAAAAATAAGCATTTTTTTTTTATGACCATCATGCATAACAGAGGATTTATAGGAAAAATGGCAGCCATATGACTAAGTAGGGTAGGTGCTTAAGTAGGATGACAAAGAATTCCTTAGCATAGGTAACCGATAATCATTCTTTAAAAACGAAAAGCATCTGAAAATTTCAAATTAAGGGTTAGCACTATCTGCATATATTTCTGTATGGCTGCTAACAAAAAGAATGGGAGGGTGAAATGTGACATGCAGTCACATATAGTTAGACTATTTTAATTATATTATGGATGCTTTTTTTTTTTTTTTTTTTCTAAAACTTTGATAAGTGTGTAATCAATGTAAGAACAGTTCCAGTGATAAATGAACTCAGTTCAAATTTTCTAATTTGTACAAAAGAATATTCATTAATAGCTCTGCACTTAGAAGTTGTTGTCAGGTCCAAAGACAGTCATATACCTGTGATCTCAGGACAAAATTTTGGTTCACAGGAAAGACTAAAATCAAGCCAGTAGCTTAGATCGTGTTTTGGGATTCAGATCTAGATAAATGGGATAAGCACCCCAGCCAGGCAGGTCTGTGATGTCGCTGCAATATAACTGAGATGGGGTGCCTCAGTTGATCTTTTCTGTTTTTGTTATTTTCTTTTAATAAACATCAAACTGACGCATAGGGGATCCATGAACCCCTAAAAGTATTTGACTGCACCTGTGATTCTCTATGGGATCTATTCCTTTGCTCAGCTGAAACAGGGATGGCAAATCTTTTAAAGTTAATGATTGGCCAAAAATGTAGGGGGATACTCATTTCTCTAGACAGCACTGTAAAATTTATTCCATGTGATATCTAAGATTGGTATATTTGCTTTTGTCATTCACATGTATATGAAAAGAAGTAAAAGATAGTAGCTCTTTAAATAATATATCGAAGAACTTGTTATGGTTTATGGATGCAAAAATTTTTTATCTTCAGAGAGGAAAGGACAAATTGATATCAGAAAATTTACTGACAGTTATTAAATGCGCATAGAGCATTTATGGCTCAGAAGACCATAAGCAACAAATTCAGTGAGAATAAGAAAGTATACAGGTAAAGCACTACTGTGTGTCTTATATTCTTGAAGTTTCTTCTCTTTGTCTACTTAAACACATTATAAAAACCTTCAAGTTCCTTATCAAATAAAAATGTATACAGTGAGTTAATAAATGTATATATTTTGTATAATATGTAAGGTACAATGTCATTTATACATTATACATATGATATGAAATACTACTTAGCTATTATTTAAGCATATTTTCAGGTACAGTGCAAGTTTCTAGTAAGCATTAAAAAACTAACATTGGTCAGTGTAGCTTTATATCTCCATGTTCACATAAACGTAATTCATTGGAACTTCACTTCTGAGTTTGAAGAGCTGGTCCTATGATAATTTTCTAGCTCTTCTAAATTAGTTTTGTTTTTCAAATTTCTAGTACAGTTATACATAAAACCCTCCTCTGAACAGTCCTCATTCTTAACGTGGTCCAAAATATATATTTATTTACGTGTGTGTTCTGCTCACAATCATTCCCAACTGTGCATGGCCTGCCAGGGTTTTGTTTTCTAGAAAAAGATTATTTCTGAGCTGTGATGTTGCAGATTACTTCTGATTTATGGCCTTGACCATCTGTATGTAATTTTAATCAGCCACTATTTGCTGAGTTACTTGGAGCTTAAAAAAATACAACAAAGTACAAGTAATAAAGGCATGTGGCATGTTTAGGCATATTTGAAACTTTCCTTTTGATATCATCACTGATTTAATATTTTGTTTTTACTTATTCATAGATAAAAAGACAATGCTACATGCATAGGGATGACAGGGAGAACCTGAAATAAAAAACAAAAACTGCCATTCCTTTCTTCCAAGGAAAACATGATCCTGCTATGGGAGCTCCATTCTAAATAAAACCTTTCTAAATAGAACCTTTGAAGCACAAACTTAACCGAGAGTACAACATTTATTTTCTTTTTCTCACATAATACTGTCTTTATAGACCATCTGAAATTGTCTGTAGATTTTCTGAGGAGCTGTTCATCTTTGGGGAATCTACAGACCCTCAGCATGTCTGCTTAACATACAAAGCTGGGAGAAGTGACTCTCCAGAAGGCTGTGCTGTCCTTCTGAGAGACTCAAACAGAATTGAGAGTTGGGTAGGGAAGAACTTTATGAGGTTCAAGAAGCCTGAATATAGGCTCCTACACCCTGGGAGGAATAATCTTATGCATTAGTACAAGTTAGGTGATGATCTCCTCAAAAAGACTCTGCAGAGAAGGACCTGGATGTCCTGCTAGACAGCAGATTGACCATGAGCCAGCAGTGTGCCCTTGTGGCCAGGAAAGCCAGTGGTTTCCTGAAGTTAAAAAGAGCGTGGCCAGCTGGCTGAGGGAAGTACTCCTTCCCCTCTACTCTGCCCTGGCGAGGCCACATCTGAAATATGGTATCCAGTTCTGGGTTCAAGAAAGACAGGGAAGTACTGGAGTGAGTCCAGCAGGGGGCTACGAAGATAATTAGGAGCCTGGAGTGTCTGTCTTATGAAGAAAGGCTGAGAGACCTGGGACTGTTCAGCCTGGAGAAGAAACAACTGTGAGGGGACCTTACTGATGCTTGTAAATATCTAAAGGGCAGGAGTCAAGTGGATAGGGTCAGGCTCTTTTCAGCTGTGCTCAGCAACACATAAAGGGGTGATGGGTACAAACTGAAGCACATAAAGTTCATAAGAAAGAACTTCTTTACTTTGGGGTGATAGAGCACTCAAACAAGCTGCCCATAAAGAAAGTGAAGTCTTCTCTGGAGATATTCAAAACCTGCCCGGATGCTTTCCTGTTCTATGGAACTTGCTTTAATAGAGGTGTTGGATTATGTGATCTCCAGAAATCCTTCCAACCACTGCAATTCTGTGATTCAGACCAGAACACAACTGAAATGTAGAATTGAAAAACAAGGAGAAGGGGAATTAGCAGAATAGAAAGAATGAGACAGAGTGGATTACTGCATGGATTACTGGCTGGAAGGATGGTAATATGATGGTAGTGGTCCTATAAAACTGTGCTACTGAATCTTATCATTTAACCCAAAAATGATTACTAAAATTCTGTGAAAGAGATGATTGTGGTTTCACATTAGATATCACAAGATACAGAACACAGCAATTTTAAGAACTTCAAATGATTTTTTAGCATACCTGTTGAATGTTATTAAAACTGGATTTTTTTGTGAGGAAACAATGTGATGAAATTGAGGAAAATATGAATATTGTAATCGTTGTATAGATTTTTTTTTACAAAGTGGTTGCTCTTGAAAAGCATAGTTGCTCTGATGTGGCTCATTGTGTTTCACATTAAGGAAGTGACAGCTGGAATATATTTTGTAAATAGATAGGTAGCAACAGTCAATCAATTTATTGTACTTCTTGATTGTGTATGTGCGTATGTGACATCATTCATATTGTTTTACCAGCAAACTACAGAAGTAGGCTTTTGTTTTATTTTGTTTGAGTTTGTTATTTTTCTTTTGATTTGTTTTGTTGTTTTTGTGTTTTGTTTTTTTTTCTTTGCAAAATAGCAGAAATACAACAAAGTAAATACGAGAATTATCAGCTAATTTTCAGAACCAGATCAGTAACTTTTTATCATTCTTGAAAAGTTCTTGAAAAGCCTTATCCTTGATAGCAGAACCAAATATATATATATATATATATTCTATATATATATATATAGATTCTTTGAATTATATATATATATAAATATATATATATATATTCTTTGTCCTTCTTCTTTTTTTTTTTTTTTTGTCTTCTGTTTATGTCCTTATCCTACACATTACAAGTCTTCTAAGGGTCATACATTTGTACAAGTCAGGAAACAGTAATTTGTTGCCTGAACAGGAGTGCTTAACCCTTTCAAATTTACTTTCTTCTCTTTCTCCTTCAGTGCAGTCAGAGTTCTGTTCACTCTTTTGCAGTTTACTGTATTATTCAACTGTAACTCAGCAGTCACAAGTGAAGTGACTTTTAGTATAACCAACTTAAGTAAAAGAGAATTTTAAAGAGATGCATGTGCTTCTTTGTGCTTTTTGCTTCTTCCCTTCCACATAACAAGATAGTTAACAACCAAATCAGAATAATCTTGAATAAAACAAGAGTAACTGTGAAATCACTGGTTCAGAGTTAACATACTATGCCCTATGTTTTTATTAGGTAGTCTGGTGTCTGATCTCAGTGTGCTCTTTTGCACTCATTAAATCTGATTAAATTTGATTAAATCTGAAAAAATACATATCTGTTTCTTGCTTCAGTAATATGAATGATGACTTATAAATAGTGTCCTATGTATATCCTATATATGTATATGCCAGTATTACAAAAAACAAATTAGAAGATGTAGAACTTGTTTTAAGGAGCTAGGAAATAAATAGAGAAAAGGATAGGAAGAAACTGTGAGGTTACTAAGTACTCTATCATAGATCAGTCAAAAACGGGGGCAGTAGGGACACGGGTAGATCTTGCATATCAGTGATTCTAGTAACAATTTATATTTGCTGAGAACCTAATTCTGAGGTGCTATACATGTAATATTAATAATAATAGTAATGGGATTAAGTCTGACAAATTTTCATAATTGATTAGCAAAGAAAGAGTGTGGGAGGCTAATTATACACACCAACAGATTTCTTAGGAACCTTAAAGAAAGGAATAATTCCATTGATGAGACTATTATAAAACTTGTCTTTGGACTGTTCAAATAAGAAGGAAATATCTCAACAGTTTTAAATCATCATAGGTCTGTTGAATTAATTGAGAGAATATTAGCTTATATCAGCACAGGATATGTCACTTTATTCTGTTGCAGTTCAATACAGTTATTAACATAACTGACACCACAGATGAAACAGTGGTAGCAAAATAGTATCAGATTTTTTGATCAGATATCTTGATTCTACCAGATTGAATTAAGGAATAAGAAGAGATCAAGGAAAAAAATGCTTTTTTAAAATCTTTGTATGTGTGCAGTCTTGGGTATTGACAAACTGATGAATGATCCTATGACAGTTTAGTAGATTGTTACAGAGCTAAGTAATCATGACAACAAACTAGTGTGGAGAAAAGAAGGATAGGAGGTAACCTCATAGATCTCTACTTTCTGAGGATGGGAAATTAAGATGGAAATCTCTACTTCCTGTGTCCTAACCAATAACAGGATATGTGGCAATGGCTCAAAAATGCAGCAGCAGAGTTTCAGACTGGACATTAGGAAGTTTCTTTACCCATGAAGGTGGGTTGGTGTCACAGAAAGAAACTACATCTCGCTCATAAGAGAGAATCAGGAATATATTTATTGATGTAAAATGATATAATATGATGATTTAACAAAGCTTAATTGTAAATAAGACAGTAACTTAGCAAGGTCTGTGATGGCAAGGTACATTTGATTATTTACTTCGTAGAGGGTAGGATTAAACACATTCATCCAGGAGACCCTACCATTGAGGCACAAGGTTCAGAATGGACCCTTTTGTTTTCTAAACAATTTGTTGCCTCTTTTCTTGTGAAAAAGGATAATTAAATTTTAGATAAAAAAGATCATGGGGTTTTTGTATAATAGACATATTCTTTAAGCAATTTTGTATTTTAACATTCTTAATGTGTGCTAAAAATTAAACAATGAATTTGTGCTATTATCATCATCTGCACTAGGGTAAAATCTGCGTGAATATTTCTTCTAATAGGATGAATTTGTTATTGGTTTTCCTCTGAATGAAGATTGATATTGGGAAGTTAAAGACAAATGTAAGTCAGCCTAAGACAAGCTGTTCTATTAGACTCATAGTGATCAGTTTTCCTTCTGTCTGAAGTCCAGTGCATCATGATGATTACAGAAAGAAACAGATTGGTTTTATTACAGAGGCACAAATTACGAAGTGTTTGCTAGATCTGTGTAGCTCAGTCACTATCCGAAAAGTCTCCAGCTCTTCACATCTTGAACAACTTCTAGTGAAATTTCTTATGTAGACATAATTACAGGTTACATTAAGTTGTTTTTCTAATTTATTTCAGAAGTTCTTTCTTCGTTATGTTTTCTGCAAAACATAAGTCTTTAAAACAAAAACGGACAGACCAAAAATAACAAGAAACATAACGTCAGTGTACTAAACAAAGTAAGACTCCTTCAGGAGCAGAATTTCTCCCATGTATTGCTTTTATAGAAGTTAATTCATTGTGAATCAGTGTGTTACCTAGCATACATTGAAAAGATATTGCATTGGTGCCCGATATCTTCCAAGAACTTTGTGCAAAAATGTTAGAAGGAAAAAGTTGATGTAAGAATTTAAAAAACTGTATGGTAGAATCACTACTAGAGAAAAATTTGAGTGAATAACTCAAAGAGTGAATTTGAGTGAACATTTGCAATTTTATTATGTTTTGCAGAATCATCCTAAAATTCACAAGGGTTGTTGTCTCCTAGATGATTATTTCCAGTGTTACAGTCACTTCTATAATTATTATAGAACAAAAAATTATTTTTAATGATGATCTCACAAAATTCCTCAACTTTTTCTTCTGTTAAAAGCTTGATATTTTTCCTTGTTGAGCAGTAAAAAAATGTAGTGTGTAGCTATACCTTGCGTATCGTATTGTTATTAAATTGCTAATCTATACATGATGTATTCAAAGGAAATAAAAAGGAGGCTGTTGAAGGAGGTAATGCAGATTTTTTTCAGACAGACATTAAGAATCCCAGCACATAGGGTAATTCACAAGATAGCATCCAAAACATTGTTTTCTCCTGATTTTGCTAGTTGTAGTTATGTAGATGTTCCATGAACAACTGTTGTGAGAGACCTGTCAGAACTAGCTTTGATTTAACATTGGACCCAATTCTGTGTTACTATAATTACCTCCAATTTACATGTTTCTGTTAATTCAGTATTTTCAAACTGTATTACTGTGCAGCAATTATATATGATAGAATGGGCTTGTGTGCTGCTAACTAGAAAGAAGAAAGAAAATCTGTCATTTACTCATAATTCAAAATATTCTGAATATACTTACCTTGTCAATTCTGTCTTTCATACACAAATCAGTTTTTCATTCATACAGCATAATGTAATGCTGAAAGATTGTTGATGACAGAAAACTTGATAATTATTTTATCTCTCTCGTTTTTAAACTTAGAAAGTTAACTCCCAAGTAATCCATACGTGACAAGAAAATTAAACTGAGACAGAGTAAAAGTGCAAGTAATATTTTCCCAAGCAATAATTTATCATCAAGGTATGTGTTATTTACTTAAAAAAAATACTTTTAAAACTGTAAATTAAATGTTTATTGTCTTGAACTGCTAAGAGTGTTATGGATGAAATGTAAGTGAATATGGCTTATAAGAAAATCAAAGTGATTTGCCCACACCGATAGCAGCAATTATCATGAATATCATTTTTCATCTGTCAGCACAATGTGGTATATTTACGAAGTGTTACACAATAGCAGTACATTTAACCTGACAGAGTACTTTTTCACATGAAAAATAATCCATTACAAATAACAAACCTTGGTCACAAAAGAAAACACTTTAAGACAAAGCAGTAAATGAAATAATTCTCTTCTGACACATTTTTATTCTAGACTGTAAATTCGTTATACATGATTTTTTGTGGTATTCCAACTACCACCATTGATATTCAGCTCTGTACACAGTTTCCTGGTTGTAATCCACCAATTCCTGTGGATGAGCTGATTGAGATGTCCTTCATTTATCGTGTAACTGCTCTATATGGCTGTGGCTAGTCATTCACATTGCTGTCACCACTGCTGAAATACATCATTCTCCACCTCATTGACTCACACCTATTGTTTGGTCTCTATAAATGTTTGGCAAACATGGATTAATGTCAAAGAGTACAAACTTTTCTTCATGGAGGAATTCAGTTTTCTCCATTCCTTTTCTTCATCCGCACTTCCAAGTCAGACACCATTTTGTCAGGCTGCCCCTCTGCTGCCTTATAATGGAATACTGACAGGAAATTTCAACTTGTACTGTCATATCACTAACATCTGCCTATGAGGAGGCATTATTTTTGAAGCATTGTATTTCCATCAAGTTCCAGTTGCATGCTGGTATGGTCAGAGAATGAAAGGCAGAAGTTCTATGATTATTTTATTGCAGTCATTTGTCATCATTTACTAAATGCTAAGGATAGAAAAAATACATAGCCTTTTGTTAATGTTCAATCTGAATAAATTTTTTAATTCCTGATTGTTTGTGTTAACCTATTTAACAGATCACTAAAGGGAACCATGCAAAATATGCTACTTTTCTGCTGTATTGCACAATATTTTACTCCTGTTGTTTCATTTTCCTGATACAGTAGTGGTATTTGTATTTTTTCTTCTACTTGCATAGATAGATACATTACTGTGATTTCATGTATTATCCTGAGTCCCAAGAGATATGACAGTTTAGAACAGCTAATGATCTGTTTCATAATTATCTGGAACTGAGTACTGTGTGTGTTGGCATATTGCAATAAATTTACATACCCAGAAGCTAGGAGGGCCATATGTTTGAGTTTTCTTCTTGGAGCTGTATCCTGGTGGAATTTCTTACATTTTCTCTTTTATCTCAGTGTTCTTATTTTACAAGTAGATTAGACACAGTGAATTCTGCCTTAGCTCACTGTATGGTCATTTTGGTTTCATTCTAGTCTCTGTACCTTTATCACTTTCCTTCTCTTGAGTTTTCAGTAGAGATGACTCCTAAAGTGTGGAAAGAGATGTGGTACAGCTTTAACATATGTAAAGGTATAATAAATGAGCTTTGGTGAAGCCTGAATACTGAGCTTGTCTTGCGAGTTCACAGGAATGAACTGTATATAAATTAAGCCAGAAACAGAGATTCTTGTTGCATTGCAAAACTCGTGTTTAAAAACTCAATGTAGGTAACATTCTTGGAGACAGCACTTTATGATTGTTTACCAAGAGTCTGGATTTTCTGAAACAGCAGCTAGGAAAGATGGAGTATGTATTATCTGAGACACTCTTTTGGTTGTTAACACATTTCCTCTGCCTGAGTAGTTCTGGTTCGACTGGGTAGTTCCCTGAATTTGGGATACCCGCTGCTGTTTCTCATTTTTTCTTCTCCATTTGTCTCTTCCTGTCCAGAATATTCTCCCCTTTCTTAAGAGTGTTTTCACAGAACTGCCACCAATTTGGCTGAGGGTCTCGGCTCTGTCCTGCATTAAGGCCACTGGAACCAGCTGTATCTAGGGCAGATACACAGAGCCTTTGCTTACAGTGACTGTATCTGCAGTCGCTGAACTGACAAAATCTTACTGCATGTACCCAATAAACTTTCTAATTTAAGATTAATAAAATACAAATATAATTACTGAAATTCAAATTGATGCCTCTTGATTATAACAAGGATGTATAGCATTTTTTGAGGAAAGCTGTAACAATTAACCCAAAAATATCCTGAGTGTGTCTTACCTTATGTAGCACTGCTTGAAGTATGAATTCATTTAAACTACAAAACAATTAAAAATACTTTTAGAATTAAATGTTAATTCTTGAGTAATCATATTTCAAGTTATATACTATTTCTAAAGTAGTATTTGACTTTAGTCATAGAGACCAAAGTAAATTTTATGTACTTAAACTTCCAAGTTTTCATTTGAAAGGAAGTATATCTACAGTCTTATTTCTCCAAAGAGAGCTTGTTTGTTGCTATTTTTCTCCTTGTAGCTTGGACCAAAACAAAAAATGTGAGATACCCAATGCATTTCACAAAAAAAAGCAATTTACATTAGGATATACCTCCTGTCCAAATTAAAATACTGTAATTTTGTATGATGGATTCAAGTATTTTCATGCCTTGAAGATACAGTTTTCAAAGTTCTTTATGACTGATTAAGTAGTCAATATACTACCTAATTAAAAAAAAAGGAGCAAAGGAAGCATTTCTTTCCCTAATGTAAGCACTTATCTACAGCTCAGGAAAGGGCCCATGACATCATTACTCCAACTACAAATCACTTTCTTGAGATTTAATTGTCTAACAGAAAATGTAATGTTGCTTTAGGTTATTTCCTTCAAAAAATGACTGCACAAAAGGGTTTGAACAAAGAATTGCAGTGCTTGTGGTAGGATTGAGGAATCTGGCTGATCAACATAAAACTCCCCCAGACTGGGACAGTGTCATGAAGGCTCACACACATGGAGATCTTCTATGGGTGTCTCTTTAAACTTCATTTGCCACTGTGCTTCAAAGAGAGGAGAGACTGTGATGATGCAAGCAGGCTTAATTTCTCTCTGGAATTATAAAGAAATTGGATTTACTATACTGGTTCTATTGTAGGAAAATAGCCCAGTAACGTAGGGCCATGGGAGTGTAAGGTATTTTTAGTATTATACTTGGGGAAGTTTTAAAAGACATTTGGTAGCACTAGTATTCATAATATGCAAAATTTTATTTAATTTTATATTGAGTGAACCCATGAAACACAAGTGAGGTTCTGTTCGTTTGTTTGTTTTCATAGATGACTCCATATATTCCTTTGTGATGTTAAAAGGACATTAATGTAAGGGGTCTTAAAAAAAATTCTATGTGCAGTGGTCAAAATAGCTAAAAAAAAAAACAAAAACCTTCCAAAGACATTACTTTATGAATGCACTTTTATAAAATTCCCCTCTTTGGTTATAGAAAGCAAGTTTATAGAGTTTCTTATTCAGTGCAAAATATCTTTAATACTTTTCATTCCTAAAAATTGATTAAGTTGAGCATACCTTTGAAGGAAGTCATTGTGATAAAAAAGGAATATTTGTACATCTGGATGAAGAATGTGTTTTCTGAAGCAGCAAGGCCTCTTTTTTTAATTTCATTTTTAAAGAATTAATTAATATTTTAAACTATGAGGAAGAAGAGTATTTCTTCCATGCTTTATTTACATGCTTGTCACACCTCAAAATATGCTGTTTTGAAAAGAAACATTCGTATCTGTAACACTAAGGCTGCAAGCAACTTAAGACTTGGATCTTCTTTCTTTGTACCTATAAAGTGTGGCTACTAGTTAAGATACTTCATAAATAAATGATGTGCTTGATGTTAAATATTGATATTTTTAGTTAGTTACTCAAAGTCTTGAAATAGTACATGCGACAAGATTTTCACCGTCCTTAAGGAACTGCACTGCTGGGATGCATTATCCTTGACATTCACCTATTTCATTATTTGCTGGAGATGTAGACAGGCTGACAAAATATGCATTTTTTTCATCAGTAGACTTTTAAAACATTTCATCTTCACATTTACAATTTTTAATTTCTTAGCTGACATGCTTAGTACAGTATGTCACCACAGACAGCAATAGTCACAGTGTGATATAGCATGCAAAGCAATAAGGTAGGTGATCATTTGTAAAATATTTCTTCTCATTTGAAAAAATGATATGGTCTTAGGTGATATCTTAGGCAAATTGCTGCTTTCAAAGAAGAGATAGCTAGAATGACTTCACCAAGAGCAAATCATTCCTGATCAATCTAATGGCCTTCTACGATGGAGTGACCGCATCAGTCAAAAGTAAATACTACAGAAGTCATTTACCTGGATTTCTATAAGGACTTTAGCATGGTCTCACACAAGATCCTTATCTGTAATTTGAGAAAGATGGATTTGAAGGACTTTATGGTAGAATCATAGAATGGCTTGGATTGAAAGGGATCTTAAAGGTCTCATGGACGGGGGTGCTAGTCACTAAGACAGACTGTCCAAGGCCCCATTCAGCCTGGCCTTGAATGCCTCCAGAGATGGGATGTCCTCAACTTCTTTGGTCAACCTGTTCCAGCGCTTCACCTCCCTCTGAGTAAAAGAATTCTTGCCAGCATGTGACATAAATTTCCCCTCTTTTCATTCAAAGTGATTCTCCCTTGTTCTATTGCTATCATACCGTCAAAAGTCAGTCTCTCTCCTGCTTATAAGTTCCCTTCAAGTACTGGAAAGTCACAATGAGATCTCCCTTAATCCTTCTCTTCTTCAAGTTAAATAAGTCCATCTCCCTCTGCTTTTCTTTGCAAGAGAGTTGCACCAGCCCTCTGGTCTTGTTTGTGGCTCTCCCCTGAACCCGCTCCAGCAGCTCCACATCTTTCTTGTGCTGGACAGCCCAGGATTAGACACCATACTTCGGATGGGGTGTCAGGAGGGCAGAAGAGGGGAATAATTACATTCCATGCTATTCTGCACCCCTCTCTTTCGATGCAGCCCAAGATACAGTTGCTCTTCCAGGCTGCATTCAGGTCGCATATCAATGGAGGTTACAAAAGCCTCTAGTATTATCTACCTGTCATCACCACTGCAAACCATAAATGTTCACAGTTAGGCAAATATCTGTCTAGAAATTAAAATTCTTGAAAGAAAAAAAAATGGTAAATGATAGATTTTAGTGTTTAATCCTATTTTAGTGCAAATTTTCCCTTCACCATCAGAGTTTTTGTTCTCCATATGTATATTTTAATATGAAAAATAAATTTTATAGGGTTGCACAAATGGATCTCCTTCCATTTTACAGTTTTCTTTAGAAATAGAATAATTGCAGTGTTCAGATGACAAAAAAATAATTTGTAGTTGAAAAATTAGGTAGCTAAATGGAGATAACAAATTGATATCTACAACAGGAAGAAAATCAGAATGGATAAACTTCTTAAACTGGCCATTGTTCAAAGATGGATCCACTACCAATTTAATAATATAATAATTTACTCTTAGAGTGCTAATATGTGTATTGCTGTCTCTGATAGTATAAGCTGTCAATATTTCTTAGCTTCTACTTTCATTTCTGTAGTAATTCAATACTTTATTATTAGCTGCATATTTTTAAAGGATTTAGGTGCTTCATGATATTTTGCACAGGGCTTGTTTCTTAATTCCATTGTTTTGCATAAAATCATAACTGATTCTTTTGAACTTCAGTTTCTTATTTCAGCTTTTACATATTACAGAGATCTTTAATATCTACTTACATGCAATTCTGAAGTAATCTAGAGTCTGTCTTTCTGCCAGGACTATTCATGCATTTTATATTAACAGTCATTGAATAAAAACAGAAATGACCTCAGGAGTCTAATGAATATTTAACTATTTTAAATAAAAGTGAAGCAGTTTCAATAGGATAGTTTTGCTTTTACTTACAGAAAAGAAAATGAATAAGGGAAAAACAGATAAAATGCAAATGTTAATGGCAGCTGAAGTGAGATAGTGACAATTTTAAAACTATGTCCAATCAGCCTAAGAAACAGACGAATGGGAGTAGAGGAACTCATAAAAGACTGTATTCACTTGAAGGTATATGGTAAAATGAAATGGAAGAAGTCAAACTAAACACTCATCTTAAAAAAGACAGAAATATGAATCTCACAATTAGGAAACTGTCACTATTGAAAAACAGTATTGAAGTGTGTTGTGTGTCCAATAGTAGTAAAATAGTAGCAAAACACAGAAAAGTAACAGTATATTATAATCTGTAAGGACACAAGAATTGCTAACAGAGATAAACTAGTATTCATTTGAATCAGTACTGTGCTATAGAATAAGTGATTTTGGGGTATTTCTGACAGTTCTTTGTAGGCTTTCCAGGATGGATTTGAATGAAAAGTAATAAATAAATGTTACTGATAAATGTGCTAATTTGAGTGTCTCATATATTTCTGTATTTAATAACTGCCTGAATTCATCATTTTATCAATAAAATCTAATGATACTGATATACATTTTTAAAGTTGTCACATTTGTATTTGGCAAGATAAGGGATTTAGAAAGTAATCTTTGAACAGAGTGATTCCATGATAAGAAAATAAAATAGATCAAAAAGACACATTTTGATAAACTCAGGGAGCCAAATAGTGTTATTAGTTAAAAAAAATACAACCAATGAACTCAAGAGTAATTTGAAATTTTTGTAAGTTAGAATGGTAACATCTATTCCAACCACAGTCGAAAAAAATGTGAACTAAATATTAAATGCATAGATGGATACATGAAGAAAAATATGTCTGACAGGTTAGTAAACATATAGAGATGTAGTCTTTTAAGGTATGCTAAAGCAAATATCAGAATTCTTGCATATAAAAAGGTCACTTATAAAAAGACGAGAAAAATAAGTGAGGTCATTTAGACTATTAAGATTGCAATTAAAATAATCTTAATCAAGTCAAATCAATATTTACTTCTCTTTGAGATAACAGGGAGTGATAGAAATTTGAATAAATGTTATTTTAAAGGTGTATGTGATTCAGCTAACATTGGAGATCTCCTTTACTACTTAATAAATATTGGCATTGGGTAATTTCTGACGCAGAAGTTGACCAATATTAATACCCTTATGAACTTGTAATTTTCAGATAATTTAGGAGATTCTTAGTTCATTTAAAATTTCTAAATATTCTATACTATACAAATTGTATGTAAATAGTTATGTAGACCTGTATTTAAATAACATAAAAACTTTAAGTATTCACTTAAAAAAAAATATATACTTGACAGAAAATTTCCAGACCTGCAGAGTTAATCATGTTTAACAAAATTTTGAGCACAGAAACATTACATTCATTTAATATCTTTCATTTACTGTCTGGGTTTTGTAGTCTTTTATTCTGTGGGTGACAAAGTTCTCCTATGTCTGGCCCTAACAATCTCAGTAGTATTAATTATTTAAATAACTTTTTTTCTTTATTTATTGAGTGCATAATGAGAAAAATATCAATATAAAATAGTTTGCTTATTTCCTGTTCATTTGGCATCAAATTCTATTTTTCATCTCCACAAATGTAGAACCTAATGAAAGCAAGTATGTAATTCACAAATTTTTCTATCAAATTGTATGAGGCTATCAGGATCCTTCTACAACGTAGGGCTGTGGTGTTTTTGGGATGTTTGGTTTGTTGGTTTTTTTTTCCTCCAGAAACCTTCCTAAGTACATGTAATTAATTCTCATAATTACCTAAAGCAAACAAACAAACAAACAAAAAGACACTTGAATTTGTGTTGATAAAAGCCTCAATTTTGTATTTTCCAGTTCTAAAATAAATTCATTAAAGTGTATGTGTTAACTAGTATTACTGATTTAATTCATAAATTAAATATTTAATTGACTAATAGTTCTCTGTGGAAGCGTTTCTGTTTAGAGAGGTGTTTTTAGGCTGATGCAATATTTTATTTTTAAATTTCGTAGGTACCGCTAGCTGGCGTGCATTTGTTTGCGTTTACCTTTTAGAAAGATTTTGTAGTAGAGATTGAATTTTTCATTACAGAAATACTTTGTAATATCTCTACAAATAGACATTAAAAAAAATCTATTATATTGATTTATGTCTTTGATAATAAAATATAAAGACTAATTCCATTCAGAGATAATTCCACATTCTGAGGCATTCCACAGCTCTTTATTGAAATATCATGCAGAAAATTAACTGTTTTGAAGACAAAGTTTCTTTTACATCTATTTTAACCAGTCTTTAGCAAATATATAAATTTACCAATTTTTAATAATATAGCTTTGATTTTTATTTCCTAAACACTATTAGAGACAGATTAAATGAGCAAATAAATCTTTAATCTCCCTGTGAGATTTGACTCAGTGTACTTCTTAACTATTATTTTGTGCTTATTTGCCATTCTGTGCTGAAAGATGTGAATTTAAAAGTAAAGCATTCCATGTATCTTCTTTTTCCAGCTATGTCTAAGTTCTATGCTCGTTCTGTTTAGCACTCTGCCACGTACTGACTCTGAAAGAAAAGCACGCCTCTGAATGAAAAAAAATAAAAAAATAAAAAAATAAAAAAAAATCCAAATTTAATTCTTCAAATATTGTTTGCTGAGAATACACTGTATATGAATGAATAGATCTTGGTTTGTTGTCATGTCCACATGTTGAAGTTTGAATCATACTGCATTCAGCCCTTATAAACAAAAAAAAATTAAATTTAAATTAATAATAATAAAAACACAAAACAAACAAAAATCACACCCATTAAAAAAAAAAGCAAAACCAACCAAATCTCAGAGTCGAATGAGATTTATTGTCATACCTTGGCACACTCCTTGAATTCAAATTAATGAGTCACTGTTTGCTGTGATATCTTATTTCTCTAAAATAAATACCATTCTTCTCTCATTTTTTTCTCATTCCTGCAAGAATATAGATATAGACCTGTCTTCCTGAGGCAACAAGTTTCCTTGTAGAATCCCTGGGAAAACTCTACATCACTTCTTATTTTAGATAACTCTACAACAAAATTTGGTTTAAGATAAGGAAAATTGATTTTTGAGGATTATATATTATGTCCCTTTGGGAAGTCATTTCATGCTAACACTTAACTTTCCTCTTTCTATAAAATGACAACTGTCTTTTTAAAATGCTCTGACATCTCAAGCAGAAACATCATGTAAAAGCATATTCATTACAAAGTTTTACTCCAGATGTCATATACATTTCTTTAAAATTGCACTACTATTACTTGCTTCCTGGTTTTCTTTTATGTTCTTGTAAGTATTTTTTTTCTGAAAGTCATTTGTGAAAATGTATTTCCAAGTATTAAAACTTATATGTTTTACATGCTGTATACTTGGAAAGTTTCATCTACAGAAATATTAATTACCTTTGATACATGTAAAACTCTTTAGTTGTTCCTTGACAACATTAGTCCTAATTTATGTGTCCATCTCCTTCTCTCTTAGCATTTCTGTTTGAGTTTATTAGCAGATAATTTTTGTAGCATTTTAATATATTGTGGATTTTTTTTTCTGGAAGGATATACAAAGAGATTATCAATATTTAAAAAATTATATTTTAAAAAACATACTTCTCAATTTCTCTGCACATATATATACTGATATTTATGTACATTTATTTGGATATAGAATATCTGTTCAAAATGTCTTCCCTTGAAGTTGTTTGTTCTAAAATTTGTCCTGAGAAATATGTTTGAAAAATAATTGAAAAACAATAAAAAGCATTCATAGTTTGTGACAGAAGATAAAGATCAGTAAGACACTGAATTGGTGATTCTAAAACAATGGGTTTAGTGTAGACAAGAATTCTGTAGCTTATTTCTCATAGGATAGTTTTCTTGTATGTTCTATATACCTTATGTCTACCACATATATAAAATTTGTATTAGTTCCTAAGGGTGGGGGGTGGGGAAGTAGAATTTATTGTAATTTATCTGATTTTCATCACCTTGTAATGTAACCTAAAAGAGAGTTTTCAAAAAGTGTATTATTGTATTACAGTATTATATTTCTTTTCTAGTGAACAAGGCCTGAAATAAGTTAACTTGAAACACTAACAAACATGCCTAGAGTACACATCCTGAAGATTTGTTAGCTGCACAATTTTTTAACTGTGTAACACTTAATTTGATGGCATTAAAACAAAAAGTAAGAAAGAAAGAAACAAAAACAATAACAACAACTTCACTCAGTATCAATTGTTATATTCTGTAACATTAGGAAAATTATACTATAATGTCTGGCAATGAGCATTAGCAAATGCTCATTGTTTTCAAAACCAAATTATTGCTAGTAAATTCTGTGCTATAAATGAGAAAATTAGAAGCTATAATTTTGGATAAAAAGAAATGGTAATAAGCCATAAAGAAAAAGAAAGCCTAGATCTTCAACACTTCTTTTTCCTGATGTGTTTTTAATTGGATTTGCATCTTTATTGGAGAACACTAAAATTAAATGAACACAAGACATAGGATTTCACATTTAGCCACATTGGAACATACACTTCTAATTAGAACTTTGCTTCATTCAGTATCAGTGAAGTGTTTTTGTCATTAACTATTCTTCCAATATTTCCTATAAACTTCAAAATGCAGTCTTTCCAAGTCACTAAAAAGTATGTGCTTCTGACTTGCTTCTGCTGTTTACTCTGCAGTTTCTGTTATTGTTGATTTATTTCCCTTGAAAGAATATTACTCACTTTTACAAATCTAATATATATAGCCAAAACTTGAAAAATATAATAATGAATTTTTCATGACTCTCAGTACTGTCTGGAACACATCCAAGTAACTAGACTCTCAATATAAAATGAAGAATAAAATTCAGAGATATAAGTTGAGGCTGAGAGTTACAGAATCACTGAATGACAGAATTGTAGAGGTTGGAAGGGACTTCTGGAGATCACGTAGTCCAACACTTCTGCTAAATCAGATTCCCTAGAGTAGTTTCCACAGGAAAGAATTCAGGTAGGTTTTGACTCTCCGAAGAAGAAGACTCCACCTCCTCTCTGGGCAGCTTGTCCCAGTGCTCTGTCATTCTCAAAGAACATTCTCATATTTGTATGGAACTTTCTGTGTTCCATTTTGACCCCACTATTATTCTTGGACTGAGCACAACTGAAAAAAGCCTGTCCCATTCCACTTGACACTGGTCTTTTAGATATTTAAAAATACTGATAATATCCACACCTTTAGTCTTCTCTGGGCTGAACAGTCCCAGGTCTCTCAGACTTTCCTCATAAGGCAGATGTTCCAGGCCCTTTTCCACAGTTCCCTGTCTTTCTTTAACTGGAATGCCCAGAACTGTATACTGTATTTCAGATGTGGCCTCACCAGAGCAGAATAGAGAGGGAGGATTACTTCTCTACACTTTCTGGCCAATGCACTCTAGGGTATCACTGGCCTTCCTGGTCATAAGGACATACTGCTGGTTCATGGCCAAGCTGTTGTTCACCGGGACAACTACGTTCTTCTCTGTACAGCTCCTTTCCAGGAAGTTGTACCCTCTCCAGTACTGATGAGTGTAGTTATTCCTCCTCAGTTGTCCTACACTTGGCCCCATTGTAACCATAAGGTTTCTCTCTGCCCAACTCTCCATTGGTAGCACAACCTTCTGGTGTGTCAGTCACTCCTCCCATTATTGTATAATATGCAGATTTGCTGAGGGTGCATTCCATCCTTTCATCTGGGTCATTGATTATGATATTGATCAAGACTGGACATAGTCTAAGCCCTGAGTAACACCAATAGCTACAGGCCTCCAACAGGACTCTGTGCCATTGCTCACAACTTTCTGAGTTCTTCCAGTCAGCCAGTTCTCAGCTCACCTCACTCATTGTAGACTCATTGTAGACAGTCTACTCATCTATCCCACACCTCCTAAGTTTGATCATGAGGATGTTATGAGAGACAGTGTCAAAAGGCCTCCTGAAGTCAAGATGCACAGCATCCACTGCTCTCCTCTCATCTACCCAGCTGGTCAGGATCTCACAGAAGACTACCAGACTGGTCAAGCATGACTTCTTAGTGAATCCATGTTGACTAGACCTGATAATGTTCTTTTCTTCCACTTGCTTGGAGGTGGCATCCAGAATAAGCTGTTCTATCCTATGCCCAGTGGCAGAGGTGAGGCTGACTGTCCTGTAATTTCCTGGGCCCTCCTTCTTGTCATTTTTTGAAGACTGGAGTGATATTGACTTTCCTCATGTCTTCAGGAACCTCTCCTGTTTTCTGTGAACTTTCAAGAGTGACTCAGAAATTGCTTCTGCCAGCTCCCTTAGCACTCATAAGTATGTCTGTCTGCAATCATGAGTTTGTGTATATCAAGTTTGCCTATGTGATCTTTGACCAGATCCTTTTTGACTAGGAGGAAGTCTTCCACCAACTCTCTTTCATATCTCCAGGGTCCGGGATTTCAAAGACACAGTCTTAACAGTAGAGACTGAAACAAAGAAAGTGTTCGGTAACTCCATCTTCTCAGCGTCCTCCATGACCAGGGTGCTCACCACATTCAGCAGTAGGCTCACATTTTCCATAGTCTTCCTTTTGCTTTCAGTGTAATTGAAGAAGCCCTTCTTATTGTCTTTGATCTCCCTCACCAGAAAAAATTCCAAGTGGGCCTTAGCCTTCTTTATTGCATCTTAGCATGCCTTTACAACATTCCTGTGTTCCTTCCAAGTGGTCCTTTTTCACAATCCATAAACTTTTTTCCTTTCTCTGCTGTACAAGACAGTGATGTTTTTAGGTCATCTTTTTGGGTACTTCTGCAAACAGGCAGCTAGAAGATTTCAGGATTCTGTTAGGCAGTTGCTTCAGTCCTTGAATGTCTTTGTACAAAGTACAGAAGTTCAAAGTAAAAAAGAACTGAAATATAGAAATTTGCATTTGAAATTCAGTATTTGTTTAGCATATAATTACAGATTAATTTCTATGCTTGCACTTCTACTTGGCAGTTTGCACACTTTAGAACATTATTTGGTAAAGCAACTTGGTGGTATGTTGCAATCTAGATTTGTGTGTCACACAACTTGTAAGTCTGCAAACACAATCACACTGGACTGTCACAGAATGAACAGGAATAAAAAGCAGTATTTGATCAAACATCAAAGATCATGGTAACAGTGCTAATGAAAAACATTGATACTTTCTATATTGGAAAGCATTTCTAGTGTATTCCTTTGAAGATAGAAAACACTGAGGAAATATACTTACAATAGACTTTAGGAAGAAATATTTTATTAAGAGAGTGGTGAGACACTGGTACAGGCTGCCCAGGGAAGCTGTGGATGCTTCATTCCCAGAGATGTTCAAGGCTAGTTTGGATGTGGCCTTGGGCAGCCTGATCTAGTGGTTAGAAATCCTTACCATAGCAGGAGGGAGAAACTAGTTAGTTTGAAGGTCATTTCCAACAATGTCAGTCAAAAATTAATATAAGTATGAATTAGATAGTTTCATTAGTTATTGTCTGAAGTGAAGAGCAACCTTTTGAGAAGAGATGTGGGAAATTCATGTAGCATATTTAATCTATATTAAATATCATGCATAAAAAAACTATAGAACTGCAAAAGTTAATGAAACTAATAAAATAAAGTTCTGTTTAAATCCTGGTTTTCAGTGAATTGCAGCTTCTCAAAATTCTCCATCCTAAGGAATCATCAGAATGATAGATTGTTCACTGTTATGTCAGCATGCTGCATTATGCGAGGAAACACGATGTTCTTTTGTAATGGGGTGTAACAACAGGTCATCCCAAGAAAGATGCATCAAGTCAAGGAATTTAGAAAATGTATGTTTTATTGATAGTAGTGGCTGAAATATCCTCATTTCCTTTCACAAAGTGAAGAGAGTTGGAAGAGTCAAACTTAAAACCGTTTTGGTTTGTGTTTTTTGTTTTTTGTTTTTTTTTTTTCTCATAGAGATTTTGTGTACAGGATTAGGAAAAGCTGTAGTTGTTTTTTGTTCTATATTCATATTTCAAAGATTTTTTGTATTAATTTTTCTGCTTCTTATATTAGGATTTCATGATGATTAAAGAAAGCTTTCTGCAAATAATTTTAAACTTTTCTATCTAACCTTTTTCTGTTTTTGTAATCATTCAATCAATAATATTTTGATGCCTGATGTATGGATGGCTTTTTGTGTCAATTAATACACTGCTATTAAGGATTCTTCATACAAAGTTAATCTCAAGCAATTGAGAAGAGGCGAATGGATATCAGACTATTTGTGTGTGTGTGTAAGTTCTGTTCTGAATTTCAAATGCAGTAAAATTCTAAAATACATCCTATGTGAACTGTTAGAGGTTAAGACTAGAGGAAAAGGAAAGAAAGTTAAGGTGTAGTTGTTCTATCATAAAAATCTCATTTATCTAAGTCTTCTTATTTATCTAAAGTCTTATTTATCTTATTTATTAAAGACTTATTTAATATTATGGTGTTGCTAATCCTACTTTGTTAAATAAAATGAATTTCTGCTCTATGAAGCAACGTGTTCATTAAAAAATAGGGCTTAACATAAATAACATCATAATCATATATTTTCATTTGAAAGAGTTCAAACTGAAATAGGGGACGTGCACAGGCAAAGATAGAAATATGGCAGTCCTGTGACATGTAAACATTAAACTTCACCTTTTGCCTTTTATTCCAGTTAATTCCAGTGCATTTTTCCTATCATTCAAATTTCATCCAAATCTACATAAATAAATAAATATTCCTGACTGAAATAGAGGATTACGTTGATTTAAAGAAACAAATATATATAATACACAATCAAGGTACGTAAATGTGAAACCTATGTAATGTATATGTAAATGTACATGGAAATTAATATGAATGTAAAACCTGTATCTGATTTTGGTTTCCTTAGTAAAGAGTTCAGATATGAAATAATAAAATGCAAGTGTCACAAATGTAAGGTCTTATGCCCTAGACAACACATGTAATGTATCAGCTAAATCATCTAGTCAATGAGGAGTTGCATTTCTGTAGACTGTGAAGTCACATTGAATTTAGAAAACCTATTCTGTACTTTTCTAAACATATATGTGTGTGTAATGAAAGCAGTTTAACAATGTTTTCTTTGAACTATTAATGTCATACAGTCTGCGAAAAACAATATTCCAGTCTGAGAAGTGAGACATAAAGTCATAGATATTTTGATTGAATACTGTGACTGGATGGCAGTATCTGGTTTCTAGTTTCCAGAGCCATTTGGAAGTTGAAAGTGTCTTCTGGTTCTTTTTCAAGACTTATTCGCTTGCCAGAAAATAATTTAACAAATATATTAATTAGGACAACTGAATTAGAAAAAGTATAGGTTGAAGACTCAGTAGAGATAAATTATTTAAAAGCTTCAATGAATAATTGCATACTACATTAAAATAGTGGAAACACAATTCTATTTTATAACTTCTTTTTATTTTTCAATCTAGATGCAGCATTTGCCAGACTCTTTGTGGTTTCATAAAACAGAACAACTTCATTATAGAAAGTACACTATAAGTGCAGTGTTAATGTTTTTTTTGAGAAAACCTCATATTTAATCAAGCCTTTCTTTTCCAATTTCAATTGTTTAAAAAATAAATAGCAATTTAATAACCCTTCTATTCTCAGAGCAACAAGAGAATACCATCAAAAAGTTTAATTGGCCATGCATTGTTACTGCCTGAGCATTTGTAGCTATTACAGCTTTATGCTTTATGATTAGAAAAAAAGTGTAAGTTAATTTGCAGGGAAGATTAAAGCCATGTTAAAAAATAAATAAATGAATAAATAAATAAATAAAACAACCAAGCAATGAAACAAAAAATGCTAGTCTAGATTTCTTTATTTATATTTTTATTATTAAATAGTAAAACATAATGCACTGGGATAAAAGGACTTAATCTTCCCTGTATTTTTTCCAAGTAATACTAAGAAAAATTCTGATATAAAAGTTCAGGATCTGTATGTGCTTTTCTTCTTTTTCATTAGTTGAATTCTCACCTTCTGCTGAAATTGAAACCTCTGCAAAGCCGTAGCAACCTTGGACATTCAGAATTGCCTAACTCCTGTATGTTTGTTCAGTACTAGGGAAGGAAAATACATTTTGTATTGCACAACATCATGTGCTCATAACAGTAGCAGGCATTATTAATGGTTGTAAAGAGCAACATGAGGAAAAGCAGTGGTGAGACCTGCTGATAATTGAAGCAGTTTTCTTCAGGAACACAGGTGTTTATGTTCTAGCGAAACTGATTAAGGGAAAAGATATGATGTATATTTTCCACTGTATGACTAATGCTATTTTTGTGTAAAATGAAAACATTATTTCTGTCTGTCTGGTATTAGAAATCAGCATTCATACTTATGACTAACTTTGAAAGTAATAATAATTGTTATGTTTGTGGATTTTTTAAATTGAAAAATACACAGTTATACCCTTCTACATCTTTAAAATAATATGTATGTGTATATGTATATATTTCCTATACATATCTATATATTTCCAGGGCCATAAAGTCATGTAGAATGTACAAACCAGAATAATATGTCTGGCTGTCTAAAGCCTTAGAACCTCCCAGATGGAAGGACTGTTCATGTGCTAAGATGCACTAACTCTTCTTTGCAAAGAGCGATGTGTAGATTGAGTTTCACATGGGAGAGAAAATGGCATGTGGGTATTTTATTATACATTGTAGTATGCACAAAGAATATTTCTCCCATATTTCTCCCTCAGTAAATTAGATTTAAATGGGAACAGGCAAATTATAATATAATGAGTTCAGTTTTGCTGTGCTCTGAGATGAAGTAGTCTGGCAGTTACTTATTTCCAGAAAAAATCACGGTTCACCCAAAGGAAAAGATTAATTTCCAGGCCAATTTTTTTATTATTATTATTATTACTAAGACTTTTACCACAATTCAAGAATTTTTATATGCAAAACATACATTAAATTGATAAATGCTGTATTACATGAAACCCAAGCCAACATACAGTGTTACTGAATATGGGTTATGCTGTCTGTCTGTTCTTGATCAATCAAAGCATGTACTCTGCAGAAGACACTACTACCAACATTTCAGTAGCATTTGCATTTTTTTTGTTTACAAACTTAATAAGAATCCTTCTTAAGACTGTATGCATGCGTAAGGTGATTAGTA
Organism: Lagopus leucura; assembly: GCF_019238085.1. Classification (NCBI taxonomy): domain Eukaryota; kingdom Metazoa; phylum Chordata; class Aves; order Galliformes; family Phasianidae; genus Lagopus; species Lagopus leucura. The sequence goes on from NW_024962264.1 coordinate 51,818,795, forward strand.
ACAGAAAAATAGCTGTGAAAAGTCACAAGGAAAAAAGAGTTCTTAACTATTTTAAGTGTCTGTGTCTGTATACACATGTGCAAGCTCCATTTGTTTTGCAGTCCAAGAGCAATGAGGAGAGTTAACAAAGTACTGAGAAAATACACCCAGCTTTATCACTATGACTTCACACATGAAACATGGGCAGGAGCAGAACAAGACGATACCTGCCTATGGAATTTAATATAGTCACCATTTTATTTTTAAGGTTTGGAAGCTTTATATCCTTCACAGTAACATATGTTCCTTAAAAGAAAAAGGTAGTAGTGTAAGCTCATTAGTTGCATAGAGGAGCAGTAAAAGAGACTTATTGATATTTGCTGCTTAATTTTACAAATATTTGCACACAGCAGAGGAGTAATAAGATTTCAGAATCCTGCTCGCTATTGTAGATAATGGATATTTTCTTGGCTGTTGTTTCCTCTGCCAATTACTGTGATTTTTTTCCCATTCTCCCATAAGCTATTCTTTGTTCTCACAGACACATCTTCCATCATTGTACTCAAATAGTAAGTCTAGTTAAATAGTTTGGCTTTCATTACATTTACAGCATGTAACTATAACTCATTGTTCCTTAGTGGATAGCCTTCATTATGTAATATACCTCCACAAAAAGGAATAAAATTAAAAAGACTTAAGGACAAAACAAATTTTATTGCAATGGAAGAAAAAGATAAAAGGACATTCTTATATATGCATTATACAACAAACTGATATATACGGGTTAACTGCTCTTGGGAAAGAGAAAAAATATGATTTAAATAAAGAAGGTAGGATTTGCTTCAGTCTTCACAGAATTAATTGTGTTCAATCACATAACAATGCTAGTCCTATCACAGAAACAAGTATTATAGTATCCAGAATATGGAAACATATTGAAATATATTTTCCTTCAAGCCAGCAGTGTTTGATTAACTGAGAAACTAAAGAAACTAGCACTACGTTAAAAATGTTGAAATAATCTGAACCCGTGACCATGCTTGAAAACTTCTGCATGAAAGAAATGGATTCTAAAAATTAAAGAAAAAGGGAAAGATTAAGAAATCACCATGGAATAATAATGCAACTTTTCACAAGGGCTGTATAATTAAATATCTAGAAGACATTGAAATGGTAAAATGCATGTACTGTTGGTTTGTCAAGAACATTCTGTATCATATCAGTCCAATTTCCTTATCTGTGATGATAACAGGATAGTGAATGAGGGAAAAGTATAGACTATGCTATTTCCTGAGTTCAAAGTGAGGGTTTGGGGACTCAATAACATTCTCACAAACAACCTCAGGAAATATTCTTCAAATTTTATCTGTATAAATACAGTGTACAGTTGGATGAAAACCTATACTCATTATTTTTCATTGATTCTCTGTGTATTGGAAAGATTTCAAGAATTCTGAGTGAAATCATTCCAGAGTTTGTTCTATGACTGATTCTGTTTAATATTTTCATTAGTGAATTATATGTTGGTATACAGTAATATGTACAGATGGCATCTAAATAAAAGGGGCTATAAGTGCTTTGTAAGATCACAATTCATTGTGATCTTGAGAAAATAGAAAACTGATCTGCAATCGCTAATAAAAACAAAGTATTAAATGTCACAATTGGGAAGCACAAATTAAATGTGTACAAATATGAGAAGAAATTATCTGTCTAGGCATTCAAGCTGCACCAGAACAAAGGAAGACTGCAGGGAAGCCACAAATTAAACAAGATTTTATGTGTTGTTATAGCAAAAAAAAAGACAGTTGTATTCCAAGATTTGCGTACATTTGAGAAGTACTTTTGTATAACATGTAGAAGAAAACATTTCTGTTTATCTTTGGTCAGATACTGTTTAAATAGGACATTTTATATATGTTGACCATACTGCATGTTTTTTGACTTCAGATAGTGCAATTGGATATACAGTGATTAAGATCCTATTTCACTTGGAAATCCCAGCAAAACAAAGCGCAGTACTAATGAGAAAAGCAAAGGTACATTAGTTCTACCAGTAAATATTTTTTCTTTTTTCTTTTTACAAATGTAATCAACAGAAAAAGTTTGAAGGAAGCAGATGTTGACCTTGAAAAAAAGAAGGGTATTGTGTACAGATTAAGAGAAAGATATATATAGTAATATCCTTCCAAAATGTAAGTTGTCCTTTCAAACGAGAAGTCTTAATGGAAAAATAAAGATATTCTGTTTATCAATGACAATTTTTCATTGCAATAGTAAGAAAAAATGGCCTATTTGGTTAGTTGGTGCAGAGTGGAATAGGCTACGTGAAAATACATAATTATCTTTAAATAGAAGAGATTTAAGTGAAAGTTAATTAAATGCTTTCAATTGTGAATATAAGTACTCTTATTATACTCTTACTCTGTGGAGAATTGACAGCATGGTTACTAGAGTCTTCTCCAGGGCTGCCTCATTGTAGTTCTATGGTGAACTTATATTTATTATTCATTATTATATAAGACCTAGAATACTAACTAACAGAAGAGGATCCCTGTTGTGAGAGTTAGTTTTGATTAATTAGACTTACAACTACATCTGCTCTAGAAATATTTTCCAGTGTGAAAAGTATGAATTATTACTAATTTCCTCAAAAAGTTGCTTTGTGCTTTGTAATGGGTATATCTGCCTAAGTAGCTCGAGCAGTCCTATACATTCCACAAAATTGTGTTAATTTCAAAAGATATTCGTTGACATAGGGGCAATAAGAAAATACGTAGATTGATCTCAAAGTAGTGCCTCCTATTTATTTTCACGGAAACTACAAAGAGCACAATAACAGCATTGGATAAGTTTTTAACTTGAAAATACTGCTTTGCAACATAGCCGCCACCATTAGCTCTTCAATAACACAACTTTGCTATGTCCTACTGGAAATTAATATATATATATATTTACAGTTTCTTTCTTTTTAAAACATTAATTACACACTGATAAATAGGTAAAATATTTCATAAAAAATACTGTCATCTGTAAAGACTACTTCTGTTTACTGCAAAACCACATTGGAAGCTGTTAACGGAATAGAATTCATTTTTTTTAAATGCAGTCATTTTCTTTAAAAAGCAAATTGATTCAATGATAGTACTATGAATAAAACACTGGTCTGACTTTAAATCATATGAGGTTTCACATTGTAAATAAAATGAAAGAATATAACATTAAGTAAGCTCTATTTAGAGTTTTATTAAACTGTAGAGGACAGATGACTGGCAGAGGCAGAAGGTATGTTGTTATATGTTAGAGAACAAATTCCCTGATAGCATAGCTTTGTCACTTTTACCCATCACTTTCTATCCACAGCTTATGTTAAACGAGTGACTAAAATGTTCCCTTGGGAACAGTCTGAACATCGCAAGCTTCCTTGGCAACCAAAAGTGCCTACAGCCAGCCCTGCCTATCATATTTTATAGTCTTTTTCTTTTCGTATAATCTTGCCGCTCTGAAGCCCCAGTGCAGTGCTTTTCCTGTAGGGGCATTTTGCAGTTCACAGATAACACAGGGTATTTTGCAATTCACTGCTGTCATCTACCTCTTCTGGACTGTTTCCATTTGCAGACTTTATATATTAAATCTAATAATGTGAAATGGAAAGGGAGATTTTTGTTGTTTGTTTTTGTCATCAGTGGAAAAGAGTAAGGACTCTCTCTTTACAAGACCCTCACTGCCTCTTTGTCTTTCTAATTCCTTCAAAACAGTTTAGATCTTTTGGTGTCTGACCTCTTGAGTTACCTTGTAATACAGATTCACAAAGATATTAATTTAATTGAAAGTGAAGTATATAAATATCTTTTAGGAGCTCTCCATCACTGCAAATATTTTGAATAACAAGATTATCTTTATCTTCAGGCTTTAAGGTGTCTGAGAATGTATTACAGCACATGAGAACTTGTGGTGCTGAGCCCTAGCTCATGTCTGAGCCCTAGCTCATAACTAAGCCCTTCTGAGTTTCTCAGACCTTGTTTTTCATTTGCCTCCTGTCCGGGAGGCATCTCAATAAATCATCCTACATGGAGTCTTTTTTAGTTTCTTCTGTGAAGGTGTTCCAATTTATTTAAAAGGAAAAAAAATGCTTATAATGATCTTTTTCTTTGAAGAAATGAAAGTTTGGGAGAGTCAGTGTTGGACTTTTTCATGGGAGGTGAGTCAAAGACCTCTGAATAATTTGGAAACATATAATGTCCTGAGTTGGAGAAGACCCACTAGAATCATTGAGTACAACTCCTGGCTCCACACAAGAGTAACTAAAAGTTAATTGTCTGAGAATGTAGTCCAGGTACTTCCTGAACTGCTGCAGCTTGGGGCTGTAACCACTGCACAGAGGAGCCTGTTGCAGTGCCCCACCATCGTCTGGTGAAGAATCTTTTCCTAACAACCTGACTCTCCCATGAAGCATGGGAGATTTCTATGCCATTCCCTTGGGTCCTGTCTCTCACCACAGAGAAAATATGAGCACTTGCCCCCCTGCTCCCTTCTGAAGGAAGCTATAAACCACCATGAGGCTTCCTCTCAGGCTATACTTCTCGAGGCTAACTTCAGCTACTCCTCATACATCTTTCCCTCTAAATCCTTCAGCATCTTTGTAGCCCTTCTTTAGACATTAAGAACTTTATATCCTTACATTATAGTGTCCCCAAATTCACAAAGTACCCAAGGTGCACCAGCACAGGGTAGAGCGGTACAATCACTTTCTGCAGCTGGCTATCTATACTTATGCTTATCATGGAAGACCTGGAAATTCCTAAGATGACTGTGGAAATACCATTCTTTAGATACCTACCTTTTACAGTTTGGAGAAAAGGAGGCTAAAAGGCAACTTTACTGCTCTCTACAACTTCCTGAGGAGAGGAAATAGAGAGAGAAGTGCTGGTATCTTCTCCCCAGCAACCACTGATATGATGCATGGAAATGGCACAAAGCTGCATCAGGGGAGATTCAAACTAGATATTAGGAAAAATTAATTTTCTGTAAGGGTGGTCATACACAGCGACATGCTTCTTTGTGAGGTTGTTGATGCCCAGCATCTGTCAGTGTTCAAGAGGCATTTAGATAATGCCCTTAATAACATGTTTTAAAGTTTGTCTTGCCATTAAGTTGTCAGGCATCTGGACTTAATGACTTTTGTAGGTTATTTTCATCTGAACTATTATCTTTTCTCTCCTCTCCTCACCCCTGCTCACTTCCCCTCACCTCTCCACTCCTCAGATTAGGGATTTGAAACTTCTTAACTATATATTTATGTATTTTATTCAGCAGAAACCAGAAATGCTCCTGAGGACCTTTATACTGCATAAAGTTTATGCAAAATTTTTTTAATTACCTTTTTTTTTTCCCCTCTGGAAAAGAGGAGGACATTCTTGTTTCTATGCAGTGCTGAAATTGCAACATTTACACTTTCAAATACATAAATGGCCTCTTGAAGGAACTTTTTTTTTGTGAATGATCTATGTAACAAATGCTAAAAATACCTAGCTTGTCTCTAAATATTATGTAGATTCTACTTCCACTGACATGAGTGATAAAACATTGGGTTTCACTCATGGGACTATTCTTCTAGTAGGAAATTAGAAGTCCAAGATGTCTATTTAAAAAAAGTTCCTTATTAACAGGGTTATGAATAGGATTTGGAGAAATGTATAAACACTATTTTTTTTCCCACTGAAACAAACTTATAATGAAAAAATTGCTTTGGAAGGCAATTTTCCACCAGACTACTTACAACAGTGAAATGCTAAAAGCATCTGTAGTCAAAACCATGTTTATTCTACATGTAGTTATATAAGGGTTGTGTACTTCCTTTTTCATGTATAATTATGTATATATAATATTTATAGAAAAGTTATACATTCATCATTCTATACATATTGTGGCATATGTTTTATACTTAATTTTTTGCACATACAAAAGCATGCAAGTCTGGAACAGTGAACTTGGATTTTCAGTATAAGCAAATCCTTTATAGTAATAATTTTTTTAAAGTACTATGTTAATGCTCATATTTAAAACACTGAAACTAATCTCATCAGGAGGCTGTTAGAATTAAAGACAGAAAATATGCAGAAGCTACTGGAATTTTTCATGTTACATGTTTGATGGTGAATGTCTATACAAGCAGAAGTTCTATGATATGAAGATCTTTCATCTTAAAATGTGCAATTCCTCTTTACTTTGACTGCCATTTGCAGACTAAAAATGTGTTGTGTTATCAATTTTAATACATCCCTGTGTTAAAACACTATTTTTAATGTTCATACAACCACCTACTATTTGACAACAGACCTTTTCATTCATATTTCAAAATATGTTGTTGATTATCTCTACGTTTTTTTCTCAACACAAGTTTCATAGCATGACTTAAATAAGTTATGAATTAAGTAAATATTCTCTTTATTTCAGGTTCTTTACATATCTCATGCCATCTGTACATAATTATTATGTCCAAAATTAGAAAGTGTAAACACGGTATAAATTGTTGAAGAAGATTACATTCTATTTGCAGAAATGAGCTGACAAGGATAACATTGACAGACAAGGTTACATAATTAATAGATTTGGAGAAGGTTAAAGAAAATGTTAGAAAAAAGTAGTAAGGGCTTGAAATGTATTTTCATCATGGAAATATGAATGAGATTTTTAACAAAATCTTTTTTTATTACAGAACAAAGATGTTTCTTGAAATGGATAGAATGAAATAAAAATGTTTGATGAAAAGATTTTAGATATGGTTCAGTGCTGAAATGAGATGTTTTCTTCTTGCAAGCAATGGGTAACTGCTTGATGGTGGTGGCAACAAGAAACTGCAATTTCTGTTTCCAAAGTTACTTTTACTCTCTGGGGAAAAAGATCAGTAATGCCCAGAAGAAACAGGTCTAGAATAAAAGTTTTACTAAAATCTTGTTAAGATGTACTGTAAATAAGATGCAACATAAAAAAATAAAAAAAAAAAAAAAAAAAAACTTAAATATTTTACCTACTGTCTTACTTTCCTTTGTACATTTGATGCATAATTTTATTGTCTAATTCAATTTTACATGCTCAGACAGCATTGCCTTTAATGTGCCTCCCTCTGTAACTGAGGGAAAAAATCATTTTAAATATAAGATTAAATGGCTTTTGTGTGTGTGTGTGTGTGTGATGGGAGAAAATCATAAATTGAAAATCCAGAATCTATAATTTCTAAGCTTTCAAGCCTTCCAGCTTTTAGACAAATAATCTTTCAATTTGGAGATAATGAAGCAAAAACTCATGAAACTGAAGTGGGCAAATCACTACTGTTAAGTAAAGTGACTTCTATTCAAAAAGTCTTTCTCAGGCATTTTCTTTGCATGACAAGCTAGTCAGTATTTTTCATTTCACATATGGTGTTAAATTAAGCTTTTTGTCTGCCTGATTTGACTTTTCTACATTCTTCCTTTCTCATCAGATAAAATGTCTTTGCCCCAAAGTACTTAGATATTTCCATAATATGTACAGTGACAGCTATAATAGTTTATTAATATTTTAGTTTAAAATTCACTTTCCCCTTTGACCTGATGACTTGTAATTAACTTCTGAGATTCATTAAGAAAAATAAATTGTAAAATATGGAGATTTTAATTTGTTCCTTTCAGGTTTGGAATACCAACTGGGTCTTGAATTAACCAGGAAAAGTCTTACTAATTTCAGTTATTGAAGAGTCTAACATTTGTTTGGATAATTCAGCATTATTTTTGTACATTTAATAACTTCCTTCAGTATAGAATTTAGACTTTGTTATATTTGATGCATAATTTTATTGTCTAATTAAACTTTGCAGCCTCAGACACCATTGTTGTCACGTTATAAAAGTTTTGTATTAATTTCAGAGTGGAAAAGGCTGTAAAAACAGAATTTGATTAGACTTTAATTTTGTAGAATTTATCATGACTCCATTCTTTAATAATTTTGGCTATTGTTTAATTTTTGAATATTGTGGTTACTGTTGTGGTTCATGAAATAGCTTTGGATTTGTTAATTGCTCAGGAAATAATTCTTACAAAACCTGGAAAAAATACTAATTTATGATGACATAAGACACTTTCAGCAATATTTACTACTGTATGGGAATGATAGGGTCATCACAGTCCTAAGGCCAACTACTTATCATGGCAACAGTATGTTGGGAGGAGAATATCTACTAAAGGAATGTGCAAAATATAAACTGATCCAAAATATAGCAAAGGTCATGTTTTGTGGATGGTTTGTTTTTCTGAGAGGATTAAGCAGATAAACCTAACAAATCAGGAAGTTGTCTGATTGTCAATTGGATGATGAACAGTTTGAGGTATTCCTTTATTAGGTATTATTTCTGACAGAACTACAAGGGTCACTCTACTTAGGTATAGTTCAGTGCTTTTAATAGCAGAATCCTTTCTTAACATTTAGGAAGTCTTTTCTAACTAAAGTTATAACTAGCTACGTCTGTCTAAGACTTCAACATGAATGCAGGACACTGTTGGATTAAGTAAGGCCTTATTCACTAAATCTTTTTACATATGGCATATATTTGAGGTGAGATGTTAATATGTGGGAGGACAAGGCTGCTATCTATGAGGGCTGTTGTGAAAATAATGCCTCCTGTTTTGCTGTGTTGGCCCATGTTGTCAGAGGCAGACGTATAGCAGTAGAGGTTGAACCTTCCTGCCGGTATTCTGTTAAATTTTGTTGCCAAGTGACTGATGGCAGCAGAGGGGCGGTTTGACAAAATGGCATCTGACATGGCTGTGAAATGTGTTACTGAATTCCTCCATGTGGAAAGAATGGCACCCATAGGCATTCGCTGACACTTGTTGAACATTTACAGAGACTAAATAGTGGATGTGAGCACAGTGAGGCAGAGGGTGGTGCATTTCAGCAATTTTGCACCTCAGCTAGTGCAGATTTATACAAGTGTGGCATGCAGGTTCTTCTTCGGCACTGGCAAAAATGCTCAGGTAGTGGTGATAACTATGTTGAAAGATAGTGTTTTGTAGATCAGTATTTGGTTTATTGTCATGGTTTTGTGATTTTTGGCTTTCGGTATTCCACATCATAACATCATGTGGGGCACTGGGACTTTAACTGTCAGTGCTCAAGTCCTGGGTACCTGCCCTGAAGAGAAGAAGAACTACATTCCCCAGGGGACCTTGCGGTCAGGGAGAGGAGGTTTAACTCCTGGCAAGGTCGCCTGATTGTTTTTTTCTCGCCTGCCCTTCGTTGTGGGCGCTGCTCCCATCTCCCTGCTGCTCAACTGGACTGCGCATCTCACCTCAGCGTTGTGGTGAGGCCTATCCACCTTTCGGACATTCTCTCTCTCATTATATTTGATTTATTAGCTTCAATTCTGATTATATTGTATTATAGTGTGTTATCTTGCTTTCCGATAATATACTTAGTAAATTAGTTTGTTTCTCCTCAGACCGGTGCCGCTGTTTTAATTATTTTGGGGTCTCCTGTTTCCTTTTTTTCCGGAGGCGCGGATCTGCGGATCCCTCCGCCCCGCTCGTCACAGAACCGGGCCAAACCAGCCCGTAAACCGTTGACAGTTTATCAAATTGTGTTATTGTGCTTCTTGTGTCTGTTGTAGTTTCCATGGAAATAAATAGGAGGTGTTACTTTCAGACTAACTAGAATGATATCAGCAAGATCGAGATTGTGTGAAATTTGGCAGATCAATGAGGTAATCTTACATCTGGGACAGAATTACTCTACGCACTAATGCAGAGTGGCTAGAAAGCAGCTGTGTCCTGATGGACAAGAAGTAGCAATGTGTTCTTGACATAACTGTTTGCTCAAAATTATTACCAAGAAGATAACTAATTGCTGAAGGGAAATTGTTTTTCCCCCTTTATTCACCATTTGTTGGGCCAAATCTGAAACACTGTTCAGTTTTGGATCTCCCACTACAAGACATTTAAACATGGAGCACCACTAAACTTGTCAGGCATCTGAAGAATGAAGAAGCTGAAGAGCTATTTATCGTGCAAGAATAAAAACTAAGGAGAGTAACTTGTCATGGCAGACCAGAATGCTGGGAGAAGACTCTTTAAAAAGCCAGCACTAGACACTGGAGTACATGGCAAAAGTACAAGAAAAATGATAACAAGGAAAAAGCACTTCACAGTGATGATGATGAAGTACTGAAGAAGGTTGTCCATAGAGTCTGGAGAATACATTTTCAAGACTCAATTGTATATGGCCCTAAGGAACTAGATCTAAGTTTAATATTAGTGCAGCTTTTAACAGAATGTTGGACAAGATAATCTCCAGAGAGCAGAAACTGAATACAATTCTATGATAAACATCAACCTTGGCTTATCAGTCATCTTCCTTACAGGCAGCTCAGAAATTTTCAGTGACATAGAACATTTCTGTTATCATGGAAATATATGTGAATAATGTACATGCACATACTTTCTCCTTGAGGTTGTTCATGTTTAATTTGGCATTAAACATTGCAGCTGGATACTGAAGAACCAAAAGTACACTTGTATGTTTGTTTTATTTCTTGAGCTAAAGGACATGTCCTTGTAACATTCTTTGAGAAATAAATAGGTAAAAATGGATAGTAATTGCTAAAACAAAAACTTGTAGATGTCTGTTAATGAGAATAAATTTTGCATTCACGTAGGTGTATCTGAGATAAGTATGTGGTACTTTTATTTCCCTGTATAACTCTGAATAACCAAAATTGACATAAGGGATGAACTGCACTGAGTAATTAGATCTGAAGTGAGTCATACATATCACAAAAGTAATTCTGTTTTCTTTTTCTTTAATTTGATTTTACCAGTTATTAAACAAATGGATTTTTCACTTAACAAGCAGCAGGCGGATCTTGAGTGTACTGGACTGTAGGAAGAAGAAAATCATTAATAACAGATGAAATAATAGAAACCAAATGTATTCTGTTATTCTGTCGGGGAAAAAAAAAAAAAAAAAAAAAAAAAAAAAAAAAAAAAAAGATCAAACCTCACTTCTTAAGGGCAGAGTCCATATGAGAGAAGGGGAGGGAGGAAAGAACCCTTCAGAAAATTGTATCTGAGTAAAATCAGACAACTTTGACTAAGAGTGAGTAAAGAAATATGTATTAGTGGCACTGTGTCTCATTTGTCTCGAGGAAAGTAAACCATTTCAGAAATACGATTTCTGACTGAATAGGCACTGTTAGGAAACAAACTATATGTAACGAATGACTGCAGCTTTAAAGGAATTAGGCAGATTTCCAGATGTCACATACTGCAAATGAATTTTCAAACAAATGAAACCAGACAAATTCCAACTATTAATTTAATTCTTGGTACACCTGTATGGCAGATAAGAGTTAGATCCATGTAGGTTATTGGTACTCAAATATTTTTTTTCTTTTAGTTTCAGTACATTAATTTGATTCTACAATGTAAATAGGGATACACTGTCAAATTATGTTTTTCAAATAAGAGAGTTCAGATATGGTTATGACTCTAAGTTTTTCTGAGCATGATTTGTGTACGGTTATACTGATGTAATATTGTGGGTCTTACATTCAGTTGTAGTTAAGTGTATGTACAAACTGTGATTTATTTAGGATTAAATTCAGTGAACATAATAGCATAAAAATTCAACAGAAAGCCAGCAGTATTTTGGTATTTATATACATAAAATTAAGATTTATTTCAGAAAAATAATTATATGCTTATATAATTTTTAACTATTATAATTCATGTGAACTGATCTTTATATAACTTGAAGAGTTTGGCTCTGAAAATTGTCAGATTCCTGTCAGTATAACAGATAAAACACTGACCAGTCTTTAATGCTTTAATGTCTATAGACCGTTCAATACTTACACTATAAACAAAGATGTTGAAATGACTGTCTGGTATAATTCTCAAAAGTCTTAAGTGAATTCCAATGGAAAGATTTCTGAAAATCCTGGAAATTGTAAGACTCCCTTAGTTTTCAATGATAGACCAGTTAACTGGGTTATTGGTATGGAAAACAATCAAACAAAGCCTCAAAAAACTATAGGGTTAGCTGTACAAGTGGAGGAAGTAACATACTGTGTTACTAAAAGACTACGCTGCTAATAGCTTGAGACCTTTCTGGTTTGTCTGGGCTACTTAGCAGAGTATAACGTCAGCAACAAAGTACTACCACAGCTGAGCATTATAGTGCAACTCCAGTGAAAGTGGACTTGTTCCTGAAGTAATCAATTTCATGATTTATTTAAGCCACAAAAGAGAGAGATACTTTGAAGGAATACTGAAAGAGATTCAGAACAATGTAAAAGGTTAAAGAACCTAAAATGTATTCAGTGTTTCACAATCTGGTCAAGATGCAAATGTGTCTGTATTTTAATAAGTTCTTAAGTATCTTGAAGTTGAGGCATTTTTGGATTCCTTTTTTAATGGCTCAAAGTATTAAGTAAATAAAAATAGAAAGAAATTGCACAATTTTTAAGTGTTAAAGTTCACGGACAGAATAGAAACGAGAAATGATAGAAATAGGACTTTTCATGTTAAAATACTGTTATAATACTGTTAAGGCACTTGTTTTAGTTATTTATTTATCTTGCAACTTATATTCTAAGCATTTTTCTAATGCTTTTGTGACTTTATATATACTATTTACTGGTAAAGTGTTATTAGTTAATCTACTTGTCTATTTTTTCTGCAAAGGTATTTATAGATTCAAGACACTATTCATATGATACTGATTGAAAATTTAACATTAACACTGAACACATCTTCCAGATTAAGTTATAAATTTGTTTCTTGGCTTCAAACATTTGATAAATGCATAAAATATCTTCCTATATTCTACTCAGGTTTGCCTATGAACAGGTTTTTTAATCTGCTAATGGAATATTTCTTATTACCTAAGAAATATTGCCATGTTAAGATCCCTGATGAATTTGAACTATTTGGAAATAATGGCAATCAGGTTTGTTATTTGAGAGGGTAGATTATCACATATTTCACACGGTGGCATTTCTGAACTAATGCTCATCTAGAAGGTAACACCTTAAACCTTTGTTGTAGCCATTCGTTTTGCATAACACCATAGTAGTAACATACTAAAGTTTTTTTTTCTAGTAATTTATTTTTATATAAGGCTGATTAACCACTCCATCACAAGTATTTATTTTCATATTTCAATGATAGTCTAATTGGGATGGTGTTAAGATTTTCTAGCTATCCTCTCATGGAAGTTGTCAAATTCCTTTACAGAAGATGTCATAATTTTTGAATTAATCGTTATTTGAAATTCTATCAAAGAGGTCTAAACTCACTACAGTTTATAACGGATAACAAGCATTTCAGAATATTTTAGTGGCATTTGTTACAAGAACTTCCGTGTCTTTGGGGAAAGACTGAAACACAGATATTTTTAGGGATATTACTGTTTGGATGCTGTGACATCCCTCCTTTGGGATCAAAAAAGAAGGCAAAAGAAGTAGTAGGAATTCAGCAATACCTTTGAGATGCTAGACAGAATGGAAATATTATACGAATTCATCAGACGGGTTATTTACTTTCTTAAGTATGTTTGAAGCCACATGAACAGAATTTGAATTCCTACCAACATTAAATGAAGTTGTGGAGCAAATCCATCATACTTTTTAACAGGTGGTTTAACAAACACCAAAGTAATATTTAAAAAATCATGAACTTTTAATAGCCTTCACTGAATTGTAGCAAAACTATATATGCTCTATGGTATATTAAATTTGCATTATTTATTATTCAAATTCTCTGCTATCCCTTTCCAAGCAACACAATAAAATGCTAATTAAAAAACACATTTGCCACTGAGGAAACCTGAGATTTGTCTACAGTTTCAACAATTAATTAACTTCTGTATGTCCTTAGGTAAGCTGTGCCTCTAGTCATACTGATGGTCTCTACAGACAGGAATTCTCAGGGACGGGTCCCAAAAGTGAGAGTGTGTGTTTTTGCCACTGCAAAAATAAATAAATAAATAAATAAAGTGCAACTGATTTTTATTGTAGTTGTTGGTGGTGGTGGTGGTGGTTGTTGTTTTTTTTTTGTTTATTTGTTTTTGTTTTTCTGTCATTGAAACAAGATGAGATAAAGAGAATGCATTGATGGCATAAGCCATCTAGAAATATTCGAGATTGAGTCACCCTTTGATTCTGACTGTTAAACAGTGCTCAAATGTGTCTTCACATGTAGTTTGAATTTGGACTTGCTTATCTCAGCAGAGATGTAGAGTGAGAAAGGGTTATGATTATTATGTGAATTTTTTATTGTTGCTCTGCTTCTTTTATTTCTCTCAGACCTCTTTTTGGAACACATCCAAGTTTCTCATCCTTTGCTATTCATTAGTTTCTATATTAGGAAAATTTTATGTACTAACTAAACAGAAATATAATATGGCTACAGCGAGAGCAAGCTAAATCCTGTGTAAAGAATAGCTCTCAAAGGGATTATTAAGGGCACAGTCAAGATTGGTTTATATTTTTTTAGAATCTGTTATGCTCTGTACTTCTCCATTTTGAGGTTTATATTTTCTCTGGGGAATTCACAACACTTGCAGTTAAATATATGTGTGTTGTATGAAATAAACTCCAATCTAGATAGCAATCAATCTGTGTTGAAATAAGTTATTTCAGGAAAAAAAGAAATGAAAGAAAAACACTATTTTACAAAATTGCCAGTGTTTTGCAATATTAATGAGTTAAAGGTTTATCATTTTAGATTGAAGATTGAAGTTTTAAAATTCTTTCATATAAAACAAATAAAACATCAATAAAAACAGTCTCTGATTTTTCACAAGTTAGAAACTAAACATTAATTTTACTATAAAATTATTTTAGCATTGTGTTTTTAATTATCTGTAGAGATCAGTAGATCATGTTTTTTGTTCATTTACTTCTCTGTGTGGCAGAAAAGAGAGAGAAGGAGCTCAGCAAGAAGTAGGGTTGAAGGAAAAACAAAGCAAAACAAGGCACTGCACAACAAAAATATAAAACCCCAAAACATGGAATGAACATTCTGTGTCTGCTTTTACTCTCCCTCACGTTTCCCACATTACAAGATATTAATTCCTGTTAATGTTGCTGAAAAGAAAATTTAAGATCTTTCCTTTAAAAAAAAATATTTCCCCTAGTTTTGTCGAATTAGCATCTTGTAAGAAAATATTATTTCTGCAGTCAGAGCTGGTAACTAGCCAGAATACCATAATATGAACCTCTACAAGGGAATCTTGAGAAGGAATGTATGAATTACTGATAGTAGGTCTATTAAAAAGCAATACATTGGTGGATTAGATTATATTTCAAATATCCTTTCTTTTTTTTCTTTTTTTTCTGATATGTCCAGTGTGATGCTTTTTGTTGTAAGTTTATGCCATTTGCTACTCTTTACCCATTCTCTTTCTTCTCAGGATGTGTTGAATTCCATCATTTCAGCTATATAGACTAATGCTGAAATTTACTTTCATATAAGAAAGTTCATTCTTGTTAAAGATTTCTGAGAAACTAAGAGAATAACCATTTTAAGGAATAATTTATTTTTATGCTGTCTACAAAAGTAATCACAGAGAATTTATCAGTATGTTTAGATTTCACAGTTCAGTAAGATCAAATGCAACAAAACTACTCTTCAGTGGATATGAAATGAAACAAAATTAAAATCCAATTAGAAATAACAAAGACTATAGCTTTTTTATTTGCTTGGATTTAAGGGAAAGAAAATAATCTGTTTTCAGGCCACTGAATATCCTTCACAAAGAACTCAGCACAAGAAAAATAATTGAATTGAAGACTTTCATTTAGAAAACCTCATAAATGAACAAAGGTTCAGCAGTGCATCAGGGAGGGCCAAGATCATAATTTTTCCAAGTTTCCAAAAAAGGAACTGTGTGATCTTAACTGTAAGGATGGTGTAGGTCATAAAAAGAAAATCTGGTTCAAAGATGGCATTAAGATGAGGAACATAAAATTCTACTGCTCAAATGGCAAAATGGGAGAATTCAATGGTGGTGATAATAATAAATTTAACTGTATCTAAGCCTTTTCTTATTAGTTGAAAGTCTTCTCTTGCCAGTGTCATCATCACGCTTATTATGTACTTATTTTGGCTGGGATAGATCTTTCTTCATGGTAGCTCATATGGTGCTGTGTTTTGGATTTATGAGAAAAACAGTGTTGATAATCCTGAGCTGTTTTAGCTGTTGATGATCAGTTGAGAACTTGACACAGACTGAAGGTCTTTTCTGTTTCCCATTCTGCCCTACCACCGAGGAGGCAGGGTGTGTACATGAGGGTAAGAGAAAGTACAGACAGGACAACTGACCTAAATGGACTGAGCAGATATCCCATGCCACAGGATACCATGTTCAGCAATGAAAGTTAGTGATAAAGAGGGAGAAAGAGAGGTTCATTTGGAATTACGGTGTGATGAAGTTTCCTGGAAATGATTGGTTGTGGGAGGTTTTTTTTGTTTTGCTTGTGTATTAAACTTCTATTTATTAAACTGTCTTTATATCAGCCCATGGCAAATGGCAAAAAAAAAAGTTACAGAATATTGGTGGAAAGATTTACCCTCTACTACCACACAACCAACATCTCTCTCTGATGCCGATGCCATGGATCAATATAAAAAAATAGAAGGCATTACTTTTTGAGCAGCCCTCATGTGTAACTCAAACTAAATACTCCTAGAAATAATAGTTGAGAAAATTCTCACTGGACATTCCTTTTAAAGGACATTGTATTCTTAGAATTTAACTGTAGTTGATATTCCTGTGCATAAATGCAAGTTGTACAGACATTTTTATACGTGATTGTAGTGCATAAATGATAAATACACTTAAGTGAAATCAGGCATACCAATGCTAATAAGTATTTACTTTTATTATTTGGACCTCTTCTCCAGCAGCTGCCTCTCTTTCCGGACTACACTACCAATGAGTTCAGTCAATGACAAGCACAATGACAGGTCTCATTGCCCATCTTCTTCACAAAGGGAGTATTCAATTCATTGACTTGCTGATAGCTTTTAGAGAAAGATGCAGATCTTTTTCCTTAGCAAAATGTTTTCCTCTCTTCATGAGTCCTGTCAAAGTTACTTTTCCTATATGTGAGCTTCAGACACTTTTTGACACAGACTACAAAACTGAAAAATACAGCCATTTTCCCTGCACAATTATCACAGGAAAGAGAAGGAATTTTCCTAGAAAAAAAAAAAAAAAAATCTCATTTAGTTTTTATTCTTCATTATTTTGCTAAATAACTGCTGAGTAGTTGAACAAGAACTGTGATCAGATCTGAGCAAAAGACCATCCTAAAGAGATGTTTCTTTTTTTGTAGTAAGATGAAAGAGTTGATATGTCAGAGCAAGAGCAAAAAATTAAAAGATAGTATTTTTTAGCATTCACTTGTATTGCAAAAATTGATTCAATCATGTATCAGAGCGGGTTTCAGTAGTATGTAAACAAAGTTAAAGGACACCTTTTACTGAAAAATGGCACTCACTTCTGTTTTAGGGAACAGTTAGGCTTGGTGCAGCATCTGATGCACAGACTCAGATGTGAATGATCCAAATCGTTTATTACAAGTTCTCACATCACTTATATTCCTTCACAAGTTTTCTTTTTCTAGCTTTCCCATCCACCTATACAACTTTCCCATCCACCTTTACATGAGCAACAGAGCATTCTACAAAATACTGTTACACTGTTCATGCAGGCGCTTATCCAATCAGAGCCATGAGACATTCTTTCTTCTTCTAGAGGTGTTCTTGGTTCTCATGCTGTTTATCTTGCTCCACAGCTTCTGCTCTGAACAGTTTTTCTTGTATTCCCACAGTTTGGGACAAAGGAGAAATGAGGAGACTGATGTGATGGACGGAGAATTTGAATTGAAGTAATAGGATCGTGCTTGCTATTAAACAAGGACATACCTACTTTGGCAATTATTTAGTTACAGTCAGTTTACAGTCAGCATCAAGGTAGTTCTTCATCTGACTGCTTTTTAAAAAACACCTCTTAAAAGCACAGAAGCAGGCAATCTCATTGTGTCGTTAGTCCAGTAATAGGGCGGCAGAAGACCAGCTTGACTGTACTGGGAACTCTTCTTGGAACTCAAACAGAAAAAGTGTGTCTCTCTAAGCAAGGTCAATCCGCACAGGAAGATTACAGAGCTGCAGTTTGCATTTGCAGGAAGAAAATATGAAAGGCCAAAATTCAGCCAGAGTTAAAACAAGCAAGTGATATTTCACATTAACAAAAAAAGAAAAAAAGAAGCTCTTTAAAATTTGTTAATAGCAAGAGAAGGTCAAAGAAAATGCACAACTGTTACTGGATGAAGCTGGTCACTTGAAAAATAAGGATGAAGAAAAGGCAAAGACACTTAATGACTTTGCTGCCTCAGTCCTTAATATTAATTATAGCCTTGGGTTGCCTAGTCCTGCAAGTTGGGGAAGTAGTGACATTCCTTTTGTGGACACCTGAAATGTAAGCAAGTACTTTTTAAGTAGACCAAAGAAAACACAGGTGCGGAAACAAAGGGAAAATAATAGTTGTTTTGGAGCCAAAGCAACACGGCTACTGATTAATGAATGTTTATACATCTTTTGGGCCTGGTGGAATTCATCTGAGCACTGAGAGAGTTAGAGGATGACGCAAAAGGACCCCTCTTAATTGCCTGCCAAAGGTCTTGGGCTAGTGAAATCCTCACTTACTGGAAGCTAACCAACTCGTGACAGGTAGCCAG
This sequence comes from Lagopus leucura, assembly GCF_019238085.1. Lineage (NCBI taxonomy): Eukaryota > Metazoa > Chordata > Aves > Galliformes > Phasianidae > Lagopus > Lagopus leucura. The sequence goes on from NW_024962264.1 coordinate 51,837,552, forward strand.
TCACTAGCAGTGTTCCCCAAGGCTCAACCTGGTGTCCAATTCTGTTCAGTATGTTTATCAATGTTCAGAATGCAGGAGTGAGTTTCCTGATGATATTAATCTGGAAACTGTTGTCAGCGCTTTGGAGGGATGACAAGCTTTGCATAGGGCTCTGGGTAGATTATGATATTGGGCCATCAGCAACAGAATGAAATTCAATAAGAACAAATGCCAGCTCCTGTACTTGGGATAGAGTACTGCCAGAACATAAATACACATAAGGGAGATGAGTAGCCCTGCAGAGAGAGCTCAGTATGAGCCATCAGTGCACCCTGATAGCTGAAAGGGCAAATTCTGGGGTGCACTAAACACAGCTTAGTCAGGTGATCTGAAGAAGTGATTATCCCATTGTATTTAGTATTGGTGCAACCTCACATGGAATATTATGTACAGTTGTTGGCTCCACAATTTAAAAAGGTTGCTAAAATGCTTGAATGCATCCAGAGGAGAGCAGTAAAGCTAGTAAAAGGGCCAAGAGACATGTCCTGCAAGGAATGGCTAAGGGTTTGGTAAGCTTGGAGAAAAGGAGATGGGAGGGTGGCCTCATTGCTGTCAACAGCTTCCTGAGAAGTCAGACAGAGATGGTCCTGGGATCTAATTCCTGGTATCTAATGACAGCATATGTGGTAATATGGCTCAAAACTATATTGGAGACATTTACTGAGAGTTGGACACTTAAGAATTCATAGAGAGGTGATTGATCACCAGGTCAAATGAGCTTGTTCGAACTGGAGAGAGAGTTTGAAAGCATCTAACAGTGAAACCTCAGTACTTGCAGTACTTGGCCACTGAGCAGATAGAACAAGACTATTCACAGAAATGCATGGTGTGCAGATAGGAAAAAAAAACATGATGAAACAAGTAGTTGAGGCTGGGTAAGACAGTAGGAGTAAAAGAGCAACATCTTCTTAAGAAGATGCTGCTTTGATTCGTAAAAAAAAAAAAAAAAAAGTTTTTTAAAGAAACATTACATACTAGCTGTCCAGGGCCACATGCCACCCTTGGGCCATGGGCTGAACATGCCTGGCCTACAGTAATTCAAAGTGTGGCTCTCAAAGCAGATTAGCTGTTCTAAAGTGGTTTAACTAAAGCTCAGAATTATTGCATTTCTCCTCAAATGCAGATTACTCAGATTTTAACAGATGGGGAACACAATACAGAGAAGTGTAAAGACTTATCTAACAACAAAGCAATCAGTGAAGCAATTAACACTGAACATCAGGAGTTCTTGTCAATCTGAGTTAACGTTAGCATTCACTAATTTCTCTGTGAAGCCCTAATTCCTCTTAAGAATGGTTGTACTGCCTGAGTGTCTCCCTGACTTGCATAAAAAAAAAAAAAAAAAAGGTCATTGAAAAGAAATTGTACAAATTGTCCGAGTAAAATTAGCATGTTATGATTTTTTTGTAGGGTAAAAATGTGCTGTTTTTCAAGTTTTCAAAAATGTTAGATACAGAAAAGCATAATAATTGCCAGTGAGCACAATAGATTAAGTATAATGGTCCAACTATGAATATTGTGTAGATGACATAAAACTTAAAGGATTTAACAAATATAGAGACCATTCTAGGGATAAATTAAAAACAAAAAGAATTTTCCATTAATACTATTAAAAAGTTGTGGATTCTTCCTATCTTTTCCTATGACATATTTTTGGATTCATTTGCTTTGCTAGTTCACCATAGTCTTTCATTTAATTAGACAGGCTCCTTACTGTAATCACTAAATTTTTATTTATCAACTTTATTAATTATAATGCATATAGGTAGCTTGAACAGGTCTCAGAATGTTCTGTCATAGATATTGCTTTTCAGAATCAGATCTGATCTACTCCTGGAGCCATATATAGGAGCTGCCACAGATTCTACCTTTGAAAACCTGAAAGTCCTCAGCTGTTCCTATGGTAACCAATTGACTGATTGGATTGAAAAGTACAGTACATTCTATTCATGACAAGTTTTAATAAGACGGACTCCATACACCTTTAAATATTGTAGTACTCTACTATCATTAGTAGCAGACAAGTATTCTGCCTTGCATTTGCAATTTTGCTCTGCTATTCCTTTCTGTGTGTGTATGTGTGTTATTTAGTGAAGCAACTGTGTGTAAAACTTTAAGGTCTTTATGTGACATGGAAGTATGTAAAGTTGTGATGAGATGACTTTAAAGAATAATAAATGAAGATATTGTCTGCTTTTTAATTGTTTTTCTTTTAAGATTTATTTGAATATTTAAACTTCAACTCTGTTTATTATGTAAAGCAACTGTACTTGGGATCTCCTGCATAGGGATAGTTGATTCTTTTGTGCTATCTAAAAAAGGACAGATTCCATCTTGATAATCCTTTTTAATGTTGTTGATTTGGAAAAAGACAACTTTGACCAGTGCTTTCTAGAAGTTTAAAAGAACTACTGAAATCTAGATCTTTTGTGGCTCTCATTAATATTCTGACTTGCTTTTTATTCTTGGTCATTTTCTGTGTCTTTCTCTGAAATCTTTAGTTTCATAGAAATTAGAATGGTAACAGTTTTGTTACCAATATGGATAAGAATGGTAAAAAAAAGAATACTTTTTCACCTTCAAGAAGGCAGCTGGCAGTGGTCTGGTATTCTGTTGTTATCACTAATACTACAGCTGGACAGATGGGCTTTTTGTTATCTTTTTTGTGAAGTTTACTGGTTTTGGGTGGTATGGAGTTAATTTTCCTCAAAGTAATTCATATGGTGCTGTGGTTCAGATTTATGATAAAAAACTATTGATAGCATTCCATTGTTTTAAATATTGCAGAACAGAGCTTACATAGAGTGAAGGTCCTTACTGCTTCTCACTGCCCTGACTGTGAGGAGCAGAGGCTACACAAGAGATTAAGAGAGCACACAAGAGATTATGAGGGAACACAACCAGGAGAGCTGACCCAAACTGACCAAAGATTTATCCCATAACACTTGAAACTGTACTCAGCAATGAAAGTAAAGATGGATGAAAAAGGAGGAAGGAGGACAGAGCACACATTCAGAGTGATATTTGTCTTCCCAAGTAATGGTTAGATGTGGTGAACCCTGCTACCCTGGAAATAACTGAACATCTCCCGGGAGAATCAGTGGATGAATTTCTTGTTTTGCTTTGCTTGCACGTGCAGCTTTTGCTTTACCTAGTAAACGGTCTTTATCTCAACCTACAGGTTCTCATACACTTTTACCTTTCTTATTCTCTCCTCAGCCCTGTTGCAGTTAGCAAACAGCTGTGTAGGGTTTAGTTGCCACCTGGGGTTAAACCACAATACGGAGGAAATGTCTGCTTTCAGGTTTGCACAGGATATCACGGTTTATGGAAAACACTACTAGGTAGGTGTTTATATATTTCTCTCAACTTTTAGAAACAAGTTAACAATAATAACTGTGGTAATAACTCTGTAAAACCTTTTGTCTAACGTTATACCCTTCTAAGCAGCAAATGTATACTTATTTTAGTGCAAGAATTTTAAACTGTAGCTATTATCTCATGAAAAGAAGGAGGGGAAAAGGAAAAAAATTGTAAAACTTGTTACCATAAAATTGTATTATCTTTGTTGTTGTTATTTTAATATTACTGCCACAATTACAGAAATCTTCAAATGACCCACTATGTATCTATCCTAGGATATGTAGATTTGAAACAAAGAAGAACAGGACAGAAGGATGATAATTATTAGGTTAAACTCTACAGAATATGTAGGTGCAGACATGCCTTGTATTTGAAACACTGTGTGTTTAAGAATGGATCTAATGTAGACATGTTCTGTATTTTAAAAATTCATGCATTTCGAAGGAAATTTTAGATGTTAACATTGAACTCATAGAAGAGTCTTTGAGCAGTTATAGCATGTAAGGGCTTAATGTGGCTCTGCCAAGTTATAGATTTTGGATATAAGGTAACAGATGGCAGACCATCAGCTTTAGGGATGAACAATCTATCCCCCAAAACAATACAGCAACGACTACATATTAGTATTGCAATTACTCAGATCTACCTGTTCAGCAGGGCAATTATCTGGCTTGAAACAGAAAAACCCTGTAATTCACTAATAATAGGATATTCAGTATGTGAAAACTTACATATATAACCATGACTATTGGGCAGACTAGCTGAGGGTATTAGTTAACAGCCAGCTGAATGAGAGTCAGCAGTGTGCCCACATGGCCAAGAAGGTCAGTGGCATCCTGACTTGTAACAAAAATAGTGTAGTCAGCAGGAACAGGGAGGTGATCATCCCTCTGTATTTGGCACTGATGAAGCAGCACCTGAAGTACTCTTAATAAGATGACAAAGCATGAGTTAGATAAGTGAGCAGTAAGGTAAACTGAAAAATGGGTGAATGGACCCAAAGGGGTTTGAACAGAGGCACAATGTCTATCTGTAGGCCAGTCACTAATGGTGGAACAGAGGCACAATGTCTATCTGTAGGCCAGTCACTAATGGTGTAACCCCAGTGGTCAATACTCTGGCCAATATTCTTCAACCTGGGCAGTGGGACAGAATGTACACTTAGGTAATACACCACATGGTTGTGCTGTCATTCAGAGAGATCTCACAAGGGTGGAGAATTGGGCACAGAGGAATCTCATGAAATTTGGCAAAGGGAAATATCCTTTGCCTAGGGAGGAATAATCCCAGGTACCAGTACATGGAGTGCAGCTTTGCCAAGAAGGGTACAGGTATCATGATGAATGGGAAGGTAATCATGAGTCAGTAGTGTGCCCTTGCAGCAAAGGAGAGCAAAAGCATCCTGGGCCCCTTTGGACAAAGGATTGCCAGAATTCTGAATGGGGTAATCTTTACCCTCAGCTCAGCATAGTAAGCCTTCATCTAGAGTAATGTGTTCACTTGAGGGTTCTCCAGTACAAGCAAAACATGGACCTATGACTGTGAGTGCAGCATAGCATCAAGAAGACAGTTAAGGTTCTGTTGTCACATGACAGACTAAGAGATCTGTGGTTGTTCAGCCTTGATAATAGATGTTTTAAGGGGGGGACTTACTAGTGTGCATGGAAAAGATTGAACAAGAGGAAGTCAAACTGCTCAGTGGTAGTATAAAAGAAGACTTTGGAGTTATATCGGAGATATTAAAAAAAAAAAAACTAATGCAGACTGTGCAGAACCTGCTCTAGCTGATCTCAGCTGAACAGTGAACTTGGATTATGTGATCCCAAGAGCTACCTTCCTATTTCAACCATTTGTTTTTTGATAAAATGAATTACCATGATAGAGGGTTTCTAGGTTTCTGTGTTTCTTTTTTGAGCTTAAAGCATCTCTACTGTTTGTAACTCCCTATTTCTGCTACAAATCTAATTCTAAATTGCTACTTCATACTAGAATTTTCAACTTCTAATTTGCATGTACAGGACTCCATAGACCTATTTGTCCCATATGAGTCTTTCAACAATTCCAAAGTGAGAAAACAGTTTTAACAGGATATATCTTTGCAAATGGAAATGGCTGTATTTTAATAGATTTATCCATATGTCATTCAGATATACTGTTGCAGCTCTCATCTTCAGCCCTGATTAATGTACTAGTATGAAATATTTTTCGAGTGCAAACTTATGCAATTAAAGGTAACAGGGCTATTTTTGACAAATCAATCAGATTTGTATCTACTTAAAACAGTAAAAGCATAATCTATAATACATAATTTATGATTTACAAAGACTATTAATAATTAAATGATAAGATGATATGCTAACATCTGAAGTGTAATTTGTATTTGAAATACAAAAGTTTCTTTCTATGTCTTTCTAATTAGGCTGTAAAATGAAATTAACTTTTACTTGTTCATTATTTTTGCCTGTAAGTGAAAGGACATTCTAATCTGTACGGAACAATCTTAAATGTGCTGTATTTATTCACTAAACAGAGCTGTTAAATTGCACAGTACAATAGCAAAACACAGGAACAAGTAAATTATACTGAACAGCTTTTTCAAAGTCTGTTACTTCCAATGTATTGTCTTATGTACAAGGTCCCTGCTTTGTTCTAGTAATACACTGGAAGTTCAGTGTTTCCTTTAAGAAGGACCATGTAATTACTCAACCTCTTTTTATATTGAGTGACCTCATGAACTTTGCCTACACCTAAAATTTTTAGGGGAAATGGAAAGGTGGGTTTTTAAGAGGGCACAGTTTCCTTCAGCCAAAATAGCAATTAAATTCATGTGGCCATTTGGCAAGTACAGTTAGCCTTATTGAGGAAAATAGTTGGCAGAGACATAATACATCTGTGCTGAGGAGATAGTATTTGGCTCTGGGAGGGAGATTTTTCTACTGTTCTCCTTCTCTCCTCATTTTCATCATTCTTGATTCAGTTAAGAATGAAGAGGAAATATATAAATATGGTATACAAAATTAGATTTTAAGAATATTTTTTGTGTGATCATTTGCAGTGGTCTTATTTATCGCTGTGCAACGTGGTTTTAAACAAGGATAATTTGTAGCAAAATGAGTAGAGTTACATAGGTGTGAAATGGCTGAGATAATAGAATCACATCCTGTGATTTTCCAGTTTCTTAAAAGATAACACAGAAAAAGTTATGCAGTTTCTATACAGTGACCTTGTTTCTGTATTTCTGTAAGAAATTCTGTTTAATAATTCTGTATATTTTTAATTTAGTAATTAGATTCTTTCACTGCCCTAAACCCTTAATATGCTTGTGGAATTTAGAAAAAGAAAACAAACAAACAAACAAAAAAAAAACAAATTAGAAGAAGAACCTTTTCTACCTAAAAGGAATTTGACTACAAGTGATAAAAAGCAGATGGAAGACCATACATTAAAAAAAAAAGAAAAACTCATGAAAATGAAGATTTCTTGTTGGTACATTTTTCTACTTCTTAGATGGCAGAAAAGCAGATGAGAAGATAATCCCCTTCATAGGGTGCAAGTTATTTAGTTCAAAAGATAATCTACTGGATTCTGGATGTTCATAGTATAAGCAAGCCTTCTTGTCACTTTCTATTGCTGTAGGTTTCTAGTGATCCAAGGCAGCTTAATAATTAGTCTCCAGGGAGCCTTAATAGAGTAGGACAACTCTTAATTAACTTAATCCCCAGTACATGAGTTTACCATGAGATATCAAACCACATTTTAGCTTGAAAGGGTTGTGAACTCAGAGTAAATCTCATTTTTTAACTACAGTGGTCCTGCATTCTGTGTTTCTATCTAGCATAATGTGCTCTGTATCTAAACACATTATGTCGTACTGGTATCCCAAAGCCTTTATTTTTGGTACAATTACCAATAACTGAAGATGGTTGTTTTAGCATAATTGTATTAAGATAAAATTAATGGAGCGAAAATCATATTCATTAAAATAGATGATTAAGAAGTGATTCTACTTAGTTTTTCTTATATCTCCATTGTATTTTATTGATACTCAAATAAGAATTAGATCTTTTTAAAATAGATGGAAGATACTGATAATATTTTTGATTGAAACTTTGACAGCATTTTTTAAATTAGAAATATTATATATTCATAATTTGGGACTGAGGGTACTATTCCACTATATGAATGTGCTGCAAACGTGTTTATAAAATATTGTTTTGTTCTTCATCTTATGTTGCTTCTTCTCAGGAATTGTGATAAGTATTAATAGCAACAACAACAACAACAAAATTTCAGAAGAGAAGCAACCAGTAGCCTTCCGTTTATTAGTATTCACATCTCCAGTAATGTTTTTAACAAAGTGAGTGTTGCATAATTGAAAGCATATATCTGTGGTACTTTGAAAATAAGGGAACTAAATATTTTGTTATAATTGACAATGATAATATTATTAATACATTTCAACCAGAAGAAGAAAAGCTGCAACTATATTTCATCAGTCTATAAATTCACCTGCAGAATTTCTTTTTGCACTAGACATACCTGTTAGGAAGTGGCAGTTTGCATTACTACTCCAAGAGTAATTCAGGCATCAAAATATATGAGGCTTGGCAGGGCTGAATCATCAACTAAGAAATTGTTTCCTGCTTTAAAATAGAGACACATGAATGAAGAATTGCAATATGCAGGGAGATAAGTACAGATGAAAAAATATGAAAAATATTCAATTTCTCTGACATAACAAGCAAGATTGTATTTCTGTGCTATTCTCTATTGATAGTACTGTCTATTACGAGGTGAAAAAGCGCTGAGTAAAGTGATTTAAAAATATCTATAGGCCAGATAATAAAAGAAGAAACAGAACATGAAAACCAAATAATTTCTGATTAAAGAGTCTTTTTGCTATACCTAAAGTAGGGAAATCGTGTTTTTTATGCATATGCAGATAAAATCGATAATGCATGACAACATTTGTATTGACAAGATCATACTAATAATTATTATGACATGTTTACCATATGAAATAAAAATAGTACACCCTTATTCATTTATCAGCTTATGAAAAGTGATTATCTTTTACTAATTTCTGTGCTTAGCAGCGCACATGCTAAACTGAATGCCATCAGGAATCACTTGCCATATGCTATTCATTTACTTAATGTAGTCTTTTTTTGTTCTATGATTAAAGATTAATGTACATGTATAGTTGGTAGTGGAGTTATGTAATGTCTCTATTTTATTCCCTCGTGTATGATGTTTGTCTTTATTTTGGAAGAACAATGATAAAGAAATATTTCTGTAGCTAAAAATGCCAAATAGTTTTGTAACTAAAAGATGTATTCTGTGGCATTGCTGCAAAAATCACCAGTAGTTTTCTACAGTTTCTGCATTTCAGCAGTGTTCATCCTTATCTAGCTGAGGTGTATGTCTGTGTGTATGTCTGTGTTTTATTACTAGCAATAAGACATAGATTGCTTTTATTTTTGTTAGAACTGAAGGAGTAATAAAATTATAAGAAAATGAAGATGGATTTTCTTCTCTCTTTTGCTCAGTCAATAAAGTGATTTAATTAAAAAGTCGTAACAAAATTCTCTTCTCAGCCTTGTCAGATGTGAACACCTGTACTGTACCTAGTGAAATGTACTAGTGGTGATAATACATCTGGACAGAAAGGAATCTGCAACTCAAATTGATTCAAGGAGATAACAAACATTTTCACCCATGAAGTTCATTAACTTACATCACAAATGAATCTATTTTGTTCACTTTTCATAATGAACAAATTCTGTGCAGTTTGGATTGATATCAAATGTGTAGATGTGGAATAATGGCCTTATTTTGAAAAAAAAAATCAGTACACTGACAAGTTAAATTATTTGCACACTGTTGCATCAACTTTTTAGAATATAACCTGATTTTAAAATAGAAGTTAGACACCTTCCAGGAATTCAAACGTCCTGTCTGTAATACACGATTACCATATCACCACAGCCATTATGGTAATTTATAAATTCAGAGATCTCAGGTCAGTTTTCTGGCCCACTCTGTTCCATTATTATAAAGATGTTAGATTAATTTTACTCTTTTTGAAGTGAAATCTTTAGTGGGGAATGAAATCTCTTCATCTCCAAAATATTTCTACACCTGACAACCTTTCTTCTGCTTATGGCATTAATAATTTCAATAAAATCACACCAGTTATTATTATCTAGATTATCCCAATTACTAAAGAAAAATGGCTTGGTCTCACTATATTTTCTGAAGGAAACCTTTTTAAAATTTTTTTCCTAAATAGTTTTTTTTTTTTTTTTCCACACAAAAAACCCCACCTATTTCTAAATTTATGTTCTTTAAACTGAGTGCACTGTGAAGAAATATATGTAAATGGTTTTTTATTGATGAAAGAAGTACTGAGAAATTTCTTTTATTCCCTTTCCCTTTCTCTTTCTTTTTTTTTTTTTTTTTTTTTTCTATTTTCCCTGCCCTTCCCTGCCCTCTTTTTACCAAAGCATTATCATGCAAGTTTAAGAAAGTATTAGATTTATATGCTTATTGCTTATTGCAGGAATATATATTTCTGTATACTATTACTGGCGTTTCTTTGAGTTCAGGTATTCAGCCTGTCCAGACATTATCTATTTAGATACTTAAAAATGAAGAGGTATTTCAACTTTTCTTTCTGTTACTTTATCATTTTTACATGACAGTGCTATTAGGGATTATTCTAATACAATTTGTCACTTTCTATTTCTAGTCTAGCATATTTTAAACAAGTTTCTAAAAATCTAAAAATTTATTTTTTTACTGGGCAGCCAAACAGTAGCATCTGTTATGGACCTTGTCATGTAAGACATCTGGATTCAGAACAGGGTGCCAAATTAGGCATCTAAAAACTGGATATGCTAATAGGCAATGATTTTTTAAGAAGTGAAGGATGATGTTTTGTAGTAATTATGTGTTTCTCCTTAAATTTTCACCATTGGTGAAATGTAATTTATTTTCTAGAAAACTGGTGTCAGTACTGTGCAAGGCCATTTAATTCTGTACCTTAAGTCAAGGATGTCAAAACATGTAAGAGGTAGTGGGATGCCAGAGGAAGATACAGGGCCAAATACTTCATTTTCCTCTCCAGCCTCTTCCGGTGGCATCATAAATCATTGTCACTGTCAGAATACTACAGTGAAGAGTGGCAGTATTTCCCAAGCTACTGTGAAACAGCACATGGTAATTTGCATAAACTACATGGTGAACCATGGTAACACAGCCATGCTATTTTGCAATAACACCATAAATAACAGGTGTCTTGATCATAAATTGAAATCACCAGCAACAGCCTTATCAACAATAGTAACTCTGAGGCTAAAAAAAAATCTTCCTCTTTAACTGTTCTTGTTATACTGGTTTTTTGGGTTTTTTTTGTGTTTGTTTTTTTTTTCTTTTTGGTTCATCTCTATGAAAATGAGCTCTGAATAAATACTCAAAAAAAGTTTAAATACTTGACAACTTTTGTAGTCAAGTCTCACTATATTTTGCGATTCAAAGATGAATGTATGTAGTGGCATTTTCCCTTACCAGTCTTATTTTTTGAATCTAGCAATAGAAAAGTAGCATCCAATTATGAAGTTTGATCACAAGAGAAAAATATATGTATTTCTCAGCTTTGGGCTACAATTTATTCCTGGAGCAACTAAGAGAATTTGAGGAAGAAAATGAAGAGACAGAAAACAGATGGTCCTGGACAGACGATTTCTTTTCTGTGTGTTTCATTATGTACTTCCCAGAGCACTAGTAATTGTTTTCAGTATCTTTATGTTCTTGTCTAGATTTCCAATAGTGGAAAAACTAGGTAAAGTAGCCAGAGTATATGACATTTTCGTGTTTAATTTTCCACTACGTTTGTCAAAAGCAGTATATAATGTAACCATCCACTTTTGAACAGAAGGCTCTAACTATTTTCTACAAAATTTATTTCTGAATGGGCTTCTCAGAAAGATGCTAAGAGAATTATTAGAGAAATACCTGCCACTTTTTTACTGTCATTCTATTCATTATCCCTTAAATACTTTTAAAAACTACTAAAAATACAAGACTAAACTAAAATTAGCGTATCACTCGCCTGTTTATCTGTTCTGCCATTGTGTGTTTTATTTTTTATTAGCCTTTGCTTTGTCATTAGCCTTTCCAGAAGGAGTTAAAAAAGTAAAAATACAAGGCTTTCAATTACTTAGTGCTTCAATTTGCATATCAGGAGACTTCTTTCCTCATATTGACTTTAGAGACATACATGTGTTCTTTCTGAGTGGCTAGAATATTCTTTTTCTTTTTTTTTTTTTCCTTTTTTCCTTTTTTTTTTTTTTTTCTGCAGATTTAGCAAAGCCCTGCCAGGAGACATTTAATGCTGTCATCGATATTCTCTCTACTGTCAGGAATATTACACTGAGAAGAAAGACCTGGCACACAGACTTTTCCTTGAAGCTTTGATAGTACGTTGGCTGCAGCTTAACAGTGTAAAAATAGTGTTGCACTGCAAGCAAAAACAGGGAATTTTCCTCTTGTCAATTTAGAAAAGTAGTGAGGAAAAAAAATCGTCTTTAGACCACAAAGGCTTTAGAAAAAGATTAGTATTTGTCTGAAATATATATATAAAGAAGTTATTTGAGGTTGAGTGATTGCTAGAACAGGGTGCTCAGAGAGGTAGCAGTGTTTCTGTCCTTGGAGATATTCAAAAGTTGACATTTCCCTGATTATCCTTCTCTAACAGACCTTGCTTTGTGCAAAGAGGTTGTCAGATGACCTAGGTTCCTTTCCACCTCTGCCATTTTGTGATTCTTCTGTGACAGAAGATGATGCTTGAGATATTCTTTATGACAATTTTAACAGATCACTTATGTCGATTTTCTGTACTTATGGATCAGTGACTTTAAATACTGCAGGTAAGCAGACAGAAGTGTATCTTGATTTGAAGGCAAGAGGGTAGAAACATTTCCTTTAACAATTTGACACATTTTCTTGACAATTTTAAAGACAAGACTCTGAGATACCAGGTAAGTTGAGATGAAAAATAGACTGGCTGTATCACCTACCTAACAACTCAAAGAGTTTTATGTCTTATGTACTACAGCTGAAAGTCATACAGATCACATCAATCAGAGAAGATTAGTAACCCCCTTTGAGTAGTTTTTCCTTGACCTACCAGCTAGTTTTAACCATGTCTTGGGATCCACACACATCATTCCCCACTGCCTCCATTATATTCAAATTTCTATTAGATACTGGTACTTTTTTCCCCAACAATTACTCTTGGGGAATCAGTCAGATTTCTCAACACAATGGTGATGTTTCCTCAGAATATGTAAGGACAGACTAGATGTGATGTCTGCTGGCCAGGAAGATGCTCCTTTCTGTGCTATACTGGGGAGATGTAGTGGTCTCAACTCTTATATGCTTTATTCCTATTTGCAGAGTCATTTATACCGCTTAATACACTGATATCAACTCACTTTTTGTACTGAAACTAAGCAATCTTTAGTGTTTTAATTTTATTTTTTAGTGATTTATTTGTTTAAAAATAAATTCTATAGTCACTTCCTCAACTGTTTTTACTCTTAGACTTGATGTAAACTGTCTTTGCTCCATGTGTTAGTACTACCAAGAATTAGAATTTTTTATGGCTTTGAAGCAGATGATTTTTTGTATGCTTAATACCTTCATTAAAAGAGAAATTTTGTGAGCTTCAGCTGGAAAAAAAACAAAAAAATCCACACTGGCCTTCTAGTACTGGGTTTTAATTGAAGTCTCAAAAAAATGTATTGCTTCTACAGCTTTATGGTATGTTTTATAGTGGTACTTGTTTTATGGTGAAAGACTTCATAACCTGAGAATAGATGTGAGTATTTAGTTCTTTTTGGCAATGAATTATGTAGTTACAACACTACTTAAAGTTAAATTAATTAGGTAATTGATTTTTATTTAAATGGATGTTATTAAAGTGTTTGGAAAGAACAACATGGTTGTAATATCACTATCATATTCAACTATAAAGAATTTTCACTTTTTTAATTTTACCAAAAACAGATTAATGGTGTGACATTTCAGATTTTATTTTTATTATCCAGAAAAAGACAGCAATATCTACTGCCTGGCATGGTTCCCTCTGTAATATAGATTATTTTTATTACCATTATGCATCTTTTAACTGACCATTCCATTTGTAGGCTTTGCAAATAATTGAGACCTTGAAGAGAAAGAACAAAAATCATGGAAATGAGATAGTAACATCATGTGTTATCTTTCAACAATTTATTATCAGAATTCATAAAATGTTTAAGTGTAAAGGTTTTAATACAGGAAGTTAGCAACCAAGAGAAAGGAGAACCAATTTAATGCAATAGACAAATATTAAGGAGTGATTTTGAATGTTAAGACCTTGTATTTCTTTTTTAAGCTCATTTATTATAAACTACATTTTTGGGGGATATTGATAACAAATAAAATATATAAAGCATGTATTAAAGCAAGTATTTTTGCATTCATTTTGCGTTATTATTATTATTATTATTATTGCCATTTTAGAAACAAGCTTCATGCAGTGCATTTGTTTTATGATATTCTGGAGCTTTTTATCCTTGTAAACGTGACCTGATCTAATGTAATGGATAGATTAAAATGCATATCTATAATACCTTAGAAGTTTTCAATTCTGTTTTCTACAGTGGGAATGATACTAAAAATCTTTATAAAAATCTATAAAATCAGAGTTAGAAAAGTTTGCTAGGAATCTATTCCCTCTTATGGCATAGAATCATAGAATCATAGAATCACAAAGGTTGGAAACGACCTCTAAGATCATCTAGTCCAACCGTCTCCTCATCACCATTGCCACCACAAGCACTAAACCACATCACGCAGCACGTCATCCAGACGCCTCTTGAACACTGCCAGGGACGGCGACTCCACCACCTCCCTGAACAGCCATTCCAGTGCCTGACCACTCTCTGAGAGAAATAGTTCTTCCTTATGTCCAACTTAAACCTCCTCTGATACAACTTGCGGCCATTGCCCCCTTGTCCTGATCATTGCCTGGGAGTAGAGGCCAAATCCCTCTATGCATATAAAGCAGTTCAAAAAGCTCTGGGCAAGTAGAGAAGAAGAGAATATCAAATATCTTGTATTGCCTCTTCTTCTATGATTTTTATGGGTCATTGCAGTAAACAAGGATTTAGGGACATTTTTGTGCAGATGAGTGATGCTTATAGATTTTTCACCTCCTGGGAGTCAAACAAACTGATTTTCTGATGCAGTTCTCACCTCTTACCCCAGAACCTGGCTTTTATCTGCAGCAGGAGGGACAACTGATTGACAAAGATGGCCGTATTGTTCTAGTCCCCTTATCTAAGTAATACATTGTAATGCAACTTCCCAATAAAATAGTTGGCTCTCAGGCTGACATCCTGGCCTGTCCGTGTCCCCACAACTCTGTCCAAACATCCAAGGCTGTGTCTGACCCTGACTGACTTCACTAGGCCTGATACAGACACCACAGCTTCAGCCCATCTCCATTCCCAGGAGCAGGCTGGTGGTGGAGCAAGTAGTTTGCTGCTGCCTCAACTCTAAAGTGACCTGTGCAGCATGAGGAACAAAGAGAAGAACATCCATGGACATCAGCAGAGAGACAACATGGCAAGACAAAGCACCTAGCAATGGATTTCTCAAGTGTGTTGAAAGCATTTGATGCAGGGTCTGATGAGCATCCTGGCCTACATGTTCTTCTGGACTTGCTACTTACAAACAAGGAAATTTTTTCGATGGTGCAATGTCTAACTGCCTTGTCTGCAGTGATCATGATATAGCAAAGGTTACGATTATAAGGAAGCGGTATCTAAATAAAACCTTTGAACCTCCAGAGAGGCTGTCCTGAAGGACAAAAGAACACCAAGTAAGAGATTCAGCTTCAGACAAGGGAAAAGAGAAAAGATGTTGTATGAATTTTCTTCCAAGGAGAATGACTGAAGAATTGCTCAAGCAAACAAGAGCAGAATCACAGAAGCCAGACCCTGTCTGAATAATCCAATACCACTGCACAGGCTGGCAGACAACTGGGTAGATAACAGCAAGGTATTGGGCTCCTGCTGAACAAAGCAAACATGAATCAGCTTATGATGAAATGAATCAGTGAATAAATGGAAAAAAAAAAAAAAGATTTGATAGTGCAAAAAATGCAAAAATGAACCAGTAATGAAAGCTAACTACATAGTGGGCTGCAATACCAAGTGATTAGCTTCCACGTAGCTTGAGATGATTATTTATGGTACTTAGAATTTATTGAGGCACAGCTAGAATATTTTATCAGGACTTTAGCCCACCAATGCTAGAGATATGTAAAGAAATTGAAGTAAGTCCATTGGAGAAGTGCTATGATGGTTGACAGTTGGAGCACATGGTACACAAGAAAAGGCAGAGATCTTGGCTGTTTAACTGCCTCCTTAAATTATATAAAAGAGGGTTACAAAGAATATGAAGGCAGACTCTTCATGGAGTTGACCTCCTCTCCTCTCCTCTCCTCTCCTCTCCTCTCCTCTCCTC
This sequence comes from Lagopus leucura, assembly GCF_019238085.1. Classification (NCBI taxonomy): domain Eukaryota; kingdom Metazoa; phylum Chordata; class Aves; order Galliformes; family Phasianidae; genus Lagopus; species Lagopus leucura. The sequence continues at coordinate 51,853,533 of NW_024962264.1, forward strand.
TCCTCTCCTCTCCTCTCCTTTTTCTTCTTTGACTTGCTTTCTACTTTCTATATTTTTTTCTTTTCAATTTTATTTTCCTTTATTTGGTTTTTATTGTTTATTTTTAATAAGTAAACTGTAGGTGTCACAAGTAATTTCCTGAGCACACAAAATTCATGCCCGTGACCAGAGTATTTGGTACTTTTGTATTGGCAAATATTACTCATGGTCTTCTAATAGGCTTTTTCATTCAAATAATAAGATGCATACAATACACTGAGTGACAGCATTAACCATATTATGTTCCCAGTAAGTTGTGAAAATAGCTTCACTTCAACTCTGCAATGGTATGAAAAAAACAGTATGTTTTCAGCTATGGAAAGACCATACATTCCATGATGTGATGGATTATCATAATGATGTTTAGAGTGGCATATATTTTGATCACACAATGCTACTTGAGACCTGAATAAGAACAGCTTCCCTCAGAGATTACAGACTGCAGTCTAGATAAGGAGCCAGATCAATACAGCTGTACTTAAATTGAAGCTGAGTGTACTTTTCTTTTACCCACTGTCTCAAGTCCTACAGTGTTTCATTGAGGCATACTAAATATTTTCATCCAGAACTAGGCCTAGATAGTAAATCTGTTCTTATGGCATGCTATGCTAAACATCTAATGATCCATAGCTGACAATGACAGACCGCCAAAATCAAAATGCCCATTGTGTGTGCATAAAATTCTCCAGTGATGGTTACTGTAGATACCATTGGGATTTCAGTACCAAGACATGCATAAGCTGAATTCTGACATAATCATATTTAAACATAGAGAGAACAGTTGCTTGGCATTCTTTCTTCAGTCATATTAGTTTTTAATTCTTTTGAGAATTACTTCTCCAAGATTATCTGAGAAGTTATTTTCTTAGATAGTGGTAGTAATACCACTTATTATTAAGATAGCATGATCATTTTCATTTAATTCTGCTTTCAGTTGTTCAGAATATCAATAAAAACTTCATCTATTTGGATATACATTTTTCACGGGAAGTGATTGCTTCAGATTGATTTTCTTTGTGTTTTTCTTTTTCTTTTTTCTTTTTAATGTTATATAAAAAGTTCAATTATTTCTGAGAATGAAAGCAGATAATAATATATTGTTTGCCAATGCTACATAATTGCAAGCCTTTTTAAAAAATGTAAAACAGTATCACACTTTGGAGCAGTTATTTAGAAATTGATTGGGAGTAGCCTTTGATTGATAGACATTCCTTTAGTTTTACAAATGAAAATCTAATCTACTCAGAAATTAATCTCAATATACAAGGTAAATATGACAGCTATGTTTCCTATATTCACATTTTAGTGTATTATTTGTTGTAGTGTTTAGAAACAAAATAGGACTATCTGGGTGTCAAATAATGACGGAACAAAAAAACGACGACTGTTAACATAACTCTTTAAAATCTGACAAAAATAGTTATTAAGAAGACTGATAGAACATTTGAACAGATTCCAATTCATTTGTGTGTTGAATAGTTTACTACCCTCAGAGAAAACCGTCCTTCATCAGTGGGGGAAAATCCTCTGGTGTCAGTGAGACTTAGAGATATTATGACAATATCTGGATCATCAGCTTCACTGGAATAAGACTCACTTCTTTATGAAAAAGAATGTCTGCATTTATCCCTGAACATTTTTTTTTTTTTTTTTAAATGAAGGATAGTGAGTTTAGCAGATTCTGATTATAACAACATTGGCCTACACTTCACAGTTTTATCTTCTATCCTATGAGAAAATCTCAAAGGACAGAAAAGTATGCTATGCTCTCCCCAACATGTACTGGTCAACTACAATAAATCTCAAGTTTTATCAATATTAAAACAAATTAGAAGAGTCCTTTTGGTCTTCTGCACATTGCTATAAGTGGAATAGTTTTACCCTTTTGATTCAGAGAAGTTAGAAAGAAATTCATAAAATGGAAACTGTTGATAGATTATGTATTACCATCACAGTGCTAATGTTTTAAATAAATTACTGGTATAGAGATTCCCTTACCTGTCTAAAAATAGTAAGAGTATCTCCAATAATTCATGTTTAATGTTGCTCAGTGAATGAGGGTGAATCTTTGACCCTGCTAATGTCTCAAATGCTTTGTTAGGAATAAGATGGATGTCTAGAATTTTGGGGAGCACTTTGTTCTATATAGCAGCTGTATAAGATTACTAAATCAGGAGGAAATAAAGAATAATTAGGCTGTTGAATCTAATGCTTTTTTGCTAGTGAAATTCTAAACAGAAAATTTTATATAGTGTGTATATAAGAATGCACATGCATGCCAGTGCATATAATACATCAGAGGCTTAAATGAACACTATCATACACAACAAAAGCAGTGTAGGTAATAATAGGTTATTTATTATCTAGATAACACTAAAAGAGACTATTATTGATGTTTTTGGGAAAAAAAATGGTATCCTTGTTGAAAAATTTTATAAGTTGCTTCCTTGGGACACTTTTTGCCATCTGTCTGAGGTAGCAGATACACAATTCTGTGAGCACAGGGATAACCAACAAAATCTGGAGTGGGACTATGACAAAGGGAATGTATTTCATATTTTCTTTGTATTGTGGTACCCATATTGTTGCAGAGCTCTTGCACAGTCGGATGCTTTCTTGGCTCTTGTAGATTTCCTGATTTCTGTTCCTCTAATCGTCCTGAATGTGAAGACTCTGGATTACTGGAGTGGTATGCAAAACAGATTAATTGTGCAAATAAATAGACAATGGGATATTTCTGAGAGAAGAAGGAAGGAGTCTTCCCTGGACTGTCTCTGAGTTACATCTTTTTCTTAAAATGTACTCACAAACTCACAAAGTGGTTTGGTAGACAGAAATATCAAACTCTGGAAGACTTCAGATCAGTTCTGTAGCTGCTACTATAGACTCCAAACTATAACTGTATCCTTTGTACTGTTTTGTATTTTGTTTTGGATTTAGGGTTACAGTTGCTTGTAACCTTGTGGTTTTATGTCCTTCCTTTCCTGACAGAGGGTTCTTCCATCATTTACTCTTGGATCTGATATACAAATATATGAGCCATTGTGAAATTTTATGATGATAAAAGATATGTTTATACTATTAAAAAGAATTTCTAAATTCATTGACAGAAGACACAAGCAATTAACTTGTATTCTTATTTATTTATTTTAAACCTTTTAGAGTCCCTGAATTTCCTGATTGAATTCAGAGATGAGAATGTTCTGTTCCTGTTTTGTATAACTGACAGCTTAGCTGTAAGAAAATCAAAGAAAAAAAAACTTCTACAGTATTGCTGGAACCATCAGGAAAATAAACATATGTGACTTACAGAGCTGTGAAAGTTTTCTAACACTTTCTCCTCCTAGTCCCTGTCCTGTGGTTGCACAAGACTCCCAGTATGCACATACATCATATGGCATAGAAATCCCTCAGCAAGTAGAAACTTTCTCTCCTGTAAACCTAAGTGGAAGGAAGAGACCTACCCTGACTCTAAATTCAGAGAGCAATTATTTTCCTAATTACGTGGGAAATTTCCTAATTTCCACACCCCCTAATTACGGGGTGTGACACAAATACACACCTTGATGAGGATGAGTAAAGGCATGTCCTGAGATTTTGAGAAATCAAGAACAATGCTATTTTTACACTTTGTCCTGCTCCATACTTAGGCTTCCTAGTCTTTTAATGCTGAACATAAAGAATGGAAAGTGTGAATATATTATTTCCCTGTTATAGTATAATTTCTGTGAAATTAATTGTATAACAAGGATAAAGCAGCCTCAAACAAAGTGCTAACAATCTTTGTCACTATCAACATTTTTGAACTTTGACCAGGGTCTTAGAAGACCCTGCCAAGGTCTCCTGAGATTGGTATCTGTGTAGGCTTCTGTGTGCCTAGCAACACAAAGTTCTATGGTGGGTATGAGAAGTGCTCTTTTACATGGGGCTCAATTCAATTTTTTTCTTTTTTTTTTAACTTACTTGGAATTATGTAGCATTCATTTATCTTTTAGGTGGGTTTAAAAAGCACACGAAATGTTGTGCACAAAGCCTTAGAAAGATTCTGTGCTTCTGTGTATCTCTCCAGCACTATTATTCAACAAGTAATTAATGCTCTTGGTTAAATAATTGGCTGAAGGGTGAAAATGAAAGGGTTTTGTTACAGAGAAAATACCCATTCCAACTTTTAATCTATAAATGGAGAAACATAGTTAGCTACCCAAAATTGCAATGCCCAATACTTTTCATATTTGTCATTATATTTTATGTATTTTCAAACATTATACTGTGATAAGAAGTTTTTTGGTTTTTTTTTTTTCCCCCTTAGGATATTAATATTTATGTACTTTTATTATTGCCAGAAAGCCAAAATCTTCTTAATGGTCAGATGAGGTTGTCTGCAAATTGTAGAGCTACAACATTAGTTCATTTATTATTAATAAACCTCATAAATACTCACACCATCCAAAATAGCCTTAAACAATTGCAGTTGAGCATGATCTGAATTCTTTTCTTCCCCAGGGAGTTCTATTTTCTGGTATATAATTAGGTATCATCAGCTGTGACGGGAAGAACTCTACTCCACCCCATTTCTCACAGTAGATGACAGATTTTATAGCCTACAGCTACTAAAATATTTTACTAACTAGAAAACAAAAACAAGCAATATGGAGAGGTTATTATTTTTTTACAAAAATATAATTAGATTAATTTCTTCTAAACTTTTAAAAAGTCTGCTTCTACAAAATTTGAAAGATCATTCTTGAAAGAGATGAAGTCCAGCAAAACCCCATAGCAATAATAGTTAAGGCTATTGTAAGTGACCTTGGAAAATATTTGATCTGTGCTAGCTGTTGTATATGTGAAGGATCAGATTCATAAACAACTAGAGACAATATTGTCTACAGCAATACACCCTGACCATATTTTGGAATTTTGCACTCTTCACAGAGAGCAAGCTCATAGAAAGATGATTTGTACTGCAGCTATTTTTCTTCAAAACACCAGGTTACAAAGTTAGTGCCTTTCTATACTTTGTATTGGATTACCTACCTATTCATAGAGGAAGGAATGAGAAACAGGCAGCACAGCAGGATCAAGGCTTACTACATCACCTCAGGGAATGCAATCTACTTGTTAATCAGTTTCCCTAAATTTTGATCCACTATAGAAACTTCACAGTCCAAAGCCAGACACAATATTCTTGCCATCTCTAACTACTCCTGTTTGTTGTGACCCCACTTGTTAGTTACGAATAAACAATACATTAAATCATTAGTGTGGAATATTAGCTAAGTATTTGTTAAACTATTATTTTTAAAAGCATATTCATACTCTAGATAAGACTAGTATTTATCATACAAGGAGAAATTAGGTCAAACAGGGCAGCAATAAACATGGCAAAAATTGGAGACGAGAGGGCAAATATATTTTGAGAAAATACTGAAATAAATAGGCCACATACAATTTTGTCAGTGCAAAATAATATTTAAAGCCAAACAGACTTGTGGAAGAAAAAAAAATAAATAAATAGATGTAACAGGCTAAGCAGTAGAATAATATAACTTCTAACTCTGGCATTGATATAATATGAGTAGTCTTATTCCAGATTCATCCAGAAGATTTTATGTAGTACTTGAGGCAGCTGTACATAGTCCTTTGAAACAATAATTAAAATAATAGAGAAGATAAGTAATCTTCTTTTACAGGAAAATTGTACTTAATTTTGTTCATGCAACAGTGAAAATTTACGTTTATGAAGGCTGAAATTAGTTATCAGACATCTTCTGCAAATTAGAAGACACAAATAAAAAGGTGAATGGTGAATGCCATTAATAGCCCAATCTCTGAGCTGCACGATATTTCAAAATTAGTCTCTGACCCCACTGATGTACATTTTTATTTTAATTGGATCCTGTGAATACAATTCTTAAGAGTTTTGGAGACAGGATCAAAATAAGAAATGTATGTGGAACAAATCTTTTATAGAGAAAAATTAAAATAAAAATAAAAACCCTTGTACACAAACGACAAGTAATCAATAAGTCACTGTTTTGAGATAGCACCATACAAAAGAGTACACTTAGAATTGGTCTAATCATGTCAAGATAACATGAAGATGAAGGAAATGGAGCATAATGAGAAAAGAAAAAAGAACTGAAAAAGACAGTTGTTATTGATTTAAAATGCTGAAGAAACACTGAAAAGAATAAATATATAAATAAATGTATAGTTTCAGTTAGTGAGATTAAAAATGTAAAATGTTTAAGATATTCTGTTCACAAGTAGTGGACTTCTTTGGGTGCAACTATAATTGTTATTGTATTTTTCTTATCAAGAAATATGGAGTGGCAGATTCTTTAAGAGAATCAGTGTCATTATTTTTCCTTGAAAAGGGTAAGATCTTAAAACCAAGAGCTTAGAAGTACTCAAATTAGACTTTAATTCGAACAAATACTTTATGCATCAATTTTGACCATATGCATCATTCTAACATGACTTGGAAGTAGCAGAATGAAGTATAACCCAAACTATATTAGAGAATCAACTTCAGAAAATTCATAGGCAAACCACTAGCAAAGAAAACATCTTCAAGTCACTTTTTTTTCAGTGAGAGCAGAGGTTCCTCATATATCTATTAGCTATCATTTTCCTAGGTATATTCTGTTAATCAATGAAGTTCTTGCATACTTAAGAAAATATATTTTTAATAACACCTTAAGAAACATATTGTCATATTGCAATGTAGGAATTCAGGAAGGGAAAAGAACATGCAAAGGACACCAGTAGAAGAAGTGGTTGAATGAAACCAGAAATACATGTTAAACATAAAAAATGCAATTTAATAAAGTCTGGTCTTCCTGGATAGGTAGGATAGGATCTCATTTCTTAGTTCCCTGGTGTTTTGCATTTTTTATAACAAAATCTGTTTCATTTGTTGAAAGAAAAAAACCCACAAATGCTACATATATCAAGAACATAAAATATTGGAAGTGCACAATTGATAAATCAATGAATTGTTGGTTCCAAACAACCCTTCTCTCATTTACCTCTACACACAACAGAAAAATCAATTTTATTAAAAATGTGTCTTTGGTGTATATTCTGAGGAATATTTCAGCATTAGTTATGGCTTAGGGACTATTCATCAATCACTGTAGTCTTTATGCCATCTTCTCAGTTAAGCTGGCATAACTGCAGCTCAGTGCAACAGGACTGAGAAATTGATACAGAGTGAAAATAAGCCATTTTCCCTGGTTATTTTTAACCAAGGGAAATGAAAATAAGGAGTGCCAGACATGTACAGGCTGCCTGAGTCAGCACAGGCACTGAAAGAAATGTTTATGAAACCGTAGCCTTTTGTGAATTGTTCCATCACATATGTAAAAGCTTGAACTGAGAATTAATTGCATGCTGTATGTTCACTGGCTGCAACAAAGTTGAATCAAGAGCACAAGAAAAAAAAAACGCCTTCATCATTTTCCTTTTTTTTTTTTCCTTGCACTTTGACTGTTATCAGAACCTGGAGAGGTTTGTTACTTTTTAAAAACATGTTCAATAGAAATTTATCTCAGGCTGCGAAGATTACATGAAAGAAAAGCAGGCACAATGGTAAAACTGAGAAACTATAGACATCATAATTAAATTAACCAATGTAGTGGAGAGCAAACAGAGCCATATTCTATGTATTCTCTAATGTATCCCTCTGTCTGCTGTTCCAAAGCTACAAATAGGTCTCGAAATATTATCTTGTACGTCCTGAAGATTTTCGCAAAGCATCCTCCTACTCTCAATAAGTGTAATTATCACACTTTGCATTGAAAAAACTCAATAGTAAATTTGACTTTGATGATTGATCAGCATGATTGCTTTTGAAAATTTTGTAAGATTATGATTTTGAACATAATAGCACATTTTTTTTCTGAATAAAATGTATTTTGAAGTCAAAAACTGAAGATAATTCTTCAGTTATAAAAGATATGAAAACACTACATACTTCTGTGTACTGAAGTTTCCAATAGCCTACGCTGAGAATATTTCACCAAAAAAATTGGTGAAAAATTGTAACTGAAGTTATTTAATATCAATTGGGTACATGCTGTCCACTGATTGAATACAAGTAACAACATAAGCAGCAAATCCAAAAATAGTCTTCATTGCTGCTACTCAGACAATCTTAAGTGTCTGAATTATGATTGAAGCTACTAAAAAGACAGATATTTTCATGGAACTATCCAGAGAATGAAGTAGTTTAATGCATTAGCTTTTCATTTTATTTTAATTCAGAAACTAGATGTGAGTACATTAAAAAGTATATAGTATTCTCTAGTCATTGTATGCAACTCAAGATGAAGATTGTAATTAGGACAGCACAGATGTGGTCCTAATGGAGGTGTCACATTGAAGGTCAGTACAAGATGCATGTATAGTTTACAAATGAATAGTTGTGACAAGTCACAGTAAGTGAAATTATATCTAACTCCAAACTTCCCCCCCCAAAAAATATGAGGGATGAAATAAAATGCATAGATGACTACAACCTAATATAAAAATATTCCACTGTCATTGATATGAATGATTTCATCTGAGCCATTATGACATTTTCTATACAAAGCAATGTATTTTTTCAAATGCTAATAGATCCATTATTAAGGTGGAATAGCAAATATTTTCTTTTATCTCAAATACTCCAAGCACCAGAGTACTTTTTCCTTCGGTCAAGATTAAGTCACCAACACAAAAGCCAATTGATTTTATCTTTAGATGTTTAAATTAAATTTCTCCTAGTGAAACAGTTATACTTTTAAAGGCATAGATGAATCTATTCGATCAAAACAGGATTACACTGACCCTCAGGGGAGTTTTGCCAAGATTTTATCCATTATGATATTCTTTATTTATTTAATGACTAAATGTCTTGATTAAGGATTTGTTTCCACTTTGTACACATGTTAGTAGAAGTCAGTTCCTGTCTCAGTAACCTCTATTTAGCAAATGTAAGAAATGCAGTTAATATGGAACTTTTTCAAGAAACTTGAAGATCCAACTTGCTCAAAAATATTTTTACAATGACTTGTAAATATATACATTGCAAAAGATACTCTGAGATAGCAGTTGATAACACTGGGATAAATCACAACCTCTATAATTGCCAAGCTGTAGGATTGCTCCTTTTCATTTGGCAGAGTAATCTAGAGAAAGAGTTTACTAAAAACTGTATTGATTTTTTTATTTCTTCATAGTAAATAGAAAATATTATTCAATCACCTATACACTGTATGATACTAAATAAAAAAAAATAGAACTACTAACCCTTTCAATTTCAAGGCTATATTATATACTTACATGCTTTTCTGGAGAGGAAGAATTCTTATTATTTTGTTAAATGTATAAATTTTGAGAGTAACTGCAATTTAAAATCTTAACTTACAAGGCTTCTCAAACTAATTAGAAATTCTGAGCTATGAAAGACCTCAGGATAACACGTCTTGTTTTGAAGCTGGAACCAGTATATTTAGACCAATCTTAACAGGAATCTATTAAGCCTACTCTCAAAAGACGTGGACTTAACAGGCAATATAGGAAACCTTTAATAAAAGGGCTTCCCTGATATGTAACATATATATTTCTTATTGCAATTGATTATTTTTGTTTTGCTTTTTATGGCCATATTGACAACAAAAGATTATTCCTCTCTCTTCCACAATTAACACTGGAGAACTCCTATCACGTCATTCCAATGTTCTCTTATCAAGACTGAATAAGAAAGATTTTTCTTTTTTTTTTTCTTTCAGCCTTTGCTCAGTAGCTATATTTTCTACATTTATTAACCTTTTGTTGCTTCTATCTCTCTCCTTTCATTCCTTAGTACTTAAAACTATTCAGTACTCCCATCGGGGCTTCACAAATGCAGACTGGAGGGAAATATTTACACTGCATGTCTCAGGACTTATTTTAAATCATCCCTTTGTTGACTATCCAACATTACCTAACATTCAATTTGCACTCAGTTGTAACCCTTTGCCCCTTTTCTGCAGTATGTCTGCCTTGTAAGCCATTCAGCATGTTTTTTTTTTTTGTTTTTTTTTTTTTGCCTTCCTAAAGAGTTTGCATCTGTCTTTGTTATATTCCATTATTTTCTCCAGTTGATCATGCTGAATCAAATCCTACCTTCTAAAATATCCATAACCCTCCTGTTTAATGTTATCCATGTTACTGGTTCATCAAGTAAACGAAAATATTGCATGTGCCGCACTCAAGTATTCCTTTCACCCTGACAGTGAACAGATGCTAAGTTGTGTCTGCTAAGTGGTTTGATTGATTTTACAGTAATTTCACTGAGAACATATTTCCATACTTTACTTCTGACAGTATCATATGGAATTGTCACATGTCAAGACAGAAAAAGTATGCAAGTGTTTCCCCATTACACACTTAACTATTCATACCATCACGGAAGGATATCAGACTGGCCTGTTGTGATTTGTAACTGTGTTATGATTTCAGTAATTCTGTTATGGTTATTTTCATTCAACTTCAGACTGCTCTGTGCACAGCCCTCAAGTGGATCGTTTGGAAGGTGGCAACCAAGGAAGCAAAGTCCCTCCTACTGTGAGCAAAGATTAGGTTCACAACCACCTGAGGAACCTGAATATTAAGTCTAGGGATCCTGATGACATGCATCCCAGAGTCTTGAGGGAATTGGCTGTTGTAGTTGCCAAGCGACTTTGAAAAGGCATGGCAGGTGAAGTCACTGGTGACTGGAAAAAAAAGCATTGTCACACCCTTCTTTAAGAAGGGATGACCCAAGGAACTACCAACCTTTTAGTCTCACTGCAGTGCCAGGAAAGATCATGGAGAATATCCTTATGGAAAGTATGTTAAGACATGTGGAAGAGAGGGAGGTGATGTGGGATGACCAGCATGGCTTTACCAAAAGTAGGTACTGCTTGACCACACTTGAGGATTTTATGATAATGTAACTGTGTTAGTGGACAAGTGAAGAGCCACTGTTGTCATCTGTCTAGACTTCTGCAATGCTTTTAACGTGTTTGCCGTAACATCCCTCTCTATTAATTGGAAAAGTGTGGATTTGATGGTTGGGTTGATCAATGGAGAAGGAACTGGTTGTGAGATTGTACCCAGAAACTGGAAGTCAATGGCTCAATGACTGGATGGACATCAGTGGCAACTGGGATCTCTCAGGGTCCTGTGCTCTTTAAAATCTTCATCAGTGACATCACAGTGGAATCAAGTACATCCTCAGAAAGTTTATGGATGACAGCAAGCCGTGTAGTGCAGTCAACATGCCCAAGGGATGGAATGCCATTCAGAGAGAGCTAGATAGGCACAAGTAGTAGGCCCAGGTGAACCTCATGAGGGCAAATAAATCCAAGAGCGAAGTCTTGCACTTAGATTATTGCAACCCATGCCATCAGTACAAGTTAAGGGATGTAAAGATGGAGCACAGTCCTGCTGAAAAGGACCTGGATGTACTGACGAACAGCAAGCTAAATGTTAGCCAGTAGTTTGCCCTCACAGCTGAGAAAGCCAGCTGTATCCTGGGCTGCAACAAAAGAAGCATGGCCAGCAGGCCAAGTAAGAGGTGATCCTGCTCCTCTACTCTGTACTGATAAGACCTCACCTGGAGTGCTGTGTCCAGGTGTGGAATCCTTAGTACAGGAGAGGTGTGGATCTGTTTGCTCAGCCAGAGGAGGGCCACAAAGATGATCCAAGGAGTGGAACATGTCCTCTACAAGGACAGGCTGGGAGAGTTGGAGCTGTTCAGCCAGGAGAAAAGAAAGCTTCAGGGAGACCTAATAGCAACATTTAAATATCTACCAGGGGGCTGGAAAAAGGAAGGGGACAGACTCTTTAGCAGTGTCTGTTGTGATAGGGCATGGGGAAATGGTTTCAAAGCAAAAGAGGGAATATTTAGATCAGACATAAGGAAGAAGTTCTTAGAGTAAGGGCAGTTAAAGACTGGAACAGGTTACCCAAAGAGGTGGTGTATGCCTCATCCCTGAAGACATTTAAGGTCAGGCTAGATAGAGCTCTATGCAACATGATCTTGCTGTAGGTGTTCCTGTTCATTGTAGGGAAGTTGGACTAGATGACCCATAATTCAAAAGATTCTATGATTCTACCATCTTCTAGGCATTGACAAATAAAATCACTGATTAATTATTTATTCCAGTATCATTCTGTGTTTGAGCTAGTCAGATGATACATAATACTCCCCTGTTTTCGTTTACTAGTTGCATTTTTCCATTAAGTGTCCTTTCAGCCTTCATCTATTCTGTAAAGTTCTTAAAGGTGACTGATAATGGTTCAGAGAAGATTTTAGTTCATTAATAGAGAAAATTGTCATTAAGTTGTGGTTGTTTGAACAGATATGGTTCATCTAAGAACTTTTCTGTCCATTAATCAATTCTGCCTTATCGTTCCAGCACTTAGTTAGTAATATTAATTATATTAAACTTGTAGTCATAATTAAACTTTACTGTGAAGAATGAATTAAAAATACAGTGAAGATCTTGTGTTTCATTATGTCAACTGCTATTTGTTCTTTTCTGTGAAGTAACAAGCCTCTCCTTTCTTTCATCTTTTTATTTTTTTTTTCAATGAATTTGTTTAAATGAACCTTTTCATATTTTTTTAATAGAAGTTGCTTCTGCTATATTTTAGCCGTAGTTCTTGCACACTACCGGTGTTAAAGTGATAGAGCGCTTTCCCTGGACTGGAATCCACAAGAGTTAAGAATGAGTCCTGCTAAAAGCAATAGGAATTTCAACACTTATGGGAATGAAAAAAGGATTTCATCCTAAAATGATGAGGTTTTAACAGAGCCGTCATGGCACTGCAGTGCCATGCACAGAGTCCCAGATCAGTACCAGAACAAAGGGCAACATAGCCATCTCTGTGCAGCAGTCCACCTGGCTAATTAGGCCTCCTTCTCAGTGGGAAACTCTGATTCATAGTTTATCAGTGTCATGCTGATATGGCTGTTCCATTTCCAGGATGAGACTACTGTCTGCATGGAGCTACTCTGTCATAATTTTTTTTTTCCAGAGAAATGTATCTAAATTTATTCAGAGCTAATCTGTAAAAGCAGTTCCATCAAATACAATATCATCATCAAATTCCAAAAGAACACTTATGACCTTAAAAGAAATTTTATTAAAAGCATTACTGTAATTAGTAATAGAGGGTATATAATGTTTCATGACTCATTATTTTTTTTTCTTTGTGGACAATACAAAAATTAAAATCAGTACTCAAGAACTGCAAAGACACAAAATTCTATTAAAATTTATATTTAATATTTTCTGCCAGTGGGATATTCCACTTCAATCACTGTATTTTACTTTCTCTTTATGCAGTTGATCATGTGACAATAAGTACTTCAATAGCATATTTTCATAAGATTAAAACTTCCATAAAAATGGTCTTAAACTTCCTGTCTACTGAAAAATAAAATTTAAGCCTTAACTTTTGAGTGACTCCACAACAGCAAAAGATATATATTAAAGGCCTGTAAAGCTTTATCATTCTTGTATATTTTTTGTAATAAATGGAAGTTTGAGACAGACAGAAGCAACTGAGAAAGATTATGCACTCATTAAAACTTAAGAATTTCTAGTCAGCTCTGCTTAAATATATCCATTCAGGCCAGTTTCTTTCTTCAATTATTTTAATCTTTAATTTTTCCTCTTCTTCTTTGTGAAAAAAAAATCTGATTACACACATTAAAGAATGTAAAATTCAGGCCATCTACATAAGGCACATTGTACAGGTCCACATTTCAGCAAGAATCACTGAGAAGCATCATGGTTCTTGGCCTTTCTGTTGTTGAGGAAAAGAAGTATATGCAATCTTACATACTACAAACATAGAATCTTCTCTAAATATTCAAGTAACGCTCTATAAATTCTTTTATGATAGTAATATTAAAATACAAATCTTTCTATTCACTTTACCTTGATGTTACTTGGAATTAATTATACATATGAACTCAATAGCTGTTATGAATTGGCAATACCCCTGTGGCTTCAAGCTAAATACAGTCATGGCAATTGCAGTTGCCCTAATAAGAACAGAAAATAACTGGAATTTGTATGATTTATCACTACAGCACTGTGATGGTACCCTAGAGTTAATAAAAATATGAAAGAATAAAGTTTCTCCTCCAAAATTCTAATAACTACAGAACTTCGGTGCAGTTAATATCTATTTATCTTTTCATTTTGTTTTTATCCCTATCAACCTGCAAACAGCATCAGAATGCTATACATATACATGATGGATTATTGCTATTATGCTCATGAGAACGGCAGGCATGAAGTATGAGAACAGAGTTCAGCTAGCAAGTATGATATAAATTATGTATAAGTAGCTTTTAGTGTCAAGCACTTTGAAAAGTTCAGTAAGTGAAGTAAATCAGCTAACCCTATGTCACCACAGGACTATTTCCTTTAAAAGTGTATGCTAAGCATTTTTCAATATGCTTAAAAAGTGTATGAAAGTAACTCATTTTAATTGTGTAAGCAGGACACTGCTCTAGACATAGAAGGAGAAAGTTTGCAGGACCATTGTAAGGCCTGAGGACCTAATTACCACTGAAGTCTGATTTAAGATCTAACTGAGATTTTATGGCTTGAACTATTGGGGTAGTTCAATCTCATCTTTTTCTGCACTGTTACTATTATATTGCACAAACATGGTTTGGGTGATTCTCTTCAGCTTGAATTTTGAGGCTATAAAACATGAGATAGGACGTGGATCTATGAATATTTTTTCTATCTTCAACCAACCCATATTCATGCACATTCATGTTGCATTTTGCATGCTTCAGATTCCATGGACTACATGGAAGGTAGGGTGTCACAGATTTGGGACTCTAGGGGAAATCAGAGCTGTTTACTCCCTTTTGTAATTGTACCATCTCTTCTATCTAACACATGCTTCTGCTACACTGCTATTACTAGTAAGTAGTAATAAGATACTTGGTAGGTCAGGTAAATTATTAGACTTGGAGATCTTGAAGGTTGTTTCCAATCTACACAATTCTATGATTCTACTACTTCTACTAAAATCACATTATTTTCCTCAGGGTATTTAATAGCATCCAGGGGAGATTTTGAAAAATTATGTGAGTCTAGGTATATCCATTATCAAAAAATGAACAGAACTGCATTGTTGGTTTTGGGGTTATCCTTGACCTGGTATATGCGCAAGAAATTATAATATTTTACTTACTTTAATTCTTGATTATATAAGCAGGCAGACTAGTATATAGCTAACATTCAATCTTATAATTCTCATAGTGTTTGAAAGTCAAAGTTTTTCTCTAACATATCCATAGACATGGGCACACCAGCACACATACACACACATAGAGTCTGATGGGATTAAAGAAACATATGTGGCTCAACGTCTTGTGCAAGATCATGAAACTACATAGGAAAGTATTTTCTCTTGTGAAGATTTGAAAGAACCATTCTTACAGAAAAGGGAGGAGATATCTAATGTTAGTGAGCTTGCCCCTTTCATGTTTTAAAAAGACAAAAGGAAAGTTCCTCTTTCCTCAGCCTGAGGTAGAAAAGAAGAGGCTTTCCCAACTCTAAATATTTAAAGAAGTACTCATAAAAGTTGAAAAAGATTTGAGTTGTTTCTTTGTGGGACTAAATTCTTAAGGGTATAGGAAGACATACATTGATATTTACCTGCTACAGTACTTTGCTTCTTCTATTGTGAATGCATCACCAGAGTATTGATACAATTTTGTAGATTTTGCAATGTCCTGCATTTCAAAGTATAAGTTCTGAATAGAAAGATTTTTAATACTCCTTCCTGTGTGACTGTACATATGTAGAAATCAGAAGTGAAAGGCCACTAAGATGGTCCTTTATCCTTTTCTATTGATAGATTTTAGGGTCAAACCTGAGACATGCAAGATAAGTCTTATTGTTCAAGAGATTCTATTAGTGGTTTTCAGTGTTTACTGAAGCAGGGTGAAGATAGCTGAATTTACAGTCTAGTTCATGTTTGATCTGAAATCCTGCAAAGTGAAAGTCCCACATTTTAGTGGAGATTTTTTAGTTGAAATTAAATCATGGAAAAAAACACAATTTGTTTACAGTTCATAGGCAAGATATTAGTTCCAATATAGAATTTTTTTCATCTAACCAACTTCAATTTTTTAGACAACAATGCATTTTCAGAACACTTTTAAGCGTTATCATTTTCTATATATAAACATAATTGTTTTTCTGTCTTAAATTGCATATCTACTCTTTTCGTGTCGATGTTTTTTTAATTCTCAGAATATTTGCTACTTGTAATAAAAGATTATTTACTGGTGGAAGACAGAGGAACCTTCACTTATTTATGTGTAGCATAGCAGTATTTATTTGCTGTACCTGAAGGCCCCAGAAATTATTAGATGTCCTTTGTATGAAGTACTGCACAAGTGCATGGAAGGACACAAGTGAACGTGCTGGTTCATAGGCTAGTTATTAGCCCTCCATTCTTTGGGCAGACATGACTATTAGCCCTGTCTGTGGCACCATTGCATGCCTTCAGCAACTGATGGACTTTTAAGGCTGGATTCTCTGCTGGCACAGCTGAGAAAATGGAAACAAAGCCATGTTTTTATTCCCTGACTTGAGAATGAGCCAGGGGCAATCTAATCTGTAGTGCAATTTACAGCATTCTGTCTGTATAAGGAGCTGCTCCAGCAGCTGAGGAACATAAGAGCCTAAGGTCATTCTCCACTTCTCCCAAAAGAGCTTGTATGCTAGGGCTAGGAAGTGAACAACATTAAGCTTTTCTTCTGCTTTTTCAGCTGGAATGTCTAAAAGCAGCTGGAACAGAACTGATGATGTTGTGACACCATCTAGTTTCATTATCATGAGAAAGTAACCTTAGAGAAACAAAAGAATGTTTTATTTTTGTCATTGAATATTTTTGCAAGTGAATACACTTCATTTTCTGGTTATTCTACACACATTTGTTAACTAATAAAATATAAAAGTATGATTTCATTGATTATTTAAAAAATGCTTCAAATGTTTTGTCTTATATTTACAAAACGCTTTCCTTGCTTGCTCCTATGTGACAATTTGGGAAATCTGTTTCCAGACAGCTTATGATTTCTTGTTGATAACTGGGAACTTTCTGAGGGCATGCATGAGGAGGCTGTTTCCATTCTCAGTGTAGGAATTTCATTTTCTGCTCTTTTAAATCACAATGGTATAAATGCCACAGAAATGTAGCACAAACTTTTTCAGTTCAGAAAATATCCTTATTTCACTATGAAAATGTTCATAGGAAAAACAGTCCACCTTTTGAAAAATCAAATTGCACACTGTCTCTTAAAGGGGGAGGAGTATGTTTTGAACTACAATTATGCCAATGGTAGTAAGTCACCTATTTTAGCGGACTGGAGAAAAGGTCTCCCACGAGTTACATTAGAATCAAGGAGCCTAAGGTTAAGCTCAGAGTGGAAGGCAGAGAGTACAAACAGTAAAGGAGATGATATCACTTGTTCAGATGATGAATATGCTCTCCCGAGGAGCACTGTGCCACAAAAGAGAATCTAAGCTTAAGAGTGGAGGAGCTTATGAAACAGAAATTTAATGACCTTGTCTAAATCTTCAGATTTGATTTGCCAGCAAAAGTTGAGAGTTGCCAGTTCGGGAACTCTTATGACATCAGCTATCATTGATTCTAAGGTGTCACACATTAACATATTCACAGAAGCTAAATTCTGGAAAAGTCTAGGAACAAGCTACGAAAATGTAGCTAAGGTCAATGCCTCAAGAGCTAACAAGAAACTGACCAGTTCTTAAGGACAAAACACTCCTAATTCTAGAGGAGTTCTAATCTTTCAAAGACAGGATTTTTAATGCATGTGAGGTTCAACTCCATTGAAATCATGCTTAACAGCCTCAGCTGTGAAACTGATAATATCACATGCTGAAGTCAGTTGGAATATTCAAAAGTCTAACACCTGCAGGCATTCTCTTGCAGCTGTGGAGAATACAGTATAAAAGGCTTTTGACCACACTTTTTCCTTCTTTACCACACCCGTACTTAACTTTTCACATTTAAATATCATGGTCACTCCAATTTGGAGACAGAAGAATTGTTTTCTGCAGAGCTTTTTCTGTTCAGATAAAAACAACAATTAACTTTTCCCAGGATCTCATTACTATTTGTTCTGAAAACTGGAGTGATATAAATTCTGTACTTGGAGCAATTCTGTAAAAGTGAATCTCTGAAGACTACGGTAATGAGGAACGTCGTGGAGAGAGGATATGCAAGGAGCAAATTTAAGTTGGTCTTGCTGCTCTATTGAGCAAAAAGCAGGTGCACGTGAGAGTTGGAGATGATACTCTGTTATAAGGAAAAGCTAAATGCTGTCAGTGTAAGTCTGGGAAAAAAAAAAAAGCACATAATGCTACGGTGAGAGACGAATGTCACAGCTGCTACTGTAAGTCTGACTCTGTGCCCTGAGAAATAGCAAAAAATACGTCAGTGTCACTTTGCTGCTGTTTTTACAATGCAGAAATGTGTGTATTGCTGGTACTAGTACCATGCAAAACAGTTCAAAGATAATCGAAGTCTGGAGAGTGAATCTTTTATGCAAACAATTGAACTAATTCCCATTACTAAACATTGTGCTGCTTTCATGTGTCAAGCTCTTCTTTCCTCTGGTTTATAATAGTCACATGTGCCAAAGTCTCTTGTTATTTCAGTACTTAAAGGTACATTTCAGCAGTGCTATTTTCCTGAGGCTATATGGTTCTTACAACCATGTCAATTCATCTCATTGCAGCATCATTTTAAAAGATGACACTTTGTTTTGTGTTGTTTTAAATTAGATGTATTTACACAAATGTACAAATATATTAATGTAATATTTTCTCACAATAGGCTGTTTTATTTTCTGCCACCTATCAAAACTCCTAAAATTAACTAACAGTAAAAGCAGAATCAGATGATCCAAAACTTAAAATGTAAAAAGAAAACCTGGGGCTCTATGTGGTGAAAAATAGTAGCTCAGAGTACCTGAATCCCACAAATATTTGAATGTATTTTATTGAATGCTGGTGTATTTGACACAGATTCTGTCAGCCTCTAGTAATGTTGGGCAATGTGCCATGCTGTTGATTTAAAAAGCTTTCTTTCTGCAAGGTAAGTGCTACTTAATAATTTTAAATTAAAAAAATGAAACCACTTTTACTTCTTCTGCTCTTACAGCATCGAAAGAGTCCTAATATTCCCAGACTGTTTATGTTGTTACAAAAAAAATTTACATGCTCACTAGGTACAAATATATTAAGTGATTCTAAATCTGTGAAGTTTATGTTCCTTCCAATCCGGGTAGTGCTATCACTACCTATGGTGGGGGTGATGTGAAAGTATTACTGCTGTAATGAACCAAAGGGGATGTCGTGTTTTGTTTGTACTTTTTTTTTCTTTTGTTGCCTTCTTCTCTGACAAAAACAATGGTGGAAATGTTTGACTTAAAACAGAATATCACTGCATTTGGACTCCAGTTATTGCCAATCCAAGGCAAATAGAAAGTCTCTATATTCATAGTTTAAAACAAAGATTTTATTTCCAATCATTACTTCGCAGTTCTGAGTGGATTCTAATTTCAAGGATTAATAAAGATCTGTGCTTACTGTGCTGGCTTACTGTGCTGACTGCTGTCTATTGTGCTATAGCAAAACCTCAATGCTACATCAAATAGTACTCATTAAAGTGAAAACTGAAGCAAACAGCCTGCACCAGCTCATGAAATGCTATTGTGTGCTCTTAGTGAGTTTCATTTAAATCAGTGATGACAGTGATTTACCTATTGTGAAATTTGTCTTTCCTAAAGCATATCTGATATTGTTCACATACACCCTTTTTTTCATAGCAAAACAAATACAGTGTTAATATTTCTGATTGGGTGGCTTGCTTACAGCATCTGTTATTCAGGCAATATTTGTAAAGCTACCAGTGAAAACTTTATTGCAGGGAACAGAACCTGTGAAATATGTCAGAGTCTCACAGACAGAACTGTTTGGTGCACATCTTCTAGGTCTTTGCTGCTTTTACTTCTGGGATTTTTTGTTAGGTTCATAGTCTGCAATAAATAGCGCATTGCATGTTTTCATTAATAACCACAGCAATCATTATTGTAAAACCAAACAGAGTAGTTACAAGACCTGTAACAATGTAGATAGAAGTGGCTTGCCCCTGTATCACCATATGTTTTTTCCAAGGTGTAATGATCCATCAGGCAGTTTGAAGAAAGCCTGTAAAGTCTGGAATCCCTGATAATTATTCCAGAATTTTGAGAGTGTGTCTAGTGATAAGGCTGCATTAGCAATAGTCAGTATATTTTCCTTTTATTCTATATGCTTGCTCTATCCTATTTTGAGAATTAATTTTTGTACTACCAGAGAAGTATTCAAAAGTATCTCTTTGAACTCTAGATCAACTTCAACAGCTGTCCAATAGCTGGACTGCATTTAAAAGGAACTAACATGACTTCAGCAAAGAGTAAACTGAGAAAGTTGTTGACTGACAAGTCACTTCCAGTGATGCACTAAGTGCTCTTCTAGAGCATGACAGAAGAGTTAGTTGTCCTAAGTGTAGAGCAGACTAATGCATAGGAAGACAGAACATTTGTTCTATAAAGAAGCCCATGTACTGAAGTGTAGCAGAAATAATAAGTCACAGATTGAAACAGTGATTGAGCACCTGGTGGGAAGGCAGGGCCAACCCAGAGGAGCTCAGGTGCATGCAATGTAGCTGAGTGACTGGAAGGGGTAGAGCTAGGATCCAGCCCTCCCCAGACATCACTTAAAAGCTGACAGGTGGAGGCAAGGAAATCCCTGTGTACTTGCACTCTATCCATTGCTGCCACAATTGAGCAAATCCTTGTTCGCTGCAGCCTGGGATTTTGCTACTATGCCGTCATTGCTGTGCTTTCTATTGCCTTACAGTGTTACAAGAACTGTGTTCCATTTTTCTGGATCCATCAAAAATGGATAATGATCTTGCATGAATCAGCATGACTTGTTTTGAAAAATCCTACTGAGAAGAAGGATGATATATGCACCTGCATGTCTTGTACCACACATGATACAAAGTAACAAGTCCAAAAGCAACTGGTTGGTTCAAATAGAGATGGGAATATGTTCCCCTTACACAAAAACAGAATTTAACGTTTCTTGTGTTATGTTCCCTAGGTCTGAAAGAATTGAAACTTGTTCTTCGCTGATGTACACAGATGATCAGTGAGTAAATATACCTTGTTGTTGTTTTGTTTGTTTGTTTTTGTTTTCATTGTTCATAGAATCATAGAATGGTTTGGGTTGGAAGGTACCTTTAAGATCATGCAGTTCCAACCCTTTTCTATAAGCAGAGACAACCTCTCTCTAGACCAGGTAACTCAAAGCCCCATCCAGCCTGGCCTTGCATGTTTCCAGAGAGGGAGCAGTCACTACCTCACTGGGCAGCCTGTTCCAGCATCTCACCACCCTCACACTAAAAAGTTTCTTCCTATGTAAAAAATGTTCCCATGTTAAAGAAAAAAGTTTTCATTCTTAAGCCCTATGTTTTCCTGTCCTCCATTTCCCTGTTAATATGAAAATTATAGTTTTCAAGGCAATTTGTTCAGGCTTTTATATTATATTTGTTTATCAATGCTAATTAAAGTTAAAGGAAACAAAAGGAAAATTATTGTATTATTATTGTTGCTGGAGATCTGTTCTGCCTGACAATCAGAAGTGACCATCTTGACAAAACTAGGCTTTTCTTTAATTCTGTAGAAGTTGGCTTTTTATTCTGTTTTTATTTCTTATGATGTTTCTGTTCTTGTCTTTAACCTTTATCATTGGCATTATTCTGAGATTTTTCTGTTAATATGTCTTAGGTTAAGATTTAGTTGTTGTGCAAATTTTACATCTTGAGGAGAATTACATCTGTGCATTTTTGTCCTATTTCCACTTGTAAATTATCTTTATGTCTTAAGCAGAAAAAGAAAAATATTCTTTTAACTTCCGTAGAAGTAATCAATTTCCTACCTTTCTAAATTTGATTTGGAGAGTTAATGTTCCAATTAGATGACATATTTAGATTTAAGCTAATTATGCATCTTGTTAAAACTTGCAAAGGTTTCAAAGTCCTTTAAGAACTTTAAATAAGAACATCTCTTTATTTTACAATCAAAAGCAACATTCAAAATATTAATGATGGCTAATCATTATAATTGCATCTTCATTTGAAAAAGAAATAAAACCTCACTGAAGATCAAAGGTAAGGACACTTTGGACCTGAGACTTTACTGCTCATAATGTCACATAACGTACGGGTAAAGGAAAAGCTAAACTTTTTCAGATATGTCAGAAATCAGTTTTCTCTTAAGATCAAAAAGGAACAAATCCATTACACGCTTAAGCACTCTTCCATTTGTTGATAGAATAGGCAGAAATACCGCAGGACTATGCAGAAAATAAAGACTTAAAAGCAAACTCTAGACTATTGTAAATATTGTCACCATATGGCAGAACCATGGTCACAGTGAGCCACAATGGTTTTTGTATCTGTGTCCCACAGTTACACCATAATGAATAGATATGTTTCAAGTATAGCAATCCCATTTTGGCATATAAGATAGTAATCACTTTCTGTTTGAAAAGAAATGGGGGAAAAAAAAAAAACAAAAAAACAAAAAAACTGATTTTGGCTGGGCCTAACAGAAACAAGAATTACAGATAAAGATTCAAGGCTTGTAGAAGGGCTTGGATAATATGCCCTATGAGGAGAGATTGATGGAACTGGGGCTGTTTAGTTTGGGGAAAAGGAGGCTGAGTGCAAACCTCATTGCTGTCTTCCCGTATCTGAAAAGTGCTTACAGTGAGAGTGGGGTTGGTCTCTTCTCACTACTGACAGGTGATGAAACAAGGGGAAACGGCCTTAAGCTGTGCCAGGGTAAGTTAAGGTTGGATACTGGGGAACACCCCAGCAGGTGGCTGAGTAACCATCCCTGAATGTGTTTAAGAACTGTTTGGATATGGTGCTCAGAGACATGATTTAGCAGAGGGTTATTAGAGTTAAGGTAGTATGGTTAGGTCATGGTTGGACTTAATGATCTTTATTGTCTTTTCCAACTTAAGCAATTCTATGATTCTTACTCTTAGCATGTATGCATTTGTATGTATTTGGACTTTAGAACAAAACTATTTAAATACCATTGCTTTTAATTGAGTTCTCCAACTCTTGAGATTGCTCAGAGATGAAAAAAAAAAAAACCAGACTCTGAAAGGAGTGACTGAAGAGATATAAAAGATTTTTGCCTTTGTCTCATAAAATAATGTCCCTTTTTCATGTTCTTTCACTTAAGAATATTAACCAAAAAATAATCATGAATACTGCTCAACTCTTATGAAAAGGCATTTTTTATTTAATGAAACTGGCAACTCTGTTGATATAGCATCTTTGTATTTCTCTAAGGCTTTTGCAATAGTGTCACATGGCTTTTTTAATTCCTTATAATGCAGGATTTTTAATCAACAGGGCACACATTAGATGAATTAAAAAATGGCTTATCAAGCAACATCCCCTGGGAGAGATTCTTGGTCCAACAGTACTCAGTGTATTCTTACAAACAATCTACATGATGAAATAAAATCTTAGCTGATTAAATTTGCATATGACACAAAGATTGATGCAATAGTGAATAAAAAGAGGGTAGCTTACTGTTTGAATTTAATCTAAATCATGTGGTTAAATTGTTACAATCCAACAAAATACTGCGAAGTTGTAACAAAAAAATGATTTCTGACCCTTTCCCTAATGGGTGGGATGTGACAAATTGAAGTATAGATTAACACACTTTGCAAGAATGAGCCACAGGTTATACTGCCAGATAACAGCCACAATCTTAGAAAACTGTAAATCATAAAAGATTTGGAGGTGACCTTTTGGGGCTGTTTCTGATGAAGCTCTGACTTATGTTGCAGCAAGCATTACCGGAACAAAGTCCCTTGGGTGTGAGTTAGCAAGCTTAACTTTAAAAAACACAAAATATAGTAATGATAATTAATATGGGAATGGTTTGCAAAGGATTGTAAGTGGACAAATGTAAATTTATAGGAAGATGAGATCATTTTCTAAATAAAATGTTTATGTACTTTTAGAATAATTTTACAGTTTCTACAAAGAGCTTGTTCATTCAGCCACCATTGTGATCTCTGGCAACTTTTGTCCATGAATCACTCTGGAGAATCCATTGGAATCAATTGTTTCCTTCAGTTTTGCTCTTTTAAGCTAATATATTATGTTCATTATGTATTTGACTATTTTGTACAAATCTATCTACTTATCTACCCATCTGTTTGTGGATGTGCATATATGAATCTATGCATGTGTATATATGTATTTTTTTCTAATTACATGTGTATACTATACATATACAAATATTATACATTTGCATACAAATATGTAATTTGTATACATACCTGTGTTGCCAGGCATGCCAGCCAGCTATTTACTGCAGCATATTCAGTAATATTTTCATACATCTCTGAGACAAGAAATATGCATCCATGATACACCTTCATGTTTTTATTTCAGTAGATAAATAAAAATCCTCTATTTCTATTTTATTTATTTTATTATACTTTAGCAAGAATATGGTCAGGAATGAATTTCAGAGACAGCTCTGGTGTAATCCACATCTAGTGAATTAAAACTGCACTGAACCTTCAAGTTCTGTTCTTTATGCAGTATGTAGAAGACTGAAAATAACTTGCTTTTGTATTAAACCTACTCTACCAATTTCACAGTATTTCCATGTTTCCACGGTAAACAATTTAATTCCTTCAAAGTGAAATATCAGCAAAAAACACACTGTTATAATAAATACTATTTTAAAATCTTTGGAAGGTGGGAAAAGCATATTGTGGAGTTTTGCTATCCTTCCCAGTAGCTATTGTTGTAATGTGCCCGTAAGGTCTCGGAGAAGATGTATCGGAAAGAATGAAAGAAATGTCAATCCACTCAACTCTGCTGTGGTTATATCAGGGTGTCAGTCACACTGAGGAAGTCTACAGGTCAGAAGCTATCACATGATGCTTTGAGCTATGTTATAATAAGGCAGCAGAAATAAGCAGTAAAAATCAGTGAACCAAAAACAAGTAAGGCAGAAGTCTCTGGATGTTAGCATGTATTTATAATCTGCTATGCAGTAACTTGGTACAAATTACAATTATTTTAAAGAATGTTTTACATTTGATGTTTTTAAGTCTTATTACCATTGGTGTTGTGCCATAAAAGGAGGGAGATGGTGTTTGAACTTTTGGTTTACTAACAATATAATCCTTGAAGAAGTGATTGAATAAAAACAACTAATTTTTTCATGTTAATTACTCAATGATTTAATATATGTATGTATATACATAACTTTGACGTTAGTAATCTTGAACTAAAATCAGCATTTGCACCATGTGACAAATCTTTAACATAAAAATTATGCATCGCTCATAGAGATGAAAGCTTTTGCTTTTCATTTGGTTGGTGTTTTTTTTATTTTTTATTTTTTAGGGAGATAAAATCTTTCTTTAAAAGTTAAACATTTGTTTCTGTGGAGTTCTGTGTAAGTCTGTATAAGCAAGCAACTACTTTATCTACAAGAATAATCAATAATAAATAGCATATGCTGTTTAGTTTCCATGCCATCTATTTTTAAGTTTGTGTGGTGTGTTGGCATTTTCCTCTTTCAGAGTAGATAGATATGGCTTCAGTATTATTTGCCTGACACTCTCTCGGCAAACCCACCCTTCTAGTTACATATTTCATTTTATGACTACTTCTTTGAAGAATTTTCAGTATCTAGTAAAACTTTATGTAATGCCAAACGCGCGTTGATAAATTCATTGAACAGTACAGAAATAAAAATGTAAAAGAGGTTACAGTATTTATTTTATAGTTACATTTTCTCACTGAGTTCAAATCCTCTGCAGACTTTGAAGCATGACAACAGCAGAAAATTAGTTAGATTACCTATGATGCAAAAATATAAAACATTAATTTTTAGCTCAATAAATAACTGTATATACTATGGATATTTTGAATATCTAATAAAACACAAAATTTACTTTTATTACAGTCTTAATTCTAGCCCCTTCAGCTAGATTCTCTTCATAGATACCTTCCTGGAAGTACTTTTCATTTTTATAGCTAAATCATCAATTGTGAATAGTCTCCTTGCCCTTGTCTGGCCTGTTTCTTTAGTGCATTTCCCTTGTTCTGTAGCATATGCAGTAAAGGCAAAACTGGAACATAGTGCTTCTAGCCTAAGGTACAAAAAATAAGTGTTATGTTCTGCTATAAGAACTTCCATAAAATCATTCAATTATTGATGTCTTTGAAGAAACAATGGGTTCTGTGACTCGAGCAGCTAAATTTTTATTCTTTATTTTAACAGCAAAACCTCCTATTGCATTCAATACGAATAAATAATCATTTTAACCAACCGGCTATGGTTGAGTCTTCCTCCTTCGTTCACAAGACTTCCTTAACTATCATCTGGAAGTTTTCTGTATGTGTACTATGCATTACACATAGCAAGAACCCTTTTTCCAAAAATCCTGGATTCACACAGATAATCTTAAATCTTCCTTCTGTCACCAGTTTCTGCAATATAGTTGCTACAATTGTGAAGAGGTCTGGACACATTTGAGTTAACAACTAAGACCTGACAAATGTAATACTTGAGTCAGCAGTCCTTCACCAAACTTTGTTTTGAGAACTCAGGTTATCCAGCGATAAAGTTGTGAATGTAGATTTGTGTGACAGAGATCACTGTGATTTCATTATAGCCACATTATTTGTTACTGTTCAGTGCTTTTTACACAGTCTTAAGTCTCAGCAATTCTCATTACAGTGCCCATATACTAAGTGCAAGCAAGGATTAATGCATTGTCAGCTGAAAAAATCTCAGCCTCTAAATGATAAGTGTTTGACAGCTCATAGATATACAGCATTAAAGTATGTTATCTTATTCTCCAGCTCTTCTTGCCTCTTTGGACCAAAAAGATGGAATATTAGAAAATGAAGTAGAAGTGTTGATCAGTCTTTCCTACTGGCACAGAGAAATTCTGTTCTTGACTGAGCCTTGTTAAGGCAATAATTACAACATCATAGTTCATAAAATATTTAAGTATAGATTTTAAATTTGTTACACATACAGCAAAAGCAAGTCTTTGACTTCAGTCATGAGAAAATTCAGAAATGCCTTACAGCGCTACTTATTTTGCTAGAGTTCAAATGCAGCTATAGATGTGGCATTAGGTACAGGATTCCATTATCACTGAATATTATCTAAACTACTAAGTAGTGTAAATTTTACGAGGGGTTGCAAAGTGATATCAGGAATCGTCTTTGCCTGCTTCAGCTAGTATGGCCACATGAACTGCTTGGATTCATACTGAAAGCACCAGTCAAAACAGATGAGATCCTTATCAAAATAGAACTGCCTGGTTGTCAACTATCTGGCTGTCTTAGTCTGAAGAATGAAACTGAATAAATTTTAATAACTTTCCATAAGCTCATGACCTACTTAAGATAGTTATTCTAGAGTAACTATGTCTTATTCTAAGGATCGCTAGTCATTCTTCACAGCAGTTTTAACTGTATTAATATCTTCTTGTCAACAGAAAAATAGCATATAGTCATGTATGAATTGCTTAGTCTACTCTCATTATGTGACTCTTTATTCCTGAAATTCTGTTTGAGAGGCTCAGTTTTATTAGGTTTTGCTGTAATCCTCTCCTCTCTACACAATGTGTATTTTAAGTCTCAGGCTCATTTGAAATTTAATATTAGAATTATAACTCCAAATAACACATAATTTTAATGCTATGTCCTATATTGACTATTTTAAAGTAAGCATTTAGACTTTTCAATAATATTTCTGTGTGGATATAACATTGCATGACGCTAATCAGATACAGAGATATAATCTTGCATTTTTTTTAAAAAAACTATTCCCCTTGAATGTAGTGAGAACAAGTAGTAGAGTTACCTTGCTCAAAAATTCACATTATGATTTCATCTGACTTGAATTTCAAACATTTTTCTTTCTGATACTTTAAATAATTATGCTCACAAATCCCTCTCCAGGATATATAGTGGGATATAGACCTACTTGTTAAATCTTAGGTTTACAGCCAGGAAGATTTCTTTCCACAGTTTATTGGTTGTGGTCAATAGTCTCAACTGTTCTAATATTCGTGTGGGTTTTTTTTCTCTACTCAGATATGATGATGTGATTAAAAAGCAGATAAACTTCATTCCTTATTTTACATCTACCTTCCTGCCACTACCAAATTTGAAAATTGATTTCCGAGTAGAAAGTCTTCATCTTCTACATTGTGACTAACGGTTATTTTAGGTAGTGATGGTGGTGATTGAAGTATCGGACTATATGATTGCTCATGTTTTTTAACTTTGCATGGTTGAAAAATCTCTGTAATTACTGTTTTTCGAATTTAACGTCTGCATGCAGCTTCTATAATACTTCAGCATTCAAAAATATAGAACCTGCACAGTGTTTATATGTCAAGGTTTTGGCAGCAGGAGGTCTGCAGGGGTGCATCTTTGAGAAGACTCCAGAAGTTGTCCTGTGTAAGACAACGTCATATCTAGCTAGTCCTGGCAAGAATCTGCTGTTGGCCAAAGATAAGTGCTGGTTCTGCCTCTGTGAGAGTAGATTTAAGAAACAATAAAAAAAAAAAAAGAACTGCTGTGCAACAATATCTTGGAAGGGAGGAAGTTAGAAAATGTGAGAGAAACTGCCCCAAAGCCACCAAGGTCAGAATGAGGAGTAGGGGGTGAATTGGAAATAACCTGCAAGGATCATTGACTCTAACACCCAGTCTTCCCTACTAACCCTTTCACCATCTTTGTTTCCCTCCTTTGGAAGCTCTCTGATAGTTTTATGCCCTTCTTTTATTGTGGTGCCTGAACCTGCATGCAGTGCTAGAAATGAGGACGCTCATTTGCATCTCAGTGCAAGGCAGGACAATCCCTTCCCTCAACCAACTACCAGAACTAGGCCTGATACACCCCAGGATCATTTTGGGAAGGACAACATCCCATGGGAGGAACTCCATGCTGGAGTAGGGGCAGAGTGACCACAATGGAGTGGCAGAGATGAAGTATAATGTACTGTCTACAGCTCCCATTCCCCACTCCCTTGCACTGCTCAGGGGAGGGAGGTAAAAAAGGATGGGTGTGAGGAGGGTGGTTTTAATTTGCTTTTAGTTTTCAGTGCAATAGGAGAGAAATTGCATTCATGTCCTTATGCTGATTCTGTGATTGTGAATCTGGTTTGTCTATTATAATAATTGGTGAGTGTAATCTCTAACACTACCTTCTTCTGAAGAATTGGAATGAGGAAGAGACATGGTGATACTAAGCTGTTCATCAGCGTTAAATGACAACACCATGTTGTTACTAGATGTTTTTATCTCTTTTATGTTAGATCTTTATTTGCATATGATAAGAAAAGTATCTCTAAGGCAAAATTCCGTCCTTCTGTGTAGTATTAGAACAAAAATCAATGTTATCAATTATATTATATATTATTACATATTACATATCGTATTTCATATATCATATATCGTATATCATATATTATTATATCAATTATAATAGCAGGATTGTAGCTCTGTATTTCATTTCTTTTAACAATTCTGTATCAGGTGAATAACAATGTTTGTGGAGATGGAATTAGAATAATTTAAAAAAGAAAGTTACAGGCAGTGGGAAGTCCTCTTCCTTGTCCTGTCAGTGCCTGTACTTTATCTCTCATCTGATCTGTAGTTCTCTATTTCTCATCCACACGTCTGAGTTTTTTCCATGAAGATCTGTGGGTTTTTTTAAGACAGTTTGAATTTCTGCTGTGAACAGCTGTGTGCAGTTCTGTTTCTCCCCTACATACATATGCTCCTTAATCTTCAAATTTCTATCCTTATTTTAAGATATTAATGAATTCTATTTTATAGTCAAAGAAATAAAAATAAAAATTATCTTTAAAGATGAAGCAGCTGTCTTTCCCTCTCTATCTGTAGGGAATGTCAAATAATTTGAGGAATTGTTGCAATTTCTACAGCTATTTATTGTTTTGAATGCTTTGCTCTGGTGGTTACTATAATTCTTGTCACAGATTTATAATGAAAAAAAAATTTTGAGGTCATCTT
Source organism: Lagopus leucura (assembly GCF_019238085.1). Taxonomy (NCBI): domain Eukaryota; kingdom Metazoa; phylum Chordata; class Aves; order Galliformes; family Phasianidae; genus Lagopus; species Lagopus leucura. The sequence continues at coordinate 51,883,826 of NW_024962264.1, forward strand.
ATCATACATAACAAGCTCAAGATATGCACAATAATGGGAGATTTTTTTTTTTCATCTTCCTTCTATATAGCATATAGAGCATGCTGTTTACTTTAAAGTTATTGCTGAATGTCACGGTTTTCATATAGGATAGCCTTCAAACTGAAAATAGGACAGATTCTTTTTTTCTTATGCAGGATTTCTGACAGTGTTCTCTTTGAATACTTACACACTAAGAATCCTTTCCCCAGGAATACCAGGACCAGTGCCTAATCAAAATTTCTAGCCTTTGGTGCAATCTTTTTGAGTCTTCAGTCCAGCTTTAGCATCAATGGTGCACACATTAGCCCCAGAATCAACATCATGATACACCAGAATAAGAATTAGAGACTGGACCTTAAAGTGCACACCATAACAGAATACTGCAGCAATACAGTGTTCTCCATTAGCAGGGTAGATCTCCACCAATAGAAAACATGATTGCACAGACTGCTTTTAAGAGTGAGCATAAATATCACCTCTCATTCTTTGCATTCTGAACAGAAATTTAGTAACTTTCTGACAGTTTCATTAATAATAACAATAATAAATGATATACAGATTAGATATTTTCTTTCTGATGAATAAATACGTAGTGAAATTTCATATGTGATGTGACATTTGTATGTATACATGAAAGAAATATGTATGTTTGATAACTGAGCAACATAGTATAAACAGCTCAATTTCCAGGCGAACATTATGTTCTAGTCTTAATTGAATCCTCACTACAGCAAATTACCAAAAATAGTCTAGGCATTTTAATGAAAGCAGATAGCTAACAGCCAAATACAGCATCCTCTGTAATCCCAGGTACCCAACTGGTTGGTTGCCAGTAGGAAAACAGCCAGAGAAGAAGAAAAGTCTACAATTCTTCCTCCTAAATAATGAAATAACTTTTTTTTTTTATTTTAAATGTGGGATGCTCAGTTGAGAATTCTTGAAGTACTGAAGTTGCTTTTATGCAATTTTTAGGCAAGTTTCTGCATTTTAACAACAGATAGATAGCACGGGAAACCTTTTTGAACTTGAAAGGCACTAATGTTCTTTTTGTTCCATTCGCTACTCTAGATATAACCTCCTGAATTCAATTTATCCTTTCCTATCATGCCAGATGATTCCTGTTCTGTACTGAATAGCCTCCTTGAGGTTCTCTCTAGTTCATCTCCTGAGTATCCTGACAACTAAATAAGCAATCTTATTCACTGCATTCCAGTACAAAATACAGTACCTTCAATTTTGTGCATTTTTGAATGTGTAAGAAATCTACCTTTTACTCATAGGAACTATCCTCAAAGGTAGAGCTTTCAAGCTATTCTTAAATTGAGCAAATGGGATATTACAAAGCTTTTTAAAACTTGAGTAAGTTCTCTAGCAGCTAAGTTGCTGGAACTGACCAAGAAAGAATGAATCTTCCACTTGTTGTATTTCACATGGTCAAGTTAAATATAAGTATTCTGAGAAGAAACGTATATTTATGTTCTGAAGGTTTTTTTTTTTTCATCTTGCTGAAAATCGCTAGCCTTCAATGTCTATGTGATGACAATTATGATGAATTACAGTAACTTACTAATATAACTTTTGTGTTCAAAATACTTTGAGTCTCTAAGATTAGAGACCTTAGAGGGTTCATGTTAATGTTTTATTTATATTGGTAGTATGCAGTTTCAGAGAGGCTATATCTACAAGTGCTGAAGCAGTTGGTGGTTAAGCACCACATAATTATTCCCCTCCTTGAGAAGGGGAGAGGGTAAGAAAAAAAAAAAAAGAGTGATTGTCTGTGAACAGTCTCAGCAACTGGGAGAGGCTCTTGAGGTCTGGAAATATCAGCCTTGTTTGCAGGAAGGGAAAGAAGGAAGACCTGAGGAACCACAGGCCCATTTAGTCTCACCTGCACCGAGAAAAGCTTCCTGGAAAGCATTTCCAAAGATGTGAAGGATGAGAAGGGAACTCGGGGTTGTCAGCATGGATTTACAACCGGGAAATAAACCTCTTGAACAATAGGTTTCAATACTGTTTTCCATTACGTCGCTGCTGCCTGTGTATACTGTGCCAAGCTTCATGCTTACTATAAGAACAAAATAAGATTCTACAGATGTTGTTGAGAATTGTAAAGTTCTGCTTGAGTGAAACTCATCATCACTAGCTAATCACTGCATATATAAATATCAAGATTTGAAAATTAACTTTGGAATTTTTTTCTCTTCAGCTCCACCAACTTTCATTTCAGTGTGTGAGCAGATCAGCACTTTGTTCTGAGATTAAAAAAAGCAATGAAAATGTTAGTCGTATTAAAGTATTCTTGTGGGTTTTAAGAGATTGCCTTTGAGTTTTTGAACTTCTGAAGTTCAAACGGAGCAAAATCTAAGGTCAACCATAAAGAAACTAGAATACAAATCTAGCTCCCCAGCCTTTAGTACATATCTACTGAAAGCTGGGGAAAGTAATTCATTTTAATGAGTCAGATTGACCAGGAGATTATCTAGAAAAACTGGAATTGCAGGTAAAAATATTTTATCAATTTTTACCTCCACAGAATTGTATAATATTCTCAGTTTGAAGACTTGAAGATATCAGCTATTGCAAATTAACCAAGCTGTAAATGCTACACTGACATTAAAAAAAAAAAAAATCAATATTGATATCAATATTGTAATTATAAAGATAAGGAAGGGAAAGGGAGAGGAAAGGGATGAATTCCTTGAGTTCCACTTATTGAAGCTCAAAAAATAATGACATTTGAGCACAAACTATTCTGAGAAACATACCCCTGCTAGTAGTTACTTTATCTCTAAGAAAAACAAGTACTACAGGTCTAACTTAAAGTGCAGAATAGTTGCATTCATTTGGATGGAAGAGGACTTTTTTCTATGCTCACAGAAGGTGGCAGTTATTTTTTATTTTTAAAGCTAAGTAAAAATATGACTTTTTGTGGGTTTGAGTTTTAAATAATAGTTATTTAGGAAAGCTGAAGCATTTCAGAATTTAGTGGATTCGAGACAACTATGATAAACATAGTGTATATCTATCAGATTTTAAAAGGAGAATTTACATGAAATAGCTCTCCTTCAGTAGGCTTTTCGTTGCTGTTGTCTATTTTGTTACATATTGACTTACAGCTACCCGATAATAAAACTGTATTCTTGAGTTATATGGAAAGGAATGTCAAATCTAAATCATATCAGAGTAGCTCCTTTTGCATTTCTGCATATTTTCTAGTCAGCAGAGAAAATGTAAAAAATGGGACTGATCAGTATTGCTGCTTATTTAAGGTCAATAGAGATTGCAACAATTACACTGCCAAGCATAATATTGAACTTAACTGCATTTATATGCGAGAACTTTGAGTATACTTTTGTTTTCTCCTTTCCTTTTATTATTTAGTCCATAGATATGAACTTACATCTTTATCTATTTGTTACATAATTTAAGTGTATTTATAAATAGTATGGAAGCATGAATATTAACAAATTATCGTGGCTTTTTACAGCAATTTTATTCATGCAAACATGTGAGAGTGTGCCCTGCGTTTCTCTGGAATTCAGACTACTACCTGTGACTGCTTTAGCAGTTGTAATGATAATGAATAAACGTTTCAGTACCTCTGAAGTCTTCAAAAATTTATTTTTAAATTGCCCAGTATGAGAAGTAACAGAGGTGTAAGTCCTGTCACTTTTAGATGAGCAAGAACACAAGAGGAAAGGTGTTTTTTTTTCCATATGAAATTTATCTTCCCCACCAGCCCAGTTTATCAGGAAATTCACAGGTACAGTGGGACTCATGGTCTCAAATCTCTTAAACTCACAATTCATAATTCATCTCTAGTGAAGGGATCTGGGAAGGAAGAGAAAAACCCAATAATGTGTATACAAGTTAATTAAAATAATTATTTATTTATTTTGAATTGTCTTCTGAAACTTTTAGCAGACTCTTCCATCAGGGAAAGTAATTGTGTGCCCTGACCTGGCAGCTTCTGTGAACCAAATAAAAGATTAAAGGAGGACATACTGTGAAATAGATTACTCTAACTGCGCTGTGCAGCTATCACTGTTTTATATTAGACAGCAAGAGCACTTATTTGATTACAGCTTTCTAAAGGCAAGATTCATGTTTACAAGAAAAATATCTGAAAAGTAAAGCAGCTTATGAAATGGCTTATCAGTAATAACAGCATCTGGAGCCAAAGAGTGAAAGAGACTTGGCCTCCTGTTTAGTCGTTTCCAATGTCTCTCTAACCAGAAAATCAGTAAAGTGGCTTTAAACTTACACAGGAATATTTGCATAGTAGAGCAGAGTTTAGCTCAGAGGTGTTTATTTTCAGTCTTTAAGATGATGATCATCTGACAGTTCGGCTGAAGGAGAGATGCCAGGAACACTGTGAGACAATCTGATTTATAGTAATGCAGAAAAAGGGAAAAGAAAATGTCTGTTCTAAGATAGAAATTTTATTCTAACATTTTTTCATGGAACAATGCCTTTGGAACAGAGACTATGAGAACAGTAATTTGAACTGTGTTTGAGTTCATCTGTGTCTCAGCCCATTAAACTGGAGTGTCTGCACTGTGAACTGAGGTGTGAACTGAGATAATTATTCTAATTGTTCTGACTGGGAAAGCTGAGTGTATTGGTAAAATATGAGCAATTTCTAGAGAGTATAGAAGAAGACAGGCAATGCAACTCTTTCTCAGCTTATAGGATGCTATATTTTATTAGAGAAATTGAAATATGGGCAGAGGAACTGCAGAGAGAGAGAGGAATGTTGCATCTCCCCTGCCTTAAACTGCAGCTGTACTGCTTGTCCTGTGCTATAAGCATCAGAAGGTATTTGAAAGCCTCTTAAGTCTCTCCTTCTCTCTCTATCTCCAATACAGCCAGTTACAGTAGCTGCTCAGTTACACTAGTTTGCCCTAAGAACTTTATCTTCTCTGCTTGAGGTGGATTCTGCTCACTACAAAGACTTGCATGAGCTGACTCTGCAGGACAGCAATGCACAACTGCCCATGGTATCTTGAACATAGTACTTCAGGAATGAGCAGGAAAAGAGGAAAGAAAATGAGACAGTAGGGATTTCATAGTAAGGCTGCTATTACTATTGCAGACTGCTATTCCATTTTTTGTTTGTTTTAAATGCTTAAAGAAGTGGTCCCACGCATACATGTTTCTGCCCATTTGCTCATACTTTTGTATGTCAGTACAAGCATGTATGTGGATATTAAGGAAACTATGTGAAGCAATTGATTTGAAATAACAACTTAATGTTTTTCTGTATTACTTCTAACTTATATTAATTCCTTATTGCTTTTTACCAAGTTACCTTTCCTCACTACTTTCAAAGAGAAATTCTGTACTGCATAAGGAATTGTATACAAAGGTGTCATTTCCATGAGATATTAATAAACCTGAACTCCAGAAGACCTCAATCATGTTTGTTATCAGTAGAAGAGATATGAAGGGCTGGATGTTTCTTTGGATACTAGGAAAAAGAATAGAGGGTACCTAGCTGCTCAGCAGGTACACATAGCTATCATCACACATACTTTCACTTTTCCTTGGCAGAAGGAAACTAATGTTTACAGACAGTAGAAAAGTTGAGTACTTCACTTCCAGATCCACCTCAGAAATGGCAACAGTTTCCAATCTTATTAACCATGTAGAAATTGCAGCATGCCTGAAAAAAGTGGAGACTCCAAAATAATATTCTAAACCCTTTCTCGTACTTTGTTCTTACAAAACTTAGAGTCTATGTTTTACTAGTTTAAATTCCCTGATCAAAATGTTTGATTTTCCAACTGGACTAGACCAAAATTTCTCCACTCTATCTGTTTTCAGAATAATTTGGTAGCCCTTTGAAAACTTTGTTAGCATGAAAATGTACTTGCACTGAATAAACTCTATAGGCAGGACTAGGACGTATCTCATGTTCAGCATCAGTGTTCTGTATCCCTGCATCCATGCTGCTAGTTCAGACTGAACCAGCAGAGCAAGAAATGCGGCTGATGTGAGTATGATATATAAATCAGTATTCACTTATCATTCTGCTTAATAAACAGTGTGATTCTCTATTTATGGCCTCCCCACCCAATCCTCCCAGGATCTTAGCATATTCTGACAATTTTTCAAAGATACAGCCAGAAGATGAGAACTAGAACTAGTCTTAAAACACAGCAATCTATGCACAAACTTGTCTTTAAGATCTGGAATGCCTTTGATATTGTTCTGGGTCTCCTTGAAACTCTTGCCCTGATGAAATGAAAAAATAACATGACTTTACAGTAGTATTTGACTGATTGATCAGTGAAATTTTGTTCTTTGCAGGAATCCCTGTGATCAAAATAAGGCAAGAAATACTGTTCTTCAAACTTTACTGACAGAACTAAATGATCTGGGTTTCCCCTCTGTTGGCTACGAGGCACTTTTGCTAAATAAGAGGAACATGTACTTGCTTGTCAAAGCTGACAAGAAGGAGAATTTTAAGCCTTTGGAATTGTCAAATTTATTAGTCTGTGTTAATCATGCTTATTTTAAACTTGTTTTTATAGATCCACCTATCTAACATGACATTCACTTTGTCAGTTGTGTTAAGTATCTGTAGAATCACGTTATGCTCACTTATGTGAGACAACGTGTTCTCAAGTGGGATTCTGGCTGTGATAACTTGCTACTGTCTTCTGTGCTGTAGAAAATATATGACTGACGATTCATAATCGCATGTAACCCAGTCATCTGTCAACAACAGATATGCACTACATGCACTGTTACTTGCTCAGATGTCAGTGTTACAGCCTCCTGTTATTTCAATAGCTGCCAGCAGTTGGAATTCAGATCTTCTCCACCTCATTTCATAAAAAATAAAAGTCAAACTATTTAAGAATACATGTAATATTTTAATTGCAGACAGAAAAAAATGGACCATTTAATTTTTAGAGTTGAGTGCCAGAAAGTCTGCAATTTAATTGCTAAAAGATGTAAATATTAAACAGACTTCTTATTTTTATTAAATAAGTGCATGTGACTTAGATAACAATTAGCAATGACACTGGAGGAAACTGCCTAAGGTATGCCAGAGAGGGTTCAGGTTGGATTTTAGGAAAAAATTGTTCTCTGAAAGAGTGATCAGCTGCGGAAATGGGCTGCCCATGGAGGTGGTTGAGTCACCATCCCTGGAGGTGTTCAAGAAACATTCAGGTGTGGTACTAAAGAATGTAGTTTAGTGGAGAAATATTGGTGGTAGGTAGATGGTTGGACTGGATGATCTTGGAGGTCTCTTCCAACCTTAGTGATTCTATGATTCTACTGAAAAAAAATGGGGGATTTCAATGTTTCTAGCTGTTAAATTTCACATGAATATAGAATAAACCATGACATGATAAGGGGCAGATTCTGTAATTTATGGCATATGTTAACACTGAGAAGTATTTTATACCTCATGAAATCCTATTTTTCCCATTATATATCTGCTTGTCTTTGGAATAAATGTGCAAACTATTATAACCAACTTTATAACTGAAAATCTGGCATTTTCTCCAATTCAAGTTAGCAGATTTGCCATCTATCTTTTATTTAACATCTTGCTTTATTATTTTTAAGAATTTTTTGTTCTACATTGGTAAATCTTGACTAGAATATCAATGGATGTGTAAAAATAAAATTTTGAAGGGACCAGCCTTTGAGGTTAGGTATGCTATAGAAGCTTGAAAATCCTGATTTTGTTATTTAAAATAACAACAGTAAAAACCTCTCGAAACATGAGACAAAGATTTGTCAACTTTATAGATTAAAAATCTTCAGTAATAAGCTTTCTGAATAGAAACATGATATTTTTCTGCTTTGCTGGTTCCTCTATCTATAGAGATTCACAATAATATTTCTTTTAAATTATTTTTAAAAAAAGTTTATTTCCCTGACTTTTCTGGACTTCCAGAAACAATATGATACCAGATTGGTCAAAAGTAGCACAGTTATCTTATACAGTTTACTACACAATTAGATAAATATAATGTATAGCATTATAGATTAATTATATAAGATTTTAATTATAATACATTAGAGAATTAATGCTTATATAATGATAGATGTACCAGGACAGTATGTTTGGGAAAGGAACACCAAGAAAAGGAACAAAAATTTCTACATATGTGGTTTAGAGAATTAAGGGCAGGATTAATCTAATCTTTCACTGTTAAGTATGTTAACTGCAGTTAAGCATGTCATCTAAGGCACTTGACTTAATTCCTTCATCTTTTGAGAAGAAAGGAGATATGCATCTCTTGAGGATGATTCCTATCTTCCTTAAATGTTGATCTTTAGATAGGATGAATCACCCCCAGGAGTCATCTCTTTCTGTCTTCCCTTTGAGTAAAATTTGGTCTGAATGACATCTGGGATTAAACTTCTAACATTGAGGACTAAATTAGGTGAATTACTTCTCACCTTTGTGTGTTCAGAAAATTATTTTTTCAAGGGATGCAGACATTAAGTTATCTTCCTAAAAGCCTAGTTTTTGAAGGTTTTTATACAGGTACAGATAGGCTTCCAGTGAGATTTTAGAAGAGCATAAATGAGTAACAACCTCACTCTCGAAGTTACTTAGACACACACAAGGGCTTTTAAGCACTTAATTTGTATGTATAAGCTTAGCTCCTCATTGATACTACTGAGAATTAAGCACTTGGTTGGGTTTTGCCTGTATATTTAGACTCTCATATACCTTTGAAAATTTGGCCATACCCCACCATGACAACATTAAATTACAGCATGTCAATTTTTATAGGAATGTTTAAATATTTTATTTTATGTCTAAAGCTAGTTTGCTTATGTGAAGTAAGTTCACATCAACTAAACTACTCTGTCTCTTAGTAAAATTAGATTAAAAGAAGTCATATAAAATAAAGAAAAATATTACCTTTTTGAAGGGTTAATTAACCCATGGGGATATTTGTGTTCCTTGGGTTTAGAATGTTATTAGGCTTGTTTAGATCCAGAAGTTTGATGGGAGTCTATACTGCTGTCTAGAAGACAGACATGCCCTATAAGTATCCTTAAGCCAAAATATATTACTTATATGTATAATATATATATATATAATATATATATATAATAAAATAACTCAGCATCTCCAGTACTTCATTTATGAAGTATGAAGCAGGTAGATAAGTAAGAAAGAACAGTGTCTAATTAGTTTAGAAATTGAAATTATAAACCAAAAATTGAAAGTAATTAAGTTTATGATATTCCTTTAGAAATTCATAGGCTGAGGTCTACTCTGCTTTACCCATGTTATAATTTGTCTACAGAGTTTCTCTGTTCCCATGTAGTCACTAGATAAAAATATATTTCTACATAATTCCAAAAGAAAAAATTGTCTAGCTAAGATTTAGCAACAAAATTAAAAGGAGAAATTTCCCCCTTGACACCTTTAAAGTAACTTTTTTCTCTTTAATTACAAAAGAATTCAGATACTCTGTACTTGAATCAACTGCTCTTGTGGTACATTGGTGCCTTTTAATGTGCCATAGGGTATTGCAGATGGAAACTATTCACTCCTAAGAGAGAAGCAGCAATATATTTATTGATATAATACAGTGATTTAACATAGAAGAAACAAACTTAACAAGATTCTGAATAGCAAGGCACACTTAATTTACAGCATACAAGGTAGGGTTAAACACACTCATCCAGGAGACCATCCAGTTGAATAATGAGATTCAAAGTGGATCCCTTTGCTTTCTAAACTCCTTTAGCCACAGATGTAAGGAGACCAGGTGAACCCATCCCTAGTTCCAGACCCAATCAATAGTTTATGTCTAAGGGCATAATCACAAGGTCACAAAGCCTAGTAAACTTCGTAACTTAGAGGACCCGTATAGGCAAGGCACCTTGATACAAAAAATGTAAGGGATCTCTACATAGGCATAATTTCAAGGGTTACCCCTCACCAAGGGAAGATTCTGTCATGCAGCCAGCTGTCAAGCAGTGGAACTCAAGGGGCTCTTGGGTTTCTCCTTGTTTATGACACAAGATGACTGACTCATTGTCTGAGTTTTGTTTTATGATCAATTGGCCCTCAGCTGTTATACCAGGTGTCTACAGTAAATTCTTTGTGCACTCAGTATTGTGGTCATCAACTATTTTGGTGAGACCTTGATTATTACTAATCCTGAGCAGGGCCTTGGTCATCTTATTATCTACGTGAGAGAGGCCTTAGATACAACAGCTAGGATGAAGAAGGATGTTGAAGGAGATTACACCATTACACACAGCTTATTTCCAGTCCTCCATCTGCTAAGCCAGAGGGACACAGGTACCAACAAATCCGAGGTAGTATCTTATTAAATTAATCAGATATTATTAAACTGATCACATATTATAGAGCATTGCAAGTGACACTTTACATTTACTTTCTTATTTCAAAGAGAGTGAATCAGTATCATATTTTAAGAACGTGAAGTTACTAGGAATGCAAATGTAAGTGTGAACTGCGTATACCTTGATTAATCAGTTAGAACTGATTCTTGGTAAACAGCCATCAAATAAATAGAGTAAAATTCCTACTGTAAATGAGCTTTACATGAAACAAATACAGGTGACAAAAATATCTTTTAATTTAAAGTAGCAATCTGTGGGCTGTAGAGAAACTTATATGTCATTTCCTCTTAAGTCCAGTGCTGGAAGTAAAAATCACCATTATACACTTTACAACGCAGTTATATAGTGTTAACCCACATTTTAACAATCTTACTTATATTTTATTACTCAGTGAATGATAAAATTCATTACCCTCCCTAATAACTTGCAGTACTAAGTTATTCTTTGGCATGCTGTGGATTTCTTTCTTTCTCTTACTTATTAATTACATATTCTACTACCTATACTTGTGCAAGTAAGAGAATGGAAGCTCTGTTTTTATATTTACAATTCTGCATGTGTGTTTGTGTATAGTAGGTAAATGCAAATCTGATAGTTGTCCAAACATTTATCTTTGGATTATCTCACAGATCTGAGTATACATTTTCACACTGCAGTATTCACTGAAATGTAACCTATTAGTTTTTACTAATACCTGACATAACTTATAGGAAAAGAATCCATTTTAACACATAAATCCTGGCTAAGCTTTTATTTTTTTTCTCTAGGATCCTAACTTAAGCTGACAACATAATTTAGCTCTCAACAATGCAATTCTAAAATAAAACAATAAAATATTCTACATAAGTAAACATTTCAATGTTAGATCATAATGCTATTATATCAGAGAGGAATAAATGTGTCCTTATAAAGCGTTCTCAGATAGCTACTATATGGGAACTGCTGAATCACAGCCTGAACTTCTGATTGATCACCTGAGGTGAGCAGTAACTCAGCCGTGGGAGCACAGGTGAAGGCAATTCACCTGTGCTGCCGGAAGGGGTGGAGCCTGGCTGCACCTCTCCTAGACCCATTTAAGAGCTGGCTACCAGAGGGGAAGGATCTCTTTTGCAGGTCCCTCCTCTGGAGTTTTACAGTAAGCCCTGGACATGGGTAAGCATTCTATTCTTTTTTTGTATAATAACCTGCAAAACTAAACTCTCTGGTATATTCCATAATTATAACATCTGAATATCTACTGATAATATGTATTGATCACGTAGCTATGAAGTGAGCTAGAATAATTATTCCATATATAACATGATGGATATTTCATCCCAAAGGTGATTCTGATCAAGACTTTTGTCTCAGCAGTGAAAAAATTATGATAGTGTTATGTGATCCAAAAGTAGTCTAATTAATTCTTACTTCTTATTTTATTGTGTCAGATATTTTTGGGGCATTCAAAAATGAAATTAATTAACCCTAAAACTATAAGAGAAGAAGATAGAGGAATAATAAGCATGTGGCTTTGAAATAAAATGAGTGGAAGACTAAGGTTCTATAAAATAAGTAATTAAAGAGTTCTAGATATTCTGGAACGTTAAAGGCTTTGCATGCATTGCTCTCTTTCTAGCATTATTTGTTATTCTGCTTTAAGTGCATAGTGTTCTGTGTGTTTTGGAAACTTAAATAATTGTTTAGATTCTATCTTTTAGTGTACAAGTGAATGGCAAAAAGATTTATTCACTAATTTCCACTCTAAATGTGGACAACACTTGCACCAGAGACATTGTAGCATCCATTAATGCTAGCCTGATATTGATGGGGGAAATATTCATCATAAACAGAAGAATAAAATATTTCTTCTTAATTCAGAGTTGGATCTCTCATAAGAAAATAAATTTGAAAATACCTGTTTGGAGATCTCTGCTACTATATCACTGAGGACTTTGCTTTATGTTTCTAATTGAAGATCAAGCCATGAAATAATCCAATTTTTTAGATATCTATAAAGATTTCAAGTATCAGAAACTTAGAGAGAAGATGTTTGGAGAAAATTGTATTCATCAGACTAAAAAAAAATCTGTAGGATGAATAGTCTCTATGAAATGTTTGTACTTCTATCCTACACAAAAGAATTTCCTAACAGAATAAAATGTTAATTTACAACAGGAGATTAAACTGATCATCTGATTTACAGTCTATGTATTTCAAGCTAATGGCTCAGACCATCTCCCCATCTCTTTCTGCAAATGGTTCCACTTCAGCTGTTGTTTATTTCTGAATATTCAAATTAATCATTAACTGTTATCTAAAAAATAAATAAAACAACATATACTATGCTGGTGCACTCTCAGCAGAGCAAGCTAAAAGTGGAATGCTGTCATTTCCCAATGGTACTCTCTCCTAATAATATTGGATTACAAGCAAATAAACAAAACTTTGCTTTCTCTCATGTAGTTTTCCACACAGAAATGATTCTTTCTGTCAGTGCCACTAGACTCTCACCAGTACACTTGGAAGGCATCCAGTAAAAAGCTTCAGAGTTTACTTATGCCCTACCAGGGGGGAATCAAGATATGGTGCATATGCAATGTGTCATCCAGTGTTTTTAGAACATGTAAAAGATCCAGCTGTGCTGTTAATTTGGTCCAGCCTCAGGGCTTCCACAGCACATCAGTTTTACTTGATCTACGTTCTGGAGCCTACATTATACTCCAATGTCAGGAAATTGTGAAGAATAGATCCTTATTGATCTCCTCACCTCACTAGGGAAGAGCTAGTGTTTAATAAAAAAAAAAGTAATTATTTATAATGTATATAGTAGGTAAAATGTGATAGAATATACAGATCTTTCCAAGCAATGTCTGCAGGAAAGATTAAGGATCAGAAAAAAACTGTTGTATTTTAAAAATTCTGCAATTCATATTTGTTTTCTAATAATTAAAATAAACATAAGAGCAAACAGAAAGTACCCATTTGGCTACTTGGAAAGTATTTTCTTAGCAATGCTAAATTAATGGTTCATATAATTCTGCTGTTTTAAGTTCCAAACTAAGACAATAAATATTTTCAAATATTGTCACTGACTTTTTGCATTTGTTTTGATTTTTGATTTTTTTTTTCTTGTCTATTTTTTATTTCCAAGTTTCATTTATTTAAGGAATCTTAATTTATAAACTGTTGGGAATGTTGTGTGACTGTCATTATTTTGAGGTAATTTAATGTGATGGAAAGAAGCTTCTAATTGAAAATAAGGAAAACTTTCAGCTTGCTGCTTATTATGCTTTAATAATTCTGGCGGTGAATAGTATTAATTTTTTCCTTCTTTGACATGGAAGACTTCCTTTCAAATGAAACAAAATAACAGAAGTAGAAACTTGAAGGAAGAACAGCAGCAAATCCAAATGGTCACTGCAGTAAGTTTTTTTTCTATTTGTTTAAAAAAAAAGAAAAAAGAGAAAAAGATTACTAATAGACACAGTTTTGTAGCAAAATGAAATAACAACTTATATGCATCTATGTAGTGAAGGAGGATATTTTACAAATATGAGCAAGATATAAGAATCTAAACCCTTCAAAAGAGGAAAATTAAAAAAATTAAAAAGTTAAAAAAGAGGAAAACTTTGAAAATTACCTGAGGAACAGCTTACTTTTACCTAGGGTAGTTTCAGAGGACAATTGGTTTCTAGGGAAGGATAATATATTCAGCCATGGTCTCTTTCAAATATTTAATTGGTTAATGTATTTAATAGTTAAATCAAAGAGCAGGAAAGGAGAAGAGTGGAGTTTATGTTTAGGTACCTATCAGTATGATACTTAATGAATAGCAGAAAAAATGGATGCTGAGTGTTTTTGTTAAATTATATAAGGAAAATGTATTGTGGTACACATTTGATATCAATATTCAATGATATTTAAAATATAAAAGTAGTAAAAAGATAATTGGATACCAGAAACCTCCTGGGTACTTTTAAAATATGTTGTTTAGTCATGTGTGCATGTACTTTATTTACAATATTTATATAGTGTAGATATGCAACAGTAATACACTTATTTATTTTCATGTGAGAAGGAACTGGAAGAAACAACTAATATGTTTATTAAAAACATCAACAAAGTACTTGATCTAGAAATTTAATTCCACTGTGATAACAAATTCAGTTCAGATTTTGTAAGTAGTTCTGAGAGTTGAAAAAAAACACACATTCTTAATTTACTACCAATATTAACATATTTAACACAAAATTTAAAATGTTTACTCAAATTTTAATGTATGTAGCTAGCAGAATTTTGCACATTTCTGAAATTTTGAATGGTTACTAGAAACTACACTGAAGTTATCATTCATTTTCTTTTGCAGCAGTCACATATGTGGCCTTACTGTATATTAATGGGATCTCTACTTTGTGTTGTTGCTCAATATCAAAATCACATTTTTAGTCACCACCTAATTTAGAAATTTGGGCTGAATGCACAAAGGATTTTAATGCGAATAATAGTATAATAATTCACTTGTTTCACAGAAATGAGGATGAGCCTACCTACTTTTGTTTATTGATATAGTTTTGTGGAGCATCTTAATAGAAATAAGGAGCCCACAACTAGTTCTTCCTTTATCCAGATGGTTTGAAACCCATTTTCCTAAAGAACAGCACTGGTGCTATTTCTGTTTATGCAGATGTTGTGTTTTCACTTGCTTCAGTTAATCAGGGTACACATATGCCCAGTTCTTACTTCATGCTATATGTGTTTCCATTATATCTGTACTTGGTAACTTGGCATTCTGATATTTAAAGAACTTTGAGCTCATCTGATAAATTTTCAAGCAAGAGTAATATGATAAAAGGGAAAATTTATTTAATGAGTTTATAACCTGTAGGGGGAATCTAAAAAACAAAAGCGGCCACAAGCATTAACATTCAGCAGTAGTAACAAGCCAGTGTTTTCTGAAATGGAGAAAAGTTTTTTTACATGGCATTTCTCTGTTCCTGGTATTCCCACTTTTGATCAGTTTAACCTATTCTGCAGGTAGTCTCCCTTGCCTGACACACCAAATCATTCCTCTGACACAAGTCACTGTTGTTGAACAGTTTCAATTTGAATTTTTCTTTCAATATGCAAATAAGTAGAAGTTAGAATTCCCTGCACAAGAATCCTGCTCTTCCCTTCCCCTCAATTCAGAATTTATCTGTGATGCGGGAGGTACAGGCTACTCTCTCACTGTAATTTAGGAAAATGTATTTTTTTCTCTCTTCGGCTGTACCAACAGAAGTCTTTGGACTTCTGCTGTACTTTAAGTATCAGCACTGATTATTTAAATAGTAAGATGTCAGCAAGTAAGAAGAAAACAAAGAAGTACTTACACCTCTTTTCAGTTGATGGCATGGATGCAAGTCATGAAAATAACCTAATGTTCTTCTCTTATTAGTACTCACTGAATCAGTCTTAGAAAGCAAAGGAGATACAGGGTTTTGTTTAGAATCATAGAATCACCAAGGCTGGAAAAGACCTCCAAGATCATCCAGTGGAAACATCCACTTACCATTAATATGTCCTCCTAAACCCTGTCCTTCAATACAACATCTAAATGTTTCTTGAAAACCTCCAGGAATGGTGACTCCATCACCTCCCTGGGCAGTCTATTCCAGCACCTGACCACTCTCTCAGAGAAGCCCAATCTGAGTCACCCTTGGGGGGGAATAGGCAGACTCCCACATCACAGCTTCCCTTCTGGTAGTTGTAGAGGGTGGTAAGGTGGTCAGACTTGTACTCCAGATTTTTCACTGGCTTTGTTGCCTTTCTCTGAATCATAGAATCATAGAGTGGTGTGGGTTGGAAAGGACTATAACAATTGTCTATTTTCAAACCCCCTGCTATGTGCAAGGTTGCCAACCACTAGGTGTTTCAGCTTTATAATCATCTTAGTGGCCCTTCTCTGGACCCTTTCCAGGAGTTCCATGTCTTTCTTGTGGTAGGAGCCCCAGGCCTGGACACAGTACTCCAGATGGCGCCTCACAAGAGCTGAGTAGAGGGGGACAATCACCTTTCTCTCCCTGCTAGCTACCCCTTTTTTAATGCAGCCCAGAACACAGTTGCTTCCTAGGCTGCAAGCATGTGCTACTGGCTCATGTTCAGCTTCTTGTCCACCAGGACCCCAAGTTCTTCTCTGCAGGGTTGCTCATAAGAAGGTCTTCTCCCAGTTTGTACAAATACCTGAACACATTGTATGAATACTCCGAACTTGCTCTAGGCACAAATCTGAACAAGTACCCAAGGTGCCAAGTACTCAAGCCTCACCAGGGCTGAGTACAGAGGGATGATTACTTCCCTGTTCTTTCTGGCACCATTATTTCTGATACGAGCCAGGATGCAACAATTCTGTTGTTTTAATGTATTTTCGAGAAAAGATTTATGCAATCTTCATATCAAAATGAAGCCATAAAAAAAAAAGCTAATGGAAACAACTGTCTACTAAAATCTTTCCTATTAAGTTATCCATTTATTTTCCCATCATACTTTCATACTGCTAGCTTGTGCCTTTTAAAGTTGAAACAATATTTTTATTCACTGGAAACTTTATTACTGCAATTGATTTTATACAGAAGATTCTGAGATGCTGCACCAAAGCATGAAAGCATAAAACCTTAGGTAGTAACGACCTGGCCCTAAAGGTAATGCAGTGTCTTGACATATGAAACAGTGAAATTTCCTCTAGTGAAAGTAATCACATCTTCCCAGAATTTAATGCTCTGTTCTCTCATTGATACTGAATATACTGGAGTTATTATGAGTTGCAGCACTGATTATGTATCAAGGCAACATGATATCCCAGAGTTTCTTTCTCCATATTTTGCAGTTTTCAAAATCTGAGCTTCTGTTAAACAAAATCAAGTCTCTGGCCTTTTTGTTTTCAAGAAGATCTGTAATTCTAGAAAACAGCATACTTATATTTTGTTTACTCTCTTCCCAGATAGGCAAGAATAAAAGCTCCAGCAAGGGTTAAGGTTTTCCTTATTCATCTGAATGCCATCAAAGCCAAGTATCAGGCAGCTGAAAGCTAGTATTATAGTCTTGTATTTCCAGATAGAGTATGAAAAATAAAACAAAGGATGCTGGTACCCTACGTTATCGTTCATATTTTGAGAACAAGTTTACCTTAGATAGTATCTTTCAGAAAACTGAATTAATATTGTCCTTATGAAAGGGGAAAGCTAATACTATTCTGTCAGTTTTCCATTGTACCATTAAGTTTAATCTGTTTGTCTATGTGTAGAAATACCTTAATACTATAACTATATTGAATGCAATTATTTTTTTTAAAGAAAATAAGGTGTTGAGCATAAGGAAAACAATCAGTGGAATTAATTTCTTGTCAGGAACTTGATTCACTGAAAGATTTCACTGGATTTCAATAAGCTGTATGTCAAGCCTTAACTCTACTAGGGGTTGCTTTTTAATTACTATTGATATCCTGTGAGGTTTTTCTGATTTTATGTGGTTGTTTTTTTTTTTTTTTTTTTTTTTTTGCTGTATGGACATGAAGATTCAGTATTTCTTTGTCCATGTGCTAACTGACTGTCTTATAAAGTAGAATTTAGTTTTACTCCACTACACCAGCACATCAGGTAGAACTCCATCTTATTACTTTCATCCAGCAATTCCTCATATCTGTTTTATTATTTACTTATGACAATGATTAATTGTAACCATTTACTTTTAGTGCTGTAAGTACATGTGGTAAGGCATACTGAATTATAGAAAATAGTTCAATAGGATAATAAGTACTAATCATAGTGTTAAAGTATTGGGTACAATCTAGAAGAAAATATTCCTGTGCAAATAGAGAAGTATTTCTTTTTTCTGTGCAACAACATATAAATTTTTGTCAGGTAAGAGCTAAAAAAAATGTAGTGTACAGATATTTTCTCTCATATTATAAGGATGTGCTTAAAAGGAAAACTACATATCTCATTTATCTGAAGATCACGGGGGAATTACTTCTCTACTTCGACATACTTTTGAATTGAAAGAAACAGCATAGGCAATGAGCCCTCCTTAATTTGTATTATTAATATTCTCCCACTCTTGATCATTTTGTTCTCTTTAATTAAAATTATTTTAAAATAAAGTTGGAAAAAGCTTGGGAAAAAAAGTGTTTTTATGATTAAATAACTTCAGTATGGTTTTAAGGGGGAAATGAACATACAAAAGCTCAGTATTATCTAACCTTTGCACTGAGTAACTGAGAAGTTAAACATGACTGTACTAAAAGAAATGGGGAAAAGGTAAGAACAAATGTATTTGAATTTCTTTTTCACCTCTTATTGTATGCAAAGGTCACTCCAATAATCAACAGGACTTATCATAGAAGAGTTAGGAACATGCTCCAGATTGAGCAGAGAGGCTTGGCTTTGACTGGTCATGAGGGGTGTTCACCCAAGGAATTAGTACTGGGGCCTGTCCTGTTTAATATCATTATTATTAATTACCTGGACTATGGGATTGAGTGCACCCTCAGTAAGCAGATGACATAAAGCTGGAAGGAAGTGTCAATCTGCCTGGGGGTGGGAAGGGCCTTCAGATGGATCTGGACAAGTCAGTCTTTAGGTTGAAGCCAGTAGGATGAAGTTCAACAAGACTAAGTGCTGGGTCCTGCACTTTGGCAACAACCCCAGGCAACCCTACAGGCTTGAGGAGGAGTGGCTGGAAAACTGTGATCACCACATCAGAGAAAAAAATGGATTTGATGGATGGACCACTTGCTGGATAAGGAATTGACTGGGTGGTCACCTTCCAAGAGTTGTTGTAAACAGCTCAGTGCCCAAGAGGAGACTGGTGACAAGTGACATTCCTCAGGGATCTGTGTTGGGCTAGTGTTATATAACATCTTTGTAGGCAATGGGATCAAGCGCACCCTCAACATTTTGGCAGACAACACCAAGCTGAGTGGTGCAGTTGACATACTAGAGGGAAGAGATGCTACCCAGAGGGACCTGAACAGGCTTGAGAGGCAGGTCCAAGCCAAGTTCATGAATTCAACAAAGTCTAGTGCTAGGTTCCATATTTGCATAGGGGAAAAAACAAGGAAGAAGGATTTGTGAGTGTTGGTTGATGAAAGATTCAACATGAGCCAGCAGTGTGCACCTTCAGCCCAGTAAGCCAATCATATCCTTGATTGCATCAGAAGAGGTGTAACTAGCGGGTTGACAGAAGTGATTCTGATCCTCTACTCTGCTCTCACAAGACCTTACTGGAGTACTGCATCCAGTTCTAGAGCCCCAACACAAGAATAACATGGAGTTGTTGGATCAGGTCCAGAGGAGGGTCACAAAGATGATCAGAGCACCTCCTCCATGAGGACAGACTAGCAGAGCTGTTTTTTTTGGTTTTTTTTTTTTTTCAGCCTGGAGAAGAGAAGGCTCTGTGGACACCTTATAGTGGCCTTCCAGTACCTGAAGGGGCCTACAGGAAAGCAGAGGAGGAACTTATTATAAAGGAAGGTAGCAACAGGATGAGGAGAAATGGCTTTAAACTGAAAGAGGTTAGGTTTAGGCTAGGTATTAGGAATAAACTCTTTATAGTGAGGGTGGTAAGACACTGGAACATGTTGCCTAGTGAGGTTGTGGATGCTGTCTCCCTGGAAGCATTCAAAGCCAGGCTGGATGGCACTTTGAGCAACCTGATCTAGTGGGAGTTGTCCCTGCCTATAGCATGGGGGTTGGAACTAGATGATCTTACAGGTAGGTCCCTTCCACCCCAAAGCATTCTATGATTCCACCATTCTAAATGGGTTTGGGCATGTTGGTTGATGCAGGTGCTGGAATGGGCTGTCCGGGAAAGTGGTTGAGGAACTGTTTCTGGAGGTATTTAAGAAAAGTTTAGATGTTGTACTAAAGGACATGGTTTAGTGACGAAATATTCATGGTAGGTGGATGGTTGGACTGGATAATCTTGGAGGTCTTTTCCAGCCTTGGGGATTCTATGATTCTATGGATCAAGGCCTCCAGGGAGACCCTGTAGAAATAAATAATAATTATCATTCTTCCTGTCATACATATGTTCCATGCATGTCATATGCATACTATCATGCAATATGCATATTCATAAGTGTGCATGTTAATGTTCATAGTTAATGTTCACAGAGGGAGTAAAGTACAGGTTGAACTATAGCTAATAGTGGGATGCAGAAAATTCATTTAATTACTACTCATAAATAAAAGAATTTACAGGATCAGTTTTCAAAGCTTATCAAAGAATGTTTCTGACTAGACACAAAACTAAGTACAGTATACAAGAGAGGGATACAAAAATGTCAGCAAGAGATTTTTTGAGAAAATGGATACACCCAGAAAGTGTTGCAGAGGGTGCTTTGTATATTTTACATGTAACAATGCTATTGTTTTACTATTGTTGTTTCACAGTTCAACAATGCATACGTTTTGACCTTTAATAGCTTTTTTTTTTTTTCTTCCTTCCTATAGTTTTACACCCACATACTTTTCTTGTGAAAGCAGTCAAGATTGACTGCTGATTGCCCAAGGAGTTTTCCTCTGCTGGGCAGACATTAGAAAGGAAGAAGGTAAAGGAACAAAGAAGAAAATAGGACCTGAGCTTGTGATATTTTCTTCAATAATAATAATAATAAAAAGATCACCTGAATACTTAGACTTGTTCCTCATTGCTGCCAGCAGTATGTAGCAGAAAGATAAGATTAATTATAATTTTACTGCAGCATTCATTTATTATTTAATTGATGTAGTTCTGCTCAAAGGTTTGTGTGGTGAGGTGTTCTTTTTTGTTTAATTTCCACAGAGAACAGGAGAGAAGGTCTACTGTAAGTTAATGCTAACTGAAGGACAAGTAGGGATAATTATTCCAGAATACTTATTTCGTCTGAGTCTTCAAAGAAGTACAACATTTCCCTTTATAATGTGTTTTTAAGGCTGATGTTTAATGGTGATATTTCACTGATATGTTAGATAATTCACCTTACATACATTTCTAGGTCTCGTGGAGTACTTTTAGCTGTTTATGATGGTCTTACATTAACTCTGTACTTTAAACTCAAGGTCTATTGACCAAAACAGCTTCTATTTTGAAAATTCAGCTTCTAAAAATGCATACTGTGTGATTTTTCTGACTCATGGAGAGATACTGAGAAATCTCCTGCTGTTCTTGGGCTTGTTAAAGTCACTAGTGCTCACATACCCTGAATTTTCAGTAGTATATGCATTTCATTTACAAGAAAACATTCTGATTTCAGCTGGAGTTCATTTGCTCATCAAAGTAGCATGACTATGAGCTTTATTCATTTGAAATTGTTGCCAGAAAATTTCCTCCTACTCCACGAGAATTGACTGAAGTTAATAGTAGTTTGTAAAATCCAAGCCTTTAGAAACTGATGTCAAAATGAACTGGAAAGTGTAACTGCATACAGACTAGTGGAGGAAAAAAAAAAAAAGGCAGGACAAAACCACACGACCACACACAAAACTACTCAAAACAAAGAACTTGCCTATCAGTACCTTAGCAATCCATTGCCTCTCCCTAGGGAGCTGCGAGACACTAGAATATGTGCGGTTAAGAGTGAGAGAAGCACAACAACAAGATATATGAAAAGAACATAACTGAATATTAGTGGTCTGATTTATTTCAAGTGCATCTTGTCTGCAGTGTGATGAGATAGTTGCTGTAGCATTGCTAATGTTTCTTTGTGTGAAGAAAGTTTCAAAATATTTTAATGCACAGAGATTTGAAGCATATACAATTAAAGTCAGAGTTGAATCATTTAGTAGCTCTACTAGTGAGAGAGAAAACTAAATCCATAGCCAAATATATGAGTCTCTTTAGTTTCTTCAAACTAAGCTTTGAATTCTGATATGAATTAGTAATTTCTTATGCTGTTGTTCATGGCTTTTCCAAAACACAAAGCAGTCTTTCTAGGCCTCACAATGTTTGGGCTTGAAGAGCTATGGAAATGTAGAATATAGAGAGAGAGGTGTAGGTACAGTTGTACCAATATTGTTCTTCCAAGAATATCTATTAAGCATAGTGAACCTAGCAGTGAATATTTTATTATGTTCTTAAGTGCAAGCAACACCAAATTTGATTTAAAAACGGGAAGAGAGAAAGGCATTGAAGTATTGAATTCATTTATAAAATGCAAAATTGTTGGTTTTTTTTTTTCCTTCTGCTTAAGTGCTTCATGTTCAACAATCACTCTTGGAATGAGCAATTTTGAATAGTCAAAATGTCTACAGGTGAAAGAATTTGTATAAGCTGAGTAGACCATGCAATCTTAATAAGAAACAGCAGATGAGGATGCATTAGTTTGGGGCGGGATACAACTGCCTTTTATCTGTACAAAGTTTGTATCTTTAAAATTGCTGTAGTTTTTGTATCATTTTGTCCTTGCCTAAGAATGTAATATAGATGAACTATACGTTAGTATGCTGCACATAAAGGATGTTTTACTGGAAATGAATATTCTTTAAAGTGGTATGAATATGGTCATCAGTAGGTAATAAAAAATGTTATGTAGTACCTCTTACAGAAAAAAAACTTTTTTGCTCCCTGCCAGAAGACTGTTCCATATCTATTTAAAAGCACAGTAAGTACTGTCTTATGAAGCCAAAAAATATTTTATTATATTTTGCATGTATCTTTTCTGAGTACAGTCACTGTTACAACCACTGAAAAAAATGAAGTAATTGAAGATTTTGAAGATGAACGGGAGTATTTGAAATTAAATAAGATTAAGAATTGCTTAAAGGTAAGGGTAATGTGACTGAAAGTTGAAAATAATTTGAGTCACTGAGTCGTTACAAACAATAAAACTTGAATAAAACTGAAAATGTTTAGAAATAAGTAGTAGAAGTTAAAGTGGAAGGAAAATTTGCAAGACCTATAAAGATCCATTCAATTTCATTGATTATGAGTTCAGAGAATACTTTTGACTTTTGATTGTATCCTTTGGTGAAAATAACATGCATAAACTCATATGATTTAATGAGGGCAGTACTTTAAAAAGAGCAGTACTTTGCAGTGTTTGAAGTGAAACATAATAAGTAGTATTACATTTGGGAAACGAGGTTGCAGGAACACATTTATCGCTCAGCAAATAATGCCTACTTCATCTGCAATTTCTAGATAGCAGTGTTTAATGGCAAACGTAATTTACCGTTAAAAGTTTTACTTTCAAAATTTTGGAAACCACACTTGCAATTTGAGTATTACACTTATGTGTGGTGAGAAGAAACTTTTGCTTGTTCATGTACGAGTATCTAAAAACATCTGCTGTTCATGCGTGAGTATTTGCCCAGGGAGGTGGTGGAGTCACTGACCCCGGAGGTTTTCAAGAAAGGTTTAGACATTGTGTTGAGGGATATGGTTTAGCAAGAACTGTTGGTGATAGGTGGATGATTGGACTGGATGATCTTGTAGGTCTTGCCCAACCTTTGTGATTCTATGATTCTACAAAAATGTGTTTTAACCTAGCAGCCAGCTCAATTTGGTGGAATACAAGAGAGAATTAAAAAAAGAAAAAGGTAAAATGCAAGAACTTCTGGGTTGATAAGATCAGTTTAAAAAGAAAGAGAAGAAATATAATAAAATAACAAAATAAAACATAAAGAAATATACCAAGAAATGATAAAAAAACAAGTGAGTTACAACACTGCTGTTCAACACTAGCTAACAGATGACCAGAGAGCAATGGCAATCCATCCACTCAACTTCCCTCTATTTTTGTTGATTAGTAATGTGGAATATCCTTTGGCCACTTTCAGTCAGCTGGCTCTGTTCCCTTCCAGGTCTTTATGCACTTCCAGCCCCCTAGCTGGCAGGACAGCTTGAGAAAACCAAAGTATAAACACTACTCATTAGCAACACAAACATAGATTCACTCAGGTTGGAAAAGACTTTAATGATCATCAAGTCCAACCACAACCTAACCATACTACCCAAACTCTACCCCTCTGCTAAATCATGTCCCTGAGCACCATATCCAAATGGTTCTTAAACACGTTCAGGGATGGTTACTCAACTACCTGCCTGGGGATCCTATTCCAGTGCTTAATCCTTTCTGTAAAGAAGTTTTTTTCCCAATATCCAACCTAAACTTACCCTGGCACAACTTAAAGCCATTTCCCCTTTTCCTGTCACCCATCACCAATGAAAAGAGATCAACCCCACTCTCGCTGTAAGCACCTTTCAGATATAGAAAGAGAGCGATAAGGGCTCCGCTCAGCCTCCTTTTTCCCTGACTAAACAGCCCCAGTTCCTTCAGTTGCTTCTCATAGGGCACATTCTCTAAGCCCTTCACAAGTCTTGTTGCCCTTCTTAGGACCTGCTCCAGCACTTCAATGTCCTTTCTGTACTGAGGTGCCCTAAACTGAACACAGCACTCAAGGTGAGATGAGGCCTCACCAATGCCTAGTACAGGGGCAGGATTACTTCCCTAGTTCTGCTCATCATACCATTCCTGATCCAAGCCAGGATGCCGTTGGCCATCTTGTCCAAATTACCCAGGACAAAAATGCATATGAATTTAACAACATGCCCTGTTAGTCTTTCCTTCACTTTGCCATACACCCTAGTAAGATAAATATCAAGCATTTCTTCCCCTTTTTTGATTGCTAAGGTACAATACCTAAGCATCTTATGTGAACAGAAGAATGTTGAGGAGTGTTGAGAATCACTGACCACAGTTCAATAAGAAAGCCATGCTTTCTGTTGAAAAAATATACCTTGGAAAAAAAAAACCACAATAGATCATATACCTGATGATGTTTCAGGAGGGAAACTGGGAGCTAAATCTTGACTTGTCAAAACATGACGAAGACAGTTACTAGGACTATTTTAACTGAGGTAAATACATAAATAAATCTACATCATTTTTTGGAAAAAAAAAAAAAATTAGTTGAAAAGATTCTATCCAGTCTTACTGGCTTTAATCCACCATTTGTTTTTCATTCTTAAACATATTTAATTCAATTACTTAAGTCAACTATATATCTGATATACATCTGTTAAATGCACACTGTTCAAGCTGTAAATTGTGCACTGTTATTCTTGCATATGCAGTTGTATTTCAGAAGGTGAGCTCTGAAGATGGACTTACAAAAAACACTGATATATTTGGTTTTCATTACATATAAATACATGTATGCAGACAAAATTTTTTCTTTAAAAATGAAGAGTAAAAGTATTTTGAAAAGTTATATTGAATGCAAAAACACACACTGCAAAAAATTGTCTGTGGTAAAGGTGAAATCATTGATTTTTATATATATCAGCAGATTGCTGTATCAAGACTTGCTACAGTGCAAGAAGCTCCATCAGGAAGGGAACATGAAAGGTTGTTAGAAAATCTGTACAGAATTTAGATTAGCTACTTTAGTGTACTTATATAAGTTTTAATATCTTCCTTAATAATAAAATTCATTTATATCCCAGCCGTCAGGTTATTGGTCTCTTGGCCTCTTCAAGGAAGTAATTGAGCACCTGTAGGGGGACAATGGGAATTGAGGAGTTCTGATTAGTTTTCTCTAGTTATAAATTATTTATTACCTCATTCCATTTTCCTCTTACACCTATTGGGACGTTTTCACAGTCATGTTGCATAATAAGAAAGTGAACACAAGGATTCTATTTGCTGTGGTTCACCCTCATGAGCCATTTAGCTTTTCATAATTCCATTAAAAAAAGCTATCTGATCAGTGGAAATGAAGTAAGAGTTTTATAGATGTTTTCTGTTATAGATTTTTTTTTTTAGGGTAATGACTGACTTGTTTGAAGCTGGGTAAATTGGCTAACAAATCCTAACTTGTGCTGTTAGAAGGGACACCTACTGCTGAAATGGCAAATAATTTCCCTACCTCCAGAATACGTACATCATAAAATCCATATAAAATCCTTATATCTATTCATATTGAATGGAAACACCACATTTTGACACTGCTTAATATGTTTAAAGCATATTTCTGCATATTCCATTTTGGAAAATTGCTTTCTTAGAGTAGATCGTTATAATACGGTGATCTGTAAGCTTCTCTGATTTTTCACACCTGCTTCCTTCCTTTGAACTTAATGAAATAGACTGCACTTTCTTTGCAGTTTCTTCACCGTCTGTGGGTGAGACAAGATGGTGATGAGCACCTTAAAAACTGTGATTACATAGTAAGATTTGTCATATACCTAAAAATAAAAATTTTTTCTACTTGTCCCAAGTCCATCAGTTTGTACTAGGAACATTACACTTCTGCCTCTCTGACCTTCCATTTGTCACATAACATTTAATAGCAAAACATTCAGTGTCATGTATTTGGGGATGCACCTATAAGAGAAATAAAACACCTACAAGAAATAACTTGTTAGTTGAAAAACACCCAGAATGGGAAGGGTGCAAGTGTAATAATTGATCACAACATCAATGTTATTTGTCAATGTGACTGTAGGAAAGGCAAATACACTAGTGTTTATGAACAGTATTGTGTTCTCATAGCCAAAGCACATAACTGAATATTAAATATGGTTCTAAGAGTTCATGTTGTAAAAAGTTGAATTTAAATGCAACCAAGTTCAAGAAGAGCTAAAAAAGAATCATCCAATTCAAGGTCTATTTTTCAGAAAAGTTTGACCTGACCATTCCATTCTGCAGCGGCCTTGCAATGTGAAAAAGATACCAAACTCCCTTCACTTGTGAGTTACAAGGTGTGAAATGTTGTTTTGCTCTAGCGGACAACTAGATACAGTGTTCCAGAGAGTCCTTCTTTCTTTATTCCTTTAGCATTACTCTTATCAATTACCATTACAGCGTTCCCAGATGCTTCCACATTCCTTGTGTAAGTGCATGCCTACTGGGTTCACTCCCTCCTTATATTACCTGGAAAAGGTAATATATGTGTCTGGGTCCCTCCCAGGCACAGACCTAAGACAGCCAGTCTAGCTGTTGTCTCATGCTTTATTAATAGTTAACTGAAATTCTGCAAGGGGTGATGTCAGCTATATAGCCTGTAGTGAGCTTAATAACTACACCAGGCTATGGCACTTCTCATGTACCAATCACTGCTGTATTTTAAGTGTGGCAGATACTTCTCATAGATTAAAGTTTCATCTTGAGATCCTGTGAATGATAGCATGCTTTCCACAACTTCTGAAGAAACAGTGCCTCCCTGAGGCCATGCACACACCTTCTTTGTTGTTCACCACAATAATTGCAATAAAGATGCGGTAGCACAGAACAGTAAACCTGGACATCCATTTGGCCTATTAGGACTAATCAACGTGTTTTGACACTTTTGTTTTTTTCCCCATATTATAAAATTAAGTGGAACAATGCTGGGCCTCTTTTATAACTTCAACAATGATACATGTGCATGAAAAATATCTTACTGTTGTCACCAAATCCAGCTTTATGTATGAGAACTGAGAGGAAAGTGCTACTAGTCAGTGATGCATTCCATAATCTGATCACTAGAAACTAGGAAACAAATTGAATGATTCTACATTTAACTTAATTTGCCAGAACACATTAATCATGTAGGGCCAATACTGTCCTCACACTAGTGCATTCAGCTTCTGCTGGTACAATGGAGATTGAGAGCAAATGTCAGAGGACAAAATTAAGATCCTAATTTGGATATTTCCTGAGCTGTCCAGTTCTTTACAGAACTCTATAAGAAAAAATAATATTTTTGGTGAAACAGGTAAGAAACCATTTGTCTTGCAGAAAGAATAGATACATAGTTTAAAGTATCAAAAAGTAGCTTTTCAGAACCAAAACTGCAGGGCAGATCTTCAGTTAATGCACAGTTAACACAGCCCCAGTGAATGCCAGATAGATAAAACCTGACATAGTATTTTTTTTAACTACTCTTGCTTTTCACTGCATCAAATTCAAGTTTATGTTATAATAATAATCCAGTAAGGCTACGGTAAATTCTGAGAATAAAGGAAATCCAGATAATTTCGAAAGAACAAGTCAGCAGCTGCTAGTTTTAAGAAATGATTCTTTCCACCATTAATATGTCAAAAAGTATGATTCCTTTTTGTAGCTTGGATTCATTAAATTCATTTGGAAAGAAGGAAAAGGATTGTGCTGAATAATAAAAAAATTAATTAAGGAATATTATATTTGCTGTGAAAACTCAATCTGAAATCTGAAAAGATAAAATCAATATCTTTATATAAATATTAAAGTTTTAATTACAATATTTTCAAAATACGAGTTCTGATTCTAAGGGTGACCACACTATAGATATGGAATTGACTGACAGTTAAATGCTATTGTAAGATATATTCCATAAGGCTTTTGTTATTTTTGTTCTCATTTCTTTTTGGAGGCAATTAAACACTATGGAAGATCTGAGAATAAAAGGCAGTAGACTTGTATACCCAGTGAAGTTCAAAACAAGTCCTGTAAATTCACTGATTCATAAAAATAAAGATGTCATTAGATTCTATTTTTCTCAGATTTTTTTTTTCCTCAGTGATGGTAACTGAGTGTCATTGGACCAAACAGAACAACAGCAACAGCAACAAGAAACAATCTGTTTTTTGTTTGTTTCTCTTTTTGTTTTCATTTTTAAAGAAAGCAGCTAATAAAGAAAATGCATGTACTTTTTAGTCATATCCAAACATGACTGCCTCTGTTACTGTAGTAGTTCTCTTCAAGAAACTGAGAGCATATCAAACTGTGTGGAACACCCTGACAAAAAAAAAAAAAAAAAGCTATTGTGCTGAAAAAAAATATATATATATATTTAATGAAATATAAACATATTACTTTCTGTTATAGACTGAAATTTAATGAAATTCAATAATGTGCATTGTATGTACAAACATGAATTGAGCCTCTATTATGGCTCTTATGATGTTAAATTTGATTGAAACTTGGACAGCATTCCAGTATTCTGTAAATGATGTCCAACTTACATCTGTACTTAGAGCACTATGAATCCTTTTCCTTCTTTACATTCAGTGGCAGGAATTACAAACAATATCTTTAAGACAACCGCTATATTTTTTTTTCTTATTTCCCACCTGCCCCCACACAAAAGAAAAGAAAACAGAATCAAACTGTTGCTCTGATGTACATTGTTGTTATGGAGGTGGATGGAGTGTGATTTTTTGTTCGTTTTTTATTCGAACAAACCAGTTCAACCACTGAATTGTAAAATCAACAATTTCAAGCTGGTCCTTTCAGCCATTTCCATGTCATACTGAAACAAGAATACTGCTGAGTCTCTCATCATTGGGAAAATGATGAAGAACTGGTTCACCTGTCAATTAGTTTCAAATGTGATGCTACTATATAATATAGGAATCTGCTGCTATTTTTTAAATAGTACATTTATAAATGATAGTGGATTCAAGGTTTACAGATAATTTGAACTCTGTATAAAGATGAGAATCTGGATCTAAAACTCATTTTCTGGATGTCTTATATTCAAGGGCTGCTCCAAAAGCAATGCCTTCTATTTTCTGATTTCGGTCCACGTTGCCATAGGTGGATGTTGGTAGTATGGCAGTAGAGGAACCTTTCCACAAATATTCCATTCTTTTTTGTTGCTGTGCAACTGAATCAGTAAACCATCAACATCAGCCTCCTGCCACTTTTTTCTGGCTGGTGGGCCTGTGGGCCTGCTGTTTCCCTGTCGTGGGTACAGATAGATCTAGAGATAACTCCATGACATTTGTGTGGGAAAAAATTGCACCCACTGACATTCATCAATATTTGCTGAACATTTATGGAGATTGAAGGGTGGATGTCAGCACAATGAGGTGGCAGGTGGTGCATTTCAACAGTGGCCACAGCGACTTGAAAGACACTTTCCAGAAAATCATGCAGATTTTTATGAACACAGCATGCAGGCTTCTGTTCATTGCAGGTAAAAATGTGTAGCTGGTGAAAATGAATAGCTAATAATGGAGATTATACACAAAAATACTCTTTTATAGCTGAGAATCAACTAGTGTTATTATGCTCTTTGTATCTGTTGTAGTTTCCATGGAAATAAATAGGAGGCATTACTTTTGGTGAAACCTAGTATATATTTTCTGTGTATCCTTCTAGTCTGCTGTATTTCAGATAACAGGTATAGATAAATTTATTTCTCTGAGTTTCATTGTGCAGACTGTAATTCTGCAGACCAGTACTGCAAATCCTGATTTTTCAAAAGGTTTGGGCCAGAGAACTACTTTCAGTCTGAACACAGTAGTAAATACTCTGTGTTAATACTCTCAGCTACCCCATGAAGAAGAATTTCTAGTCTCAGGCTACACTATTAGTGAGATTGATATATAAACGAAATAAAGATACAAACAACAACAACAAAACTTTATGATGGTTTCATTCTCCTTCATGAAATAACAAATTAAGCAGCAATTAAAAATCTGATACCTTTCTGTGCCCTCAGAGAGCAGATGAATAGAATCACTACAGAAATATTAAACATTTTACCAGTATCATATTTTAATTAACACTGCGTAAAACAACACTTTATAAGAACCAAAAACATTATTTCCCTCACAGGATACTATAAGAAGTAACAGCTACGAAACAAATGGCAATAGTTCACCATAAAAACAGGATAGCTTCTAGTATACTGTTAGAATACAATATTATCCTTTAATGGCTCACTGGCAGATTCTCTATTCTCTCTATTTCATGATACTTTTTTTTTCCTATAATCTTAACTAAGGTATGAATAAGGTTTATGTTACATTTTGACCACAACTTTGATTGTGAAGTAATGCATCATTTTGAATTGGTTCAAATTCAATTATCAAAGAATTTTAAAAAGCAGAGAAGAGGAGAGGAAAGAGTAAGGAAGATAAAAAATTTAATCACTAATGCAAAATAAGTTTTTCCAGATTACGTTATGTTTAGAAGAGTAGCCCACTTACTGAACAGGAATTATTAGCCACATAGAAATTGGAGAACACAGTATTGTGTCACTGACTAAAATTTAAGAACTGTGGTATACAGAGATGTACTTGGAGTCCTGGATGAATTTACAGTTTCTTCTGATCTTTATTCTAAGAAGGTATTGGTTTAACAACAGTGACAAAAACTCATGTCCCATCAAGTATAAATTTTAATTGCTCTACTGAGATGAGTGATACTTTATTTCCATAGGTTGGAAAACTTTTAATTTCCTATCTTACTTCTGTATAAGTGATTTCTATGCAATACATGAAAACAAATCCATTACATTATCTTGTATCTTTTGTCAGCTTTCAGTTTGCCTGGACACTTCTAGCTTTGCGTTTATTAAATACTAAAAAACAAATAATCATAAAATCATAAATATCCTGAGTTGGAAGGGGATCATCACATCCAACTCCTAGCTCCACTCATGGCTACCCAAAAATCAAACTATATTTCTGAGATTGTTTTTTGTGAAATACACAACTTTGGAATTAAGAAAAAGGGAGCAGAAGAAGTGCAATTGAAGCCTTAAGATTTCTTGGCTTGTGTGGACAAAATCTCTTGAGCTTTCTATAATGATGAAGTGGGAAGATTAAACATATGTTTGTACTTGCTACCATATTTGTTTGCATATGCCGTCTTCTAGATGATCATATGGTCTTTTTACCTTTTGGCAAAATGACATATTCCAAAGAAATACTACAACATGATCAAAGTTTGTAAAATGTAATTTTCCTATATTATACTTTATTCATCTGTTTATTGGCTGGAACTGTGAAAACTATAAACGTTTACTTAAATGCATTGCAATGACTTGTTGAGTGAATTCAAGTCAAGCATGTTCATCTGTACAAAAGACACAGGATCCTTTGTAACAACAGCTTGTCTCTGAAATCTAGAATAATCAGGGACTTTAGACCCTTTGGAGCTGTTTTTGTCCTTGGCTTCTGTAAGAATATCTCTTGCCAAATATTACCAACTACAAACCAAAAAATGGAGGGAATGATCAAATAGGATTAAAGATAACTGCCAGAAGCTGGCAGTGCTAGCAACTAGATTGATGCGATGTCAGCTTCAACATGGAATAAGGGAAACTGAATCTCTCTGGAAGAAGTATGTGACATGTTCTCTGGTTGCCCATTGTTTTAAAGGTGAACTAAATAGCTGTTTTAATAAATTGCACTCATATTGCATTCAGTAATATGCTGAAATCACTCAACACTGAGCACTGTGTTTGTCAGATACAGAGAGCAGTCTATACATTTGTGTTTCAATTTGATTTACTTTTGTGTAAAGAAGACAATTAAAATAGCCTTCTGAGAAAGCCTTATGTATTTATTTTATGTTATTATGCCTGCCCTGAAAAATGGCAATTGCACTGGATCATAAAACAATCCTACACAGAATGTAAGGAAAAAAATGCAATAAGTGTATTTTCTTTTTGTCCCCATAGTTGTATTTGTCAGTGGAACAGATCCATGATGTAATTAATGATTGCAGTGACTCAGACCAAAGATTCATCTAGCCCACACTCTGCCTCTTAGGGGACCACCTGATGCCCTCTAGTTTTGGAAAGGACTATGAACAGCTATTCCCACCTATTTACTTCTCACCTTTCAGGATATTACATAAATCTGTAGCTTCTACTTGCTGTTACAGAATTACGGAATCACAGAACACCCCAAGTTGAAAGTAACACACAGGGAACATTGGGTTCAGCTCCAAGAAGACCACCCAAAATCCAAACTCTATGTCTGAGAGCCAAACTTTTTTGAACACCCACTGTCCTGGGAAGCCAGTTCCATACTCTTCACTCTCTGATGAAGAACCTTTTTTTAATATCCAGTTTGGCCCTCTCTTGACACAGAATTATTCCATCCCCTCAGGTCCTGTCATAGTCATCAGAGAGCAAAGATCTGTGCTGCCCCTCCACTCCCCTCGTGAGGAAGCTGTAGGCCACAATGAAGCAGTCCCCCAGCCTTCTCTAAGCTGAGAAATCTAATTCACCTCTATCTCAGCATCAGAAGCCCAGGTTTTCTTAGATATGTTTTTCCTTTATGCATGCTGTTCCACACTTTTATCTTTTATCATCCTTTTGTCAGTCTTTTTTAGTTATGTTAGTTTGGTTGGGTTTTCTTTTTTGTTTGTTTGTTTGTTCGTTTTTGTTTTCTTTTTTAGCATTGCACAATAATCAGATTTTACAGATGTAATTTACTTTCCATTTTATTTTCTATTCTACTATTATTTCATTGTGGCTCAGACTTGGGTGAAGTATTCATATCCAGTAAATACAATCAATTCACTAAATTTCCTGCATATAGTCAATGGAAAAAGACTATTTCAGAAATGACTGAAATCAGGAGCCTGAATATGTTGCCTGTTTTCCTGGCAATGTGATTGCTTAAGACACAGACCAACTTAATAATAGGGTTGCCTGAGGCAACTCTACTTTTAAGGAATGATAATTTAAAAGGCACAGTCTTGTTCAAATGGAATCCTACTGAACAAAAGAGCAGCGGTGCCCCAGACAATTAATTAATTGATTTTGAACACGTAGATGTTCATCTCGATCTTGTTATTAATCTGTAGATTTGCTGGTGTATGAACAACAGGAAGCAGAACAAGTCAAGAAACTGTAGCTTTCCCGTTATTGCGTCCCACAGAAAAATGGACTTTTTAGATAATGTAATGCAAGACTGTTGTTCTGTGGAGAGCTTCCTAGCCTATATTATGGCTGGATCAAATTCATTGTGAACCGTGATGTCAATTTGTTACATTTGTCAGGTAATTGCCAAACAACTTCCTTCACTGACAAAAACAAGGGATATAAATACACTGAAATCTGCCCTTTTTTTCTCTAAATAAAAATAATCAGTTGTCTTAGAGAAGTGGGATATAAAATATAAAACAAAACTGGAAATGTTCATCATGGGATGGTTTAAAAACTATCTAGCCTTTAGTGTCAATAATAATAGGAATCAATATGCTAAAGTAGCTGGCTATGAAGCAGCATCTTGCTGTTTTATCAAGGTTGAAAATCCACAATATTACATTGTTGTTTATGGAGGATGCAGTTAAATGATCTCCTTTGCTCTCCAATTTTTTAAAAATTCAAATTGCTATGCTTTAAAAAAATGAAATCTGAAATTAAAGTCATCTTCGGAGGAAGATGTTGACTTAAAAGAGCAGTGTCAATAAGCAAGCCAAAACTCCATCATCAGGCTGGTACGGCATGAAACAAAATTGGATGTGCTTTGTTTTAGCTATCAGACTAAATATTTAAATGCTTTAGACCAGAACAAACAATGATGAATGGACATCCTCATACCTGCATATAATCATTTTGAAAAGGACAGTGCAACAAATAATACATTTAGTGATAATTTATTACATAGATCTTCCTTAAGGGAAGAAAATCACGGCTCTGCCATGCACAATTGTTACAATTCTATTTAGATGATTGCAACATAATTAGGATATGAGCACAGTGGTTTCTTACCCCCAGTAAAATGAAAATGGGAAATGACACCCTAAAAAAAACCACAAAACCAATTCAGTGACAAAGTAGTTCTTTGCTCATGATTAGAAGCATTACTACTCCTCTGACATTTGTGACTTCCTCATGCTTGGTTTGCATGTACCTTTTTTGTTTTTAAAGCATTTTTATCAGTAGCAAATTTCTTTATAAACCCATGGAAGATAGAAGACAAATGCACAGTCTCTTTAAAAATATTTTTCCTAAGGTCAACTACACTTAGAACTGAATGTGCATTCTGTTTCCCATTATACTGTCTGTGTAATAATTCAGAGTAAATGATAATGTATTATGCTGTAAGTCCATAACCTCAGAAAATAAGAGCCCAGTTGGTACTTGACTTACAAGAGCAAAACAAGCTTACAGAGCACAGGTCTATGTTGTTTGGCAAGTAGTCAATAAAACTGTACCTTATGACTTTCTTTCCTAAAGGTTCTAATCAAAACAATTTATTTCAGGCATGTAAACTCTGCTTTTCAGACTGCAGCTATTGTCAGTGTACGGTATCAGAATCTGCAGTAGCTGCAACCATGTTAAACTGAGTCCCAGAGCTCCCCCATCTGTCTCAGTAAAAGATAGATTTCCTGCTAGATCAATATAACTTTTCAGCTACAGTATAGAAGATGTGGCTTTTTTCCAGATTCTAGTAGCCATTATAATAACTATTTCAGTAACTGAAATCTTTTCCAAGTATTAGAGTTCAGAGAGCTATGGAAAGAAAAATAAAAATATCATTTTTTATGAGTTAACTGTGATGAGAAAGGAATGCAAATTAAAAGGCCAACTATACATAATGAAATTGGACAGAAAAATGTAGGGAAATATTTAACAAATTAAAAATCTTTACAATGAATGCAAGCAGCCACAGGGAATTGTTTTTTATTGCTAAACTGCTCCTGATGCATCCCTAAACTATGTATATTTAGGGCTGAAATAGCGTATAAACATGTATAGGCCATTTGTCTTGAAGACTGCAGCCATTTTTTTTGTATGTAACAGTGTTTTTCACATCGGCAATAAGACTTAACTGGCATATATTCCAAATTCACAGATCACTACAGTTACATTTTGCTGGAGCCTTCGTAAAAACTGCAACTGAATGCCAGACTAAGAAACCTTTAAAAAAAAAAGACTAAAAAAAAGACTAAAAAAATCCTGTTTTTTTTACATCCCCTAAGGGAAACATATTCAAAGAAAATAAAGAGTCTCTTATTTTAGACTCTTGATGCGTAAACACAGTGGGTATCCACCTGCCCTGTCACACTGTCAAGTTTCAGAGAATTTTATTACTCTCTAAATGAGTTCAGTTCTGATTTCTCCCAGATGAACAGCAAACATCTTCCAGGTTGGATGACTTTTCTTGGAAATTAAAGGATAAAACAAAGTGAGTAATATTTAAAGTACTTGTGGATGAATAGATATTGTACGGCTTGTTTTCTAACACCAACTTTCTCAGATTATCTCCTAACTCATAACAAATGCCCTTCCAGCAGGACTCACTTCACTTTTAGAGATGTAGTCAGAAAAAGAAAATAGCCTCAGTTCCTTTTCATATTGACTGACCTTTTCCAGCTAATCTCCTGCCAAGGAATAAACAAGATCCTTAATATTGTTGGACAATCCAGTTTCTCCAGCTGGAGAAACAATATTGGGCTGTCAGTAGGAACACAGAAGCTCAGAGAAATTTTTTAAAATAGTTGAACAGTTAGGTGATTGTTCTGGAGGTAAGATTGCTAACCAAATTCTTCAGGATTTTAATGTTTTGTGGATTGTTAGGGATACAGATGGCAATTAGGCTTTCATATGCACATATGGAAAGGTTTTCAGGATCTGTGTTGTAGATAGCATTTGACTGATATTTTTGATAGGAGTATGATTCAGGAGAGGAGAGAAAATAACCCTGCATCTAGCCTTCTAACATAGCAGTTACCACTAGTCACAAATCTTGTTTTCCTCAATTAAACATCAACATTATCCTCCTACCAGGATTAACTGATATACCACACCAGCCTGTTCTGTGAGTCTTAGACTGCCCAGCTCTGTCAGAAATGACAAGAACTAACAATACCTATTGCAGGCGGAATCTTCCTGAAAGAAAGAATCAATTTTGCCTCCTCCTTCAGCCCTTCTAGCTGTACAATTATATTCATTTAAAATTTTACTTTAAAGTACATATTTCAGGGAAGCAGAAAAGCAGTTGTAGAACATCTTTTGTTAGGAATTGTATACATAGTTCTTTAATTTTTTTATTGAAAACATATTTTACTAATTTTTCCGGTATGAATGAAATCATAAACTCATTTCAAAAAGTGCAAGGTTAATTGACGAAGGCATAATAATACTATGTCCTTACCATTAAAGGTTGTTTGAAAATTTTAGTATTAATAGGTTTAACACATACATGTTGCCTCATGAGCCAACCTTAAAAAGGTTATACCTATTTTATTTCTAATTTATTAAACAATTTCACAACTCGCAAGGTAGTGAAAGGTATTTAATCCCATAAACATATAAATCTGTGTTAAAAAGGCCATAGTAGAAATGTAAGTCACAGCTTGAAAAAGTGATTGAATACCTGGTAGGAAAATAGGGCTAACCCAGGGGCGCTCAGGTGCATACAATGCACCTGACTGGAACAGGTGGAGGCAGGATCCACCCCTTACCAGATCTGATTTAAGAGTTGGCAGTGGAAGTTGGAGACCCATATATACCTAAGGATTTCAGAAGGTAAACAGCTTTTTTTTAAAAATTTATTTCCATTCTTTTTTTTTTCCTATGCTTACTGCAGTTGTGTTTGAGTGACTCCCCACTCACTACAGCCTGAGCTCTTTCTGCCCTGCTATCATTGTGCTTTCCATTGTGTTAGAGAGGTAATCTTCAGTACAGAATTATTCTGATTTTACTGGTGACACGTCCAAATGAAGCTACCTCCTTATATTTTATTTTATACTGTTATTTCTGTATTAATAAATGTAAAAATGCCTTACTATCGGTAACAATTTGAAACTAAAGGGTAAATACAGTTGTTACTCCGAATCTTACTTTCAACTGGGGCAGATATTGTTGTGTCACAAAATCTTAGTATAATTTAAGTTTCAATGGGCCACTGGAGGTTATTTAGCCTGAACCTCAGCACAAAGTAGATCATGTCTTGTCACTACTAGAGATAACTGATATCAGTGACACACTGAATATAAAATACTTCATGATATGCAAGTAATAAAAAGTCTAGATATGTTCTATGTAAGTTAGAGAAGCAATGTTCTTTCTTATTTAACCTCCAACGAGATGCCTGTGGATAAAACTTATGCCAAATGTGAGAGTGTATTTAGTGAAAACAATAAGAAATCATTAAAAATCTGTTTACTTTTGTTTACTTTTCTTTCTCGGTTAGATTAATCTTATGGATATTGAGGAAATCAAAGATAAAGGTAAAAAATGTACTATGTTATATCCCTCTAAATCGTGTCTGCTAACAGTGATAAGAGCTCAGTTTGAGGAGAGAGAAAGAGTAGAAGGTAACGTTATTTTTTTTCAAGTCTTCTGCAAGTTGTGTGGTGATTTTACCATGACGCATTTAGCAAGGTAACTATGGAAGTATTGTGGACTCTACAAAGAATCTGATAGGTGTTTGAATGGGTTATCTCCACATTGGCAACTAGTGAGTTTTGATAGAAGCAAGTTTCTAGCATAAAACAATTGGAGATAAGGACGTTAACATTTACACTGAATTTGTATTAAAAGGTTATTCCATACTAACTGATTAGGTCGGACCTAAGCATCACCTGCCAACTCAGTAGGTGAACTCCTGGGAATTCTTTCTTCCACCTGAGTTTTGCCAGAAAGAAATTCTGTTTGCATACTCTATGCCTGCTCTGCAATTAAGACCAAGATATAGTAAGAGAAGACCGCTGTCTTTGCTTTAAATATTAATGCCTCTTCTACTTAAAAACCTGATGTAGATATACCAAAATAATTACAGATGTACCTTCTTATTGTAGAATGAGAAAACTAAATTTCTTCAAGTCCTACAGGGCAAAATACATTTATGATTCTGCTTATGCCAGAAGTTATTATCCAGTTTAGATTGATAACCCATGCTGTCCTTTCTTAGTAGGGTCCTCAACCCCTATGCTTATCTGCCTGCTTAGCTCTAAAATTGTGATGTGGTCTGATTCTACCACCACAGTAACTTCCACGTAGCAAGCTGTCATCATGGCCCCTCTCAGTCAAAATGACTGCAGAGGCTTTTAATAAAGTACTTAAGTTGTTAAAACAGAGCATATTTAAAGCCGAGGTATTTTCTTATATACCCTTTAAGGTGGCAGTTTTCCCAAGGTTTTTTTTTCTCTGTTGAGAAAACAAGAGACTTATCATAGCTAAGACACAGACACTAAAATAGCAGAAACACCTTTTTTTTTTTTTTTTTTTTTTTTTTTTTTTTTTTTTCCCCCCCACCCCTCAGGGTTTCATTTTTCATTGGTTTGTTCATTCTGTTACTTTCCTTGGTGCTTTGGATTCCATTCCAAGGTATCTGATTTCCTTTATCCTTATTTAGGAGCGCTGGATAAGACTGTGTTGAAGAACTGGCTGGCATATTGATGTTCATTATTACAGTACCAAAGTCCTTTTGCTGAATCAAGTCTATCTTTCATTTCTAAGTATAAAAACATAGAAATTCAAAGAAACAAAAAATCCCTGACCTCTCATCTATTTAGACTCTTATTTTTTACTTTTGCTAAAGGCACTATAGGATATTCTTTTCTACACATTTTTCCCAGAAAAGCCATGGTAAGAGTATATTATGCTGCTGAGAGTCAGCAGAAAAATTGGGGACAAATAATCTTTGCCTCATACTGCAGGACTTTCCCATTTTTGAGTTCATAAAACATTGTGTCTAGTAAAATCTGGCTGTAGAATTATAACACTTTAATAAATCAGTCTTTATCATAGCAAACAGCAGCCTTTTAAACCCTGCAGGATTAGACTTAACGTTTCTTCCAAACAGCTTAACTACCGTGTCTGGAATAGCTTAATAATATGCTATATAGACTTGTTTCTCCATATTAGCTGATACACATATGAATAAGAAAATACAGCCAGCTCTGCTCTCTTTCCAGAAAAAGAGGTGCAGACCTCATGGTGTCAGCTCTTTGGACTTAAATATTCCCTCTCTGATGCATCATATATACTCATATGCTAAATCATTCACTTTTATCCATGTTTTCCAAACGGGAATATTCCCAAATCATTCATGGCAAGGATATAATTTTTCTGGCTTTTTTTTTTTTTTTTTTTCTTCCTCTAGGAATTACATTCTCTACACTTTGATTAGGGAAATAAATATTTCTCTGAATATGTATTTACATCTATATTTACATGTGTATATTTTGGATGTATTTTTAGTCATCGTATGAAAAGCTTGCGAAAGTAGGGGAAAAATCCCCCCCCCCCCTTATCCTGTCACTGCCTTGTCAATAGAGAGTTGATAGGAGCAATCCTGGTGTACATAATGAAGCTGTAGACAGGCAAGAAGGAATATGATGGGCCTTTTTTCTGCACAGAGGGTCAGCTAAGCTGCTCTTCTGGCTCTTCACTTCAGCCACACTGTCTTTTAAGGGTAATAGGTGCTGGACTTGCCTTGTTCATTTTTCATCTTAAGTCTACAGACTTGTGTTCCCTTAGTGCTGCTGAATCTTTTCTGAATAGGTCTTGAAATAGGGTGTCCTATATAGACTGGCAAATCCACTCTGATTTTCCTGGATGTTATATGTCATGGAAGGAAACACTATTAGACTATAAAATAATGCAATTCCATGCAATTCCTACAATAAACATTTTAGCTTTCTGAACGTGTTGTAAGTGCTAATTATCAGCAGAGGTATAGTGAAAAAGGTATAACACTTTTTTGACTTTTCGAGAGAATTCAAGATAGTAATTTGTCATTCAACAGTTCTTTAATTGCTCATGTTGCTTATGGACAGTGGCTGTACTGATACTTTAGTCTGGTGAAGTGCTTTATTTAATTTAAAAGCAGAAATTAAAAGGAGTATAGGAAAAAAAAGAGTGAAGGAGAAATGTAGACTTGGTCAGGAATATTAAAGGATACCTGTGCATACTGTGCAAAAGAGGCATAATTCTTTCAGAACCTTCTACTCTTGGAAATCCCTGGGCAGGAAAATAATTTAAAAAAAAAAAAAAAAAAAAAACCTAAAGCAAAACAAACAAAATCAACAACAAAACAGCAGAGTCTGTACCAGTCTTCCTTGATTTTTTTTTTTTTATTTTTTTTATCATAGAATCATAGAAAAAATTAGGTTGAAAAAGACTACTAAGATCATCTAGTCCAATCATTTAATGTTGAAAGCAAATCTCATGGACCTTTTTTCCACCTTTCATATGCTGGATGGTAAAATAGGAAGTCTGGCTTCTGTTCTAGTATGAAGTAAATGACAAACAATGGAAGAACATTCTTTTTTGGTGGTTAAAATTCAGTTTTGAAAATCCAGTGTTTTGCTTCTTTAAGGATAAAAGTACTGGTTACAAGCAACAAGTTATTGAATTGAAAATTCTTGTCTTGAAGATGCTAAAGAATTTGGCTGAATACTTTGTCTCCTTTGCTTTACTTAGCATTGTCTAACAGCTCTGAAGAACAGTGTCCTGAAACAGCAAAATGGTGATTTCACTCTCAAGCAATTATCTTCCCCAAAGCTCAGATGGCTTGGACACACTTCATTAACATGTCATGCATACCAATCTTACTCTTTCATCCATTCCTACCTTTTCTCCATTCCCTGAAGAGCTCTGCTGATTAGCACAGCTATACACAACTCTTGCCAGCTCACTATGGGTCTTTCACACCATGAGTGCTGCAAGAGTATTTTTTTCTGTCTGTAGGCATGCAGCTTAGTACATGTGCTTTTTCTTTCTGTGCTAATTGCTTAGTACATAACAACTAAAAATACGCTGCAGCAGAGTTTGGATTAAGTTTGGTTTAGATGACTGAGAAGCAGAGATGGCATATATGGGCAAGAAACAAAGGAGGTTTCAATTGAAAATCAGGAAGCACTTCTGTGCAAGGGAGAGAGAACTGATACAAGTAGCCCACAGACTTTGGAAATCTTCAAAAGCAAACTGGGTGGCTAGTCCTGGGCAACCAGCTCAATGTGCCCCTGCTAGAGCAACGGGGTGAACCAGATAACCTCCAGAGGTCCCTTCCAACCTCAAGTGTTCTGTGATTCTGTGGCTTTGAGTGTGCTTGTTTCTGTATACTCTGTCTACTGGAAGTAGAATAGGAAATTCAGTTTCTGAGTTTAATGTTGTCCAGCCTAGTTCTGATGCTTGATTCACTGTTCTGTTATTTGGTTGTTTTTTAAACCTAGTTTGACATCGACTCTGTTCCCAAAGAAGAGAAAAATCATTGACATTTAGAAATTGTTCCCTGTTAAACAATGATGTTCTTTCTCATCAGAGAAAATCAACAAGGCACAGATTGTCAAACAGATCTTTCAAAATGCCACTCAGAATTTTCATCTCAATTTTTATCTTGAAACTAAATACTATCCCAAT
Organism: Lagopus leucura; assembly: GCF_019238085.1. Classification (NCBI taxonomy): domain Eukaryota; kingdom Metazoa; phylum Chordata; class Aves; order Galliformes; family Phasianidae; genus Lagopus; species Lagopus leucura. The sequence continues at coordinate 51,926,233 of NW_024962264.1, forward strand.
GGAATGAATTATCAAACTCCCTGTCTACAAGGTCGGCCACAAAGCAGTTTGTGGGTGGCTTATTCCTCTCAATGTCTCTTCCAAATAAGTTTCACCAACTACTGTTATCCTGTTGCATATATGCTCTGTGACTGGCCTGTGTTAATTATGTACTTCTGTTCAGTTGATATTTGAAGTCTTGTAGTGTGATGTTTTCTTCAGAATATACAATCTGCAGGAAAAATTGTCAAAAGAACAAGCTTTTTTTTTTTTTTTTTTTTAAAGAGAAAGAACTTGAATATATCTGCAAACTTTCTGTAATAGTACTTCTGTAAAAAGTGAAATCCGATAGCTTCATTTAGGTATCTTTTTAAAGGCATGTTTTGCAGTGGCTTTATTGGAATCTATGAGGATTGACAATGACTATCTCTGGTGACTGGATATTCTGCTTAGCCAAGAGAAGCAATAGCTGAAAACTAGAACCAATCATGCTCAGACAGGAAAAAAGACAACCTATAAATTAGGAGAGCATGTCATTACAAGAACTCTGCCCTTCTTCAAAGCCGTGATAAAGAGGCAGCAAGTCCAGGCTTGTCTGTTACCTTTTTTTTTTTTTAAACTGTATTTAACCGCTATTTAATAAGAGCAATTGTCTCTTCCCACAGGCCTTGCTGCTTTGATGTCGATATTCATGCCTTTCCATTGTACATGCTACAGTTCACCAGAAGTGACAGTTTTCTTTCATAAACCACTGAGTGAAACACAATTGACTTGGTAAAGATTATAAAACCATAATTTGAAGAGTCCCCCTGACCTTGATTTCTAATCATGTGTGTAAAATCAGGCCAAACACTCTTTGTAAGAAAGCTGAAGAATGGGGGAATCTATTTGAGTTACTAACTTCTCAGTCTGCAGTAAAATAGTTACATAGATTTTTTTTTCCTGAAGTAGTTTTATTGTTGTACATTGAGAACAGTTGTATGCATGGTACAGCTAATATCGCGTCTCTATGTCCTTTATAAAATGAGATCTATAATATCAAGAAAGTGAGTTCAAATTTCTACAGAATACATGCATTGCTCTTTGTATCTTTAAAACTTTAGCATTTGGTGCATATCCAAGTTTCTGTTGTTTGCTTGAAAATAGTAGGAGCCAGTTTCCTGAGTTTAAATTGTACCCCATGAACCCTGAGATAGTAATAAATTGTGCTATTAATTGAAGTCCTAATTCAAATACCAGCTAATACTAATCTCAACTAAAGTTAACAACTCATAATCTCAGAATCACTGCTATCTTAACCTTGACAGGAGAAGTCAAATTATTTGGCTTCTTCCACAGGTTTGACAGGTCTGCATAGGCAATCTTTTAGTGAATGTGTTGATATTAATATTAGATCTAGATGAATCATGAAACAAACACTGAGCATAAAGTGAGGTTGGTATTTTAAGTTATGTTTTTGTCAATAGATTAACTGCTAGTTCTTTAAAGACTAGTCTAAAGTTCTTTCAGAAACGAGGAACCATTTTAATAACATTTTCTAGATGCCTATTTGTCAGTGGCTGGTTATTGGGGATGGAGACATAATAGGGTTTGAGATCAAATACACACACAGTTTCACGCAGGTCTTTATTTCTCATTACTCTGTAGCCAGATTATAAAACCTATGTGAGAGCAATGAAAGCAAGCAGTGGTTTGGTATTTCCTAGATGAGACACTGAGTTTATAGTTAGTATTGTGTGTATAATTACTTTTATTCCTTGCAGCAAAAGGGTTAGAATAAAGTTATTGAAAATCTAGCAAAGGCTAAATTAAGAATAGCTGTTTGACATTGAAAAGGCCTTATCTTATGCTTTAGGGTGCAGCTTCAAGAGTAGGATGCCATTAAGAATATGTTGAGGGTTGGAAATACCTTACAGTTTGGGAACAAAGACTTTCTCTGGTTTTTGTGAAGTCCACAAGACTTGTCTTGGTTCCAAAGAAAAGTTGAATTCTGAGAGTTGAAGATCAGAGAAACTGTTAGATTGGATTATGATTATATACAAGGAACCACTCATCAGAAGAATGAGTTTTTGATACATTTCCAAGTTATACGACGCTTATGAAGAAACAGAAATATAATCACTCCAAGTCAAAATATAAAACATTTACAGATCATTGCTTTACAGAAGAGAATAGAGTTAAAATTAGATTTAGAAATATTTTTGATCAAAGAGCTCAGATAGATGCCCTCACAAAGCTCAAATTATCAGTGTGAATACATCCCACCACAATACGCCATATTATCTTAGATTTCTTTCTGGTATATGTATGATAATGTTTCTATTAAAATTATAAGCATAATGTGCAAAAGAGAAAATTTTCTATTATAAATATGTCTCTATGTCTGTAGTAAATCAACTGCACCAAGAACATGGAAATTCTTCCCTTAGAATAAAAGAAAAAAAATCAGAAAACGAATTCATCAAATGCAGGTTGCTCCAAAAGTAATGCCTCCTATTTATTTCCATGAAACCATAACAGATAGAAAGAGCACATTAAACCACTTGATAATCAATTCTACGCATTAAATACTTTTTTTTTTTCAACACAGTCACCACCATTAGCTTTTCATTTTCACTAGCAGGGAACAAGAGCCTGAAAGCTGTTCTTGTAAATATCTGCACCAGATGTGACCTGCTGAAACACCCCACCCACTGCCTCTCTGTGCTTACGTCCGTTCTTGACTCTGTTAATATTCTGCAAGTATCAATGAATGTGAATGGGTGCAATTTTTTTTTTTGTTTGTTTGCGTGTAGGTATTTGATGACACAACTTTGCTTTTTGTGCACTTCCATGTCAGTGGCAATTGCTCCAGACTGCCCCTTTGCTGCCATCTGTCACATAGCAACAAAATGTAACAGCAAATTGTGTCCAACCTCCACTGCCATACCACAAACATGCACCTCTGATAACATGAGCCAACATAGGTGGCATTAATTTTGGAGCAAACCTTATATTAAGCGTTTTACTGATTAAATACTGACTTCATTTAACATATATTCTTGAGCTCAACTTGGCTTTCTTCATAGTTCAGTAATTTTTTTTTTTTTTTAATTTATCTTTGACATTTTATGTAAGGTAAGAATTACATTTGAGACCTATAGCAATGTTAGCGTAAAGTGCAGAGGGAAGCAAAGATACTTTGGATACATACTGGTGCCCATGTGATCAGATTATGGTCTATTCTCTTGGAACAGAATTATGAGAAAGTCTGAGCTGAGAATAACCTTGTGCGCGTATGTCTGCCCTTCTGAATACTTTGTTTCTAAATCTTGCATATTCCGACAGATCCGTTAACCAACTTTTTCCAGCGCCATCATTGCTAATACAAGGCAATACTGTTCCAAAGGTTTACTTTGCTTTTTTTTGGCAATTTTGTCTGTTTATTGTCATGTTTTACATTTTTCATGTATTTGTTGTGTTTTTGAGCTAGAAAATAAGATACAGAACATTACGTTGATGGTTTTGAATTTTTAAGTAGGAGCTCTCATAGCCTATCATTTTCCAAATGTAAAGCAACCTCTTAGTATGTGCTTAAGTCTTACTGCTGTTTGCATGTATTCAGTATGGTGATTCTGAAATGATATTTTCAGGAATTCTACCACAAATGCTTATTCATCTAAAAAAGTCATTGGAGGTTCATTATTGTTTTCTGGGTTAGAACTACTTGTTCATTTGAATTGATGAGCAAAAACAGCAACTTAAATATCTAGCCACGCAGCATAAACAATGCCTAAGCAATGCAAATCAGAGGAAATGTAATTGTCAAAGTGGTCTATAAAGTCAAACTGTTAATATATATCCTGGAATAGACTTTAATGGGCAGAAAAAATAAAATACAGTATAATTCTAAATTCACAACAGAAATGGTTTGAAAATAGTGCTCTGTGGAATCCATTAGCATTTGTTAACAACAATATAAAAGACCAAGTGTTTGGCTATATTCAGTTCCCTGCCTCTTCTCTGGCTCTGTAGAGGCACTGATGCCAAAGAGTACCTCATTAGCTGTACTAACAGAATTTCTGCATGTGTTAGTCAACACAATAGAAGAGTACATCGTGGTACATTATTTTTTTTGCCCTGAAACAAGGTGTTTTTTCCTCAGAATGCTTTGTAACTTTGCCCCACATAAGTCATAAACTGTAAATTTTGATTCTTATGTGTTTTTATTAACATAAATTGTAGTGAGCAAGTCTTAGTACAGGATTTACTCAATACTTTTATTATGTCCAGAGATATAATGCAGTTTTTTATTAGAGCTTATTATATCACAGAATGGCTTGGCCTGGACCTTAAAGATTAGTTACAAGCCCCCTGCAGTAGGCCTGATTGCTACCCACTGGACTGGGGGGGCCAGAGCCCCATGCAGTCTGGCCCTGAATAGCTCCAGGGATGGGGCATCCACAGCTCATCTGGGAAGCTTGTTCCAGTTCCTCATCATTCTTGGAGTAAAAATTTTCCTCCCAGCATTTAATCTAAAGCTTTACTCTTTTAGTTTAAAAGCATTCCCCTTTGTCCTGTCACTATCAGACCATCTAAAGTTGCTCTCTTTATGTTACTGGAAGGATTTTATTATGTCTCCTTAGAGCCTTGTCTTCTCCAGGATGAACAAGCCTAACTCTCTCAGCCTGTCTTAATAGGATAGGTGCTCCAGATCTTTGATCATCTTTGTGGCTCTCCTCTGGGCCTTATACAGCAGCTTTGTACTGTACAACTCAGTATTCCATAGATACCAAGAGGGCAGAGCAGAAAGGGACAATTCCCTCCCTTCCCTTCTGGCCACTCTCCTTTTTTTGCAAGCCAGGACTTCCAGGCCATGAGTACGCATTGCTGGCTTACATTGAATGGAATCCTCAACACCTTTTCCTCCATGCTGCTCTCAGTGAGTTCTTCTAAATCATTCTGTACTCTTTTTTTGGTTTTGACTTAACCCAAGTGAAACACCTTGCACATGAACTTGTTGAAACTTACTTGGTTCATGTGGGCCCAGTATTCAAGACTGTACTGTTGTTCGGTCCTGATTGTACCACTGTTTGGTATTTTTTCTTCATTTGTGAGTCTGAAACTTCACAAACTGGTTTTGAATAATTTACTCTTTGTAAAAAAAAAATTGCAGTGGTTACTCATAATTGAGCATATAATTCAAATTTAAGTTTCCTATCTGGATGTCTGTAGGTCACTAACAGCAGGAAGTCTTGGAAAAAAATGATCCCTTTGCAATGTTGCTGAAGGTTAGGCTTTGAACAGGATTTTGTACAGTTTAAAAAAAATAATTCCCTTTTAGTTGCTAATATCTCTCAGATTATTTTTTGGACAAAACACCTTGAAATATTTATCATGAAATTAAAATATAATTCACATTATATTAATCCAAAGTTATTTTGCATGCAGTATACTTCTAATTATATAGAGTGGAGCTAGGTCATTTTTAGACTGAGATTATGCATTTTAAAGGATTCAAAATGTGATTTAAGGAATGTCAATCTCATGGAGTCTTGAAAGCCACTGAAATATTCCAAGTACTTTACTCTGGCTAAGACAAAATAATTGCAAATAAAGAAGTGAATCTGCCTTTGAAGATGGACCAGATCTTTCTCTGTGAATGTTAGTTATCTAGAAAGTATAGGAGAATGCGGACTTCTTTTCTGTCTGGAATTGTTGCAACGTGAATGAGTAGCAAAGATGAGATGCAGCACCGAATGCAAAAATGATGTCTCACTCTGATTAAATTTACTGACTGTAAAATATTTATACAAAACATGTTTTGTAATTTTCCAGAACTCAGATTAGTGACATAATTCAAACAGTGATAACTTTTTTTTGCTTAAAAAAAAAAAAGACTAAAAATAGTATGTTCATATTCTGTAGAAGAGTTATTTTGCCTATAAGCCATACCTTTCTATTTGAGAGTAAAGTTTACTTGCTTTATAAGAGTCTATGATAAGGATTATGATAGGCAATCTACAGAAACCAAACCTAGCAGTGATCCAAATTTTATATGTATCCCTAAGCAAAAGTAATTTTCAATTTTCTTTCTTCCTACTCTGCTGAAGAGATCACAGTCGATTCCAAGCTTACTACAAGCAGCTTCCGGGTTATCCATTCAGAGGACTAAGAAAATTGAATACTTTTTGCATCTGTCTCTCTCAAATAAATGGAGTAGAAATCTATGGGCTGTGCTTTAAATGTGCAACTATTTAAACATTAGCAACAGCATTTTCAAAGACGAAAGGATCTGATTTTCATTGAAGTTGAAAACATCAGGAAGCATCTCAAACTATGCACTGTCCCATAAAGTGAAATTCAGGTATAATTTCATAATTGTATTGAAAGGAACAATTTTTTTAAACAGCCATCCTAACCCACAGAAGTGAAGAACTTGGGTTTTTTTTGTAAATTTGTAGACACTCTTTTGCATTCCTCCAGAAGGCTATCATGGTCTGAACTTCCACATACTTTGCTATCATACAAGACAATTATAGATTATAAAAATCATAAACCGGATTCTTTGAATTTTGAGATCAGTACTATGAACAAACTGCTAGCAGTCCTATCGACTCAAAGCACAGTTCTGGGGAAATATATCAGTAGTTTTGCAATTTGCTAGAGGAATGGAGGAAAAAAAAAAAAAAAAAAAAGTGGAAAATAGTTTAGGGCCTTCTCTTCTTTGAGATATTTGAACTCACTACTCTGCTTCCCTGATACTGTGATGTTGAACTCTTCAACCTTGATAGAGAAGTATAGCTGCTGTGCATACAAGAACTGCAGAATCAGCGAGTCCAAAGAGACAGAACCAAGACAGTGAGGCTTCATATTACAGTGTTTCCCTCGCTAAAGAAAATATCTTGTCCATGTGCATTTGCAAAAAAAATATTTTTGTCACATATTTCTTGAGACCTGTTCATACCCCTCTATCTTATTTGCCAAAGAACCTTCTTAGTGACAAATATGTGTTTTAAGAAATTATGCCTTTTTTATCTCTGGGATGGCAATGTTCTGGTGCATTCAGTTATTACCAGTGATCACTTCTAGTCCTTGACACTGTGAAAGGTGTATTAAGGGTACTTTAGTGGATGTCTAATTGCTATTAAGTCCTAAGTTATTCCCCACCTCCCTAAGATGAGAAACATTAAATGACATCTTAATATAATCCAGGCTATGATAAAATGTAAATAAGAACATTTATTCATACCAGCCTGAGCAGACAATAGACTAATAAGTTTTATTAAAATACAGAAGAAGAAAGAAAGAAAAGATAATTGTATCTAATCTGATTATATCGAGACTACCTCTTAAAAATTTCTCCTTCAGTCTTTCTCTCGCTTCAGGTGACTTGCTGCCATACAAGATGGTAGTTGTGAATTCAGTATTGCTTCAAACATTGCATTTCTATTTGGAGATCAATAAAAATACTTATCTGTGAAAAAGAATGTCCTTTCCTTCACAGAACACTTTCCAGGACTTTGTCCTCAGAGGATTCCCACAGATACTCATGTTGGAGGAGCTTCTTACCTCATTTAACATGTTCTCCTTCCAGTTTTTCAGGCAGATCAGACAGATCTAGTGTCTTAGTCCGAAGTTCATTTTATTCATTTTCACTGAGGAAATTCTCTGACTACATTTTTCAATTAAAATAAGTCTGGGTCATCTTCAGTTATACAAATATGACTTTCTAGGCTTTATATGGTCCCTTTTTCTTTGTGAAATAACACATCATCTCAAGAGAATTTAAAATTCTTCCTATCAGTATCCTGAGACCATCTCCACTTCTGTAAGCTTAGTGCAGTAAATTAAAGGCACTAAAATTACAATTTACAAAATTAAAATTACAGGATAAGGCCAAGGCCAATTCCTTCACTGACAACTGTTGAACTACAAGTGAGGGTCAGACCTTTCTTTTCCCTAGGAGCTTCTTTCAAGTCTGAGGCTTTCTAGCATAGTTGCCATCTGAGCTACATCACAGCTCTGACAGGCACGTATATGTTTGGTCCCAATCTTCCTCATCCTGACCTTGCCTCATCATAATGGACTTGCTGCATGATGACTGGCCTGTAGCTGTTCTCTGAAACATTTTTCTGGACCTGATTTTGACCCTGACATTCCTGGTTCAACATTGTGACTCCTTGCAAGTGAGGATATTGCTCTGGCTGCCTTGGTGCTTCTCTTGTTTCCTGCTCTTCATGCTTTGTGGAGCAGCCTGCATTTGACACTCCCTGGCATGCCCTTCTCTTTAACAATTTAATGGCAACTTTTACTATGAATTGGATTTGGATCTAGATATTTCAGTCCACATCAGTCTGTAGATGATTACATTTAATAGAAATTACCAGAGCACATGGGTTGAGATTACTTCCTGGTTAAGACCAAGCACATTGGTTTCCCTTCCTTTGTGAATTCAGTGTGTCTGAAATGGTGAGTTCTTGACACATTCCTATTTTCTTCTGTGTTCCCTAAAATAAATATTGCTGTATTCTCCATCACAGCACCTAAGCATCTGTTTGGATGTACAGACCTTAGGTGTCTGTGAATCTAGAACCCATCAGTACATAGACAGAACTTTATGCTCTACACTTTTAATGTGAAATTCTCACTACTAGTTGTAGTATAGCAACCAGAAACACATTAAGTTTATTCCAGCTTACACTATCTGAACATTTTGAGCAGCCATCAGAGACATGTTACAGACCATGTTCACTAAAAGGTGTTAGTTCAGATTTGCATCTAATCTCAGATATATACATAATGCTATTCATGTTAGCCTGAGGACAGCACAGCACAGGGGCAGAGAGAAGTACAATGACACAGTGGGGAATAGAATAGATTAAAATAGAAAATGAGAAAATTTTCAAAAATTACGGTACTAGCAGAACACACTAAAATAAGAATATGTGAAAGTCAAAGGAGATATAAGCTACGCTTCATGAAGGAAAATGTTGATCCAGAAAAGTTAGGCAACCATTAACACCAATATCTGGAAGAGGTGTAAAGAGACAAATAATGTACTGTTACAAAACACAGTTTAGCTCTATTGCCTCCTCTGTAGTGAGTACTAATGTGTTTCACAAAATTCAAAGACAAAGGATTTCGTATTTGATAAAAAGTCTTCTACTAATATCACTTATTAATTACGTTGTCTATATGATGGAAATAAAGGAAAACAGAATAAATTTGTTTTTTATGTGCACACTTATGCAATAAATTAAAAAAAACATGCCTAAAAAGGTTAAATATGAAAAGCAGCATTATATCCTAGCTTAAAATAATAGCCCCATTCTTATAATTATTACAGATTTTCTGTAATGATTAGTTCCTAATAATTATTACACAAAATCTGTGTTTTCCCAACATTCAGTGCTCTTCTTAGTATTTTGACAGTAGCTCCCCTGACTCTTTTGTTCTATTTTTCTCCAAAACTACTTTACAAAAGTAGAACAACATTGTTTCTATTCTGGGTCTGCAATGCATACATGAATATGTACCTGTAAATACATGAAGATATCTCCTTATTCATGGGCCATATCTATGCTGCTAAATTAGATTTCAAATAAAGTCCCTGATAAACAGATAAACAGTAATTTGCTATATCATCATGTCTAGATAAATACTATGCTTTTATGCTACAGATCCCTTTATAGAGCACTTCTGAGATAAATTCTTTTTTGTTTTCAGTAGTTCTACTTCTTCAAATTAAAATAAGATTTGCAGGGCTCAGATGCACAAGCAGCTAAAATTTCTACTTACCAGGAAAAAGAGCATTAATGTTTGGATAATTCCTGCTTTAATTACTTTCTTATGAAAATTCAGCTTCGAGGCTCAAGGAAAGATGAAACTTAGAGTATTACATATTTTCATTCATTTACCTGGGGTACAAAGGACTCTTTCACGTACATTTTCATGATTGTTTGTTTATTTTTCCCTTTTTTTTGTTTTTGTTTTTGTTTTGTAATCTTAACAGTCTTATTTTCAAATCTTCCATTCTCAGAAAAGGAAATAAATGATTTGGGCTGATTTGGGCCAAAGGTCCACAAAGGATTCCCTTGCCAGACCGACTCCTCACAGACATGATGTTAGAACTTCCTACCTTTTTGCAACATTTGTAACTTCTGACAACTGAAAACTCCAAAAGTATATTATGCCAGTCCAATATTTTAATGTAGAAACTTGGATACTTTGCACATTACCAGGTTTGGTAACATATATTTAAGAATCTACCACTGCTTCTCAAACTGCAGGCAGCAGTGCCTTTGCTGCTGAACTGGAGGAACTCTAAGCATGGCAGAGACTCAATCTCAGGCCATTTTGCAGAGAGTTAAACAGAAAACAACCTGGATATTTCCTATCTCTAGAGCACAGAAAGGAAGATGTAGTTAAACACGTGTTCTCAGAAAACAAATAGAATGCAATATTATTTAAAATATGATGATTTATCTCATAGATATCTCATATGTTACAAAAGGTGAGGAAAAATGATTACAAATCCGTTAGATGTGCGCAATCTGAGTATAATGTCCAGGATGTAAACTATATATGTTTTTCTAGATGATTCTACAAACCAAATCTTAAATATGAAAAAAAGTCCAAATAGTACAAATAGCTCTTTGAAGATTACTTTTGTATATGCCTCAGAAAAACGCAGAATGGAAGATAAATAAAAATAACTCACTGCAACATAGTATAAAATCTGACACTTCAAAACAGCATGTTCTTTTATCCCCAGGGAGATAAACAGAACTGTTGAAAACTACATTAGGGATATTTTATGGTATAGGATTAACAACTAGGAAGGAAGTTAGGCTGTCTGCCACCAACTGCTGAATTAGGTAAGCAACTTCTTACGGTAAGAAAACTCATCTTGCTTGGCAAAACTTCAGGGATATTCTTCCATCAATATTTTAGCTTGAAATGCAAGCTTTCTCCAAGAAAACTCTGATTTATGGTTTCTATCAGCTTAGCCTAGTTTCTTATTGTCTATGTTCCTCTTTTTGTCTATATATCAGTTTCTACCTTACAGCTTATAACATGTAGGCAATCTCCAAATACATTTTGATCTGAATTTCTGCAAACTTCATGAAAATTTCTGTACTCCGAATAGAGGAAAAATATTCAGAACATCTCCTTTGAGGTAAAGGCTTCAGCATGACTGTACTGTTTTATTATTGTTAAAAATGATTAAGTATTTCCAAAACAGAGAGATATTATAAATTCCCTGTTAAGTGAAGATAGGAAAACTTCTGAGGTATAGGTGATTGTGAATAACACAGAACCAAAGAAAGTTTCCGTTTATATTCCTCATGAAAAGTCTTGCATGTAAATAAACTCACTTGGAATTTTATTTTCAGGCTCAGATTTTTTTTCCTATCGGTTTATATGAATGCATGAATTACATTATGGGATTTGCAAATCAATGAAGACGCGAGCATGCACAATGGAGATTATGTCTCTGTTACACAACTGGCTGCACTGCTTAATAGAAAGATTTAAACCAACTTTATACTAACTGGTATAGATACTGCAAGTTATGCAGACACAGTAGGCAAACTCAGCCTAACTCCTTTTCTATGCCATAACAAATTAACAGCAATTGTAGACACTGAATCAGTATAAAAATTTGTTTAAACAGGTCAAACGCACACTGATACATGAAGCATTTATTTAATGTCTTGGCAGTTGCTGTTCACCAAATAAAATTTGAAAGCACAGAAATCCAAGCATTTTATCATCATTCCTTTACATGAAGTTGTAGCTGGTTATGACAAAGGACACAAGCACTGTTATTAATTTGCAGTTTCATGTGTATTACAAGTGAAATATATGAGATAAGATTGAGTGTTTCAACTTTGTTAATATTCCTGTATGTGAGAGAGGTTGATTATTGTTGATCCTGTAGTTACTCTGACAGGGGAGATACTCCACTATATAATATGCTTTTCTTGTGTTAATGCACTATACCATGTACTGCAATGGGTGTCTGTAAGGAGGTCTGGTTTTCTCTTTTTTTTTTCTTTTGTGTGGATGAATTACAATCCATTTTATCCATAAGCACGTGCTCTTTTACCAGGTTTATTGCTGTAGCAAGGACAGAACTGAGTGGCTGAGTGGGCTGCAGCATAATTGCAGATGGGATGCACACTGTGAAAAAAGCTGATGTTTTAAATGTCAAGTCAATTTTAAGGGGAAAATGGCCCAGAAAAAATATGGATCTACGATTTAAGGACACTATTTTTAAACAGCTGATTGCTGGTAAATGAAATAATGTTCAAACTTCAAGCAATTATGAAGCACTCCTATGATTTTGAAATTCAAATTGGTATCTTTAACAGGGAGTCAACTTTTCTTGTAATATTACCAGATGGCAGGATTGAGAAATTGTCAAAAAATATTTCAGTAAATAACAAGTTTAATTGAATAATCTCCTTTTAAAAAATATGATTTATTTTCTTCATAGTTACATTCTAATTTTAGTTATTTGGTCATATATCTTAAGAATATTAAGGTTAAAGTCAAAGTCTAAGACCTTGAAAATGGTAAAGTTCATAGCACAATTTTAATTTTCCCTATGAGTCAACCCAGGAGCACTGAATGTACTGTTATTGTTTTTTCCCCATAGGATCATTCCTCATGCAGTGAGATTTCTTTGTATTTATGCATCAGCTGTTGACAAATCTCCTTTTTTTTTTTTTTCACCTGGGCCTTACTTATTATTATTATTATTATTTACTCCTCCTATTCTAACACTGACACACTTTGTAGATACTTAGTGTATTTCCACAATGAAATTAAGTGGCATTATTTTTCCATTTTTTTGTGTTCAAAATTACAATTGAAAACCAAAATTATGAAAAAAGACTTTTTCATGTCAAGCTTAGAAGAGAATGGACTTGATCTTTTTAATTCGTTTCAGTATTTTAATATAGTTTATTCGTGAAAAACACAGGGCCAATTCATTTAACTTCCAATGAAAGAACACGGAATTTCTGCAAATATGGACTGTTATTTCTACTGTAAGGTTAAGAAACAGTACTGTAAATATCATAACTCAGAGGGTGATGATGCACTGGAATATGTTGCCCAGAGAGGTTGTGGATCCCTGGAGGTGTTCAAGGCAAGGCTGGATGTGGCTCTGGTCAGCCTGGTCTAGTGGTTGGTGACCCTGCCCACTGCAGGGGCATTGAAACTGGATGATCTTTGAGGTTCTTTTCAACCCAGGCCATTCTATGGTTCCAAAATTTTATGATCATATTTTGGATTTGCAAATAGAAGAGAACTTTGTTTCTCCCATTTCCTATGAAACATGTTTAAGATAATAACATTCAAAGTAACACATCATTTGCAGACCTTATTTGTGATTTTAGCTAAACTGGATGCACAAACAGGACTAGCCTGCAGAAGATCATGCAGTGCTGTGCATTACAGAACAGGACTGAGAGTGTCTCATCACCATCCTCCTTACCAAGAACCCAAATAGCAAACAGGGCAGGACAGAGGTGGATTTGGAGACCAGCATCCCACCACTTCACTGGAGCAGGACAGGACTGGTTCCTCCAGGCTGAGCCAAAATGGGGCTCTCCATAGGCTGTAATGGAAGGGCAAATGGCACAACTAGCACTCTCAATTGAAACATTTAGTAGGGACAGTAAAGCAAGTGACTAACCTGTAACACCACACTTACGCCCCTGAAGGGCAGTCTTGCATGGAATAATGCCCTGTCTTAGAGAGAATTTTCAGTTAACCAAGAGTCTATGTGACTGTATTTACTCCTATGGATGTTGTTTTTAACATGATGCAGACAAATTCATGCTCAGGTAAGTATGACAGTCTTACAGAGCCTGTCTTCAAATACAGAATACTGATTTTTCAAACTGTTATCGCTGGTGATACATAGTGGCTGGTCAGAGACAGGAGAACATGTTCTGTAGGTATTTTCAAAGTCATTCTTTGAAATAATGGTAACTTGTACAGATAAATTAGTGGAAATTCAGTTTATGTTCCTGTATTCCGGAAAATTTAGGGTTATTAAAATTATGAATAACTTAATAACACTTAATTGTTAAATAGTAATTTCCTTTGCTGATATCCCACAGCATATTACGTATCTGTGCTTAGTAATGAAGTCCTAGCACTTGTGAGATGAAATGTGACATCTGACCTGCCACAGTCCCATAAACCACTTTGCGTAGAAAGAAATGAAGAATTATTTCTTCCTTTGCAAGGTCAAAAGTTTGCCACTGTATTATATGAAAGGAAACTGTAAATTGTGATCTGGCTGGAACTACATTATAACAACTGGTTTTTGACTGGAACATTCCAGAGGGTTCCTCTTCTGACAAAGGGTGGTCAGTATACTGCTCTCAGGGCCCATTTATATAATCATAAGATCATATATATAGAATCATAGAATCATAGAATGGCCACTGTCTATGCCATTGATGAAGCTGTTGAAGAGCACCAGTCCTGAGAGTGACCCCTGAAGGATATCGCTTGTGACCAGTTTCCACTCTGACACAGAACCATTAATCACAACCATCTGGCTGCGTCCAGCCAGCTAATTCCTAATCCATCGAACAGTCCATCCTTCAAATCCACACCTTTCCAATTTAGAGAGAAGAATGTGGTGAAAGACCATGTCAAAGGCTTTGCAGAAGTCCAGGCAGATGACATCCACTGCCCTTCCCCCATCCACCAAAGCCTTCACTCTGTCATAGAAGGCTATCAGATTGGTCAGGCAAGATCTGTCCTTAGTGAATCCATGCTGGCTGTCTCAAATCACTTCTTTATCTTGTATGTGCCTTAATATAGCTTCTAGGAGGATCTGCTCGATGATCTTCCCAGGCACAGAGGTGAGGCTAAGCAGCTTCTAGTTCCCTGGGTCTTCCTTCTCCCTTTCTTAAAAATGGGCATAATGTTTCCCTTTTTTCAATCACCAAGGACTTCACCACACAGTCATGGTTTTTCAAATATGATGGAGAGTGTCTTGGCAACCACATCAGCCATCTCTTTCAGAACCCTAGGATGGATGGATAATCAAACAGGTAGAAGGAATACATAAACAATGCATTACACTAGGTAAAATATTAACTTTTTTTTAATTCAAATACTAAAAGTGTAACAAAAGTGCTTCATTTACTTTGCTTTTGTAGCACATTCCTTTCTGCAAAATGAGAAGAATTTTCTATAGGTTCCCTATGTCCCACTGATTCTATATCTTTCTATATATATCTTTCACAAATGATTTAATTTCAGAACCAATATTTCCTTGGGAAACTGATGTATTTCTAAAAACTCTATGGCATGAAAACTTGCAACTGTGCAAAGCAGTTCTGAAAGAATAGCACTTCATTGCCATTGCAAGAAATTTCATGCACTTCTCAGTTTTAAAAGTCTCTTCTTCACATCCTATTGCAGATTAAATTTTAAGTATAGTCTTAGGAGCTTCTTTCCACAGTCCTTTATTCTTTTGAACAAGTAGAACATTTACAAGATTTGTTTGAACTGTAAAGAATCTCTATATTAATTCTGGATATTATAGCACAGAAAGTATCCAAAACGTATACATTCTTTCCTTTTGTAAGATCTAGCTATCATTTTTATTCTGGCTTCTTTAAACTTCTATAAACTTAAGAAAATAACAAACACTATATTTAGAAAATACATTGTGTAACTGAATACACCCCATTGACATAAAATACCATCAAATTGTGAGGTGAAACAATAAATATAAAAATGTTTCGTATTACCAATTCCTGTGCAAAATCTGTAAGCATTTGTTACTCCTGAGAGGAACTCATCAATAAAGTAGAAAGCCAAATTTGCTCATTTATTAAGTTTACACACTATGAGAAGATAAATACACCATATGCAAAATCCTATTTAAACTCCTCTTTTCTGCCTATCTTGAATTAGATTGTTAAAATATGCTGTCACTATCATGAAAGAAAAAAGTATACTTCTTCAGTGGCTGGCTTTTGGCTCTTGACTTCTCAATTTCACTTTTTGCATTTAAGGAACAATTTCATAGCACTTCTTGCAAATTGCATCAGGGCTACTGTATCATGCTGTCCTGGGGACACAGATTCAGGGTTTCAGTTCTTTCATTCCATCAGAGTGATAGCAGCAACACTTCAGAGTCATTTTAACATCCTATCTATGTCACTTTTCACTGAGTACTTAAAAGTGCTTTGGGGATTATTTTCTTTGTCCACTCATGGTTCCTTTTAATCCAAATCTTCCAACCTGTGAAACACTTCAGCTGCACAGCATTAACATCTATCTTTCTCAATTACTTTCCTTCACATCTCCATATTCTGTCACTCTGCATATCCCACAGAAGTTCTCCACAAGTATGTATTTCCAAATTTCACCCCATTTATTCACCTATATATATGAGAAATTCTTAAGAACATACCTTTTCCATAAAAGTAATATAATTGAAGACAATATTTACGCACTGTGTTGATTTACTGGCTCTTTGTAGATTTCTTGCTGACAAGGAGTCTATGTCCATTCAAATTTACTGGGGAAATTCTGACTGATGTCCATTTATGCATGAAGAATGGTGACATATGTCCTTTAGAATCACAGAATCACCAAGTTTGGAAAAGACCTACAAGATCATCCAGTCCAACTATCCACCTAATACTATACAGTTCTCACTAAGTATGTAGTGAGATGTCTCTCTCTACATAACAGAGAACACTAGGTTCAGCCCCATGGAAATGTCTGAGGGCATCTCAGGTGGCCCTTGATGCACTTCTTTCCATAGCAGAATCTAGCACTCCAGCAAAACATTTTCCTATGTGACTTACGCTATTTTGTGTGTTTTTTCTAAATATGACATGTATCCTTGCAGTGCTGGAGTTTATGCCATAAAGCCTTTTGTTAATCCTCATACAACTGCTGAAAGGAACACCAAAATATCCATTTGACATTTTTCAGAAAAATTATTTTCTTTCTCTTTCTGTTTTGTGTGATTTATTCTTAGCTTTTCAAATCTTCTTTCTCTTCTCATTTCCTATGTTTTTAATACCATATTATCAACGTAAATTGTATCTACATTTACTGTCATGGATGAAATTTCAACTGTGTGTATTAAATCAGATCCTTAAACAATATATGTCACTGTAGCTCCATCAATGATATTAGAAGTTATTATATATATAACAACTGAGATCTGGCTTCAAACTTCTCATGGTACTTAATGGAACTCTCCTCATATGTAATGAAGTGATAAATTAAATGATTATATTCAGATTGAGGGTCTCTGCATAATAAAATGTCACTGTTATCTTTATCATTCCACATATATTTTAACAAATCAATATTATTGGTCTTGTCATGTTTAAGCTAACCTATATGACTAATTTGTTGTTCATTGTTTTTAAAAGCAATAATAATTTTAAAAGTTAAAACTAATTTTTGCTATTTCAACCTAGATTTTTTCCTTCCCCTTTTTCCCCTGTGATATCTGTTGTGACATGTGAGACTTATTTAATGATTAGAATAGTAAGCACAACAGAATGTAACTTCTGTTTACATAAAACATCAGATGCTCTTATGCAGATTACTGAAACAGATGACAGTTATATTGTCAGTGGTATTACCTGAGTTGATCGTCAAAGTCATAGTCTGAGCAGTATGTTTTTAGTATGTATTGGCATAGTCTTCTGGCAGTTATGAGGACAGCAATCTTCACTAACCCTAATTACAGAATACTGTGCAAAACAATCATAAATGTTGATGAAGACTGTTAGACTCAGCTCTCTTCTTTAGTAGCTGTATGACAAAAACCTCACAACTTTCATAATTAATATTCAGTGGCTTCAATGAAAACAATTATAAATTTGTTGAAAAACAATAAACCTATACATAGCTAATGTCTCAGATGATTGCACATTAAAAATGAAATCTGCCATGTATCTATCAAAGGTACATTTTCTTTATTATTCTTCATAGATTTTTGTAATGAAGATATGTTCCAGGCTTTTCATCTTTGTTATTTTATAATTTGAAATTCTCGCTTTTTTTTTTTTTTTTTTTTTTTTAATCTTTGTAATACAAAATAATCCAGTCCTAAGATCTCACTATAGAGAAATGTAACCAGACACCTCTGAGGAATAATAAACTGAAACACAGTTGGCATAAACACATTTGGTGCTGACACCCAAATGAGTTATGCGTGGGCAGCAATTTAAACACCAGCTTGCAAAGCAAAATGGTAGTATTAACAGAGCAGGGAGGTGATCATCTATCTCCATATGGCTCTACGGAGACTGCACATACAGCCCTGAATATAATATTTTTCTGGATATTTCAGTACAAGGGTGATACTGCCTAATTGTATCTCTATTCTGAAAAAATGTTTGTTGATACAATTTAAGTTCTTTTGGAAACCTGCGTTCTTTGGTGGCTGTTTTTTCCACTGTTTAATTATTTCAGTATTCCACTGAAGAACATGCAATGGAAACTTGTCAAAAGTATTTGAGCACTGTTTTATTTTAAAAATGAACTAATAACTTCAGGAATTTCACTTTTAATTGAAATAGAAACCGAACACTTCAACAGAATTTGTATTAGTTAAACTTTTTACAAGACATAAGCCTCTCTGTGCTAAATATGAAAACATAAAAAACCCACTTGTATTTATGTGTTGCTGAATTTTGCTCTAAATGCTGTTCTACCCCTTATGAAAGGAGATTGAAGAATATTCTACTATCATTATCTTCACTTCCAGAGCATCTGAGTTTAGAACATACTAGTGTAGTGATGAGGCTATTTAGATCTATCCATAATTGCTTCAGTTTTTGCTACCAAGTTAACACTAAAGTAGAGGGGTGAAATATTGTCTGTTCTGTTACATTCTAGTCCAGTTTAGCTTAGCTTTATTCTTTTTTAGACCAACAAGAAGTATAATCTGTACTTTATAAGTTTAAAACGCAGTAGAATGGAGAGAATATGTTTGGTTCAGGGTGTTATGTATCTTTACACCATCAGTAAAACAAAGTAGTCAAATGACCAGCTGTGCTATTTCCCTCCCATGAAAACTGATTTGTTTGTTGTTCATTTCTTGTTTGTTTGTTTATTTGTTTTCTTTAAAGAAATATTATTATTATTGCTAAGTTTGATTTCTTGTCAGTGAAGTGTTGATTTTCTTACCATGAAGCAAGACCCTCAGTCCAGGGCAAAAATTTATATTTTAGTGAACTTATGGTCTCTACTGCCCACTCATGAAATAGAAAAACATGTTAGCATATCTCAATAATTCATATTTATATCATGGAAGGACACTCAGTGCCGTTTGTTGAAACTAAAACAATCATTACAGCATTATAGAAATACCACAATGAACATTAAATTGAACAAATGTACTTATGCTCCAAGCATAGAAAATTCTTGTTACTGTAAATACTTGAGCATGTTCACTAAGAGAATATTCATGTTTATGCATTTTTACAGAGAAAAAAGCATAATATTTTTAGGCATAAATCCTGCAAATATTTACACGCCTGAAATTAAAAATGCAATAAGCATTACTAATAGCTCTGAATTGCTCATATATATTACCCATGGTATCTGTGTGTTTGCAAGATCAACATTTTAAATTTCAGTGTTACATGAACAATTTCAATTAGAATAAGCAGATTAGTATCAACAACAAAATTTCATTAGGCTAGTATTAAGTATTATGTGAGGTAATGTTAGCAATTACTTAAGCTAAAAGCTAATTTGACACTCCTAAATAAATGGCTAAGACAAAATAAGTGAAAGCAAACACGGCTCATTCAAGCTATGAGAAATCTTGGGTATTTTTAGCTTTTTAGGAAGACTTCCTGTATATTTTATGTCATATTGTTGAGACAAATGTCAGCTTTGTCTCAAGGATATAAACTAAGATTCTTGACTTTACTCTAAAGGAGTAGGTATACCTAAACATGTTTAGAGAATAACTGCTTAGTAGAAAACATACCATTTTTCTTAATATGAAGAAACTATGCATCTACTGCAAAAATAATATGCTTTACAAAGCAATCTTCTAGTTTATAACAGGTAAAAATTTCCAGATTAATTATTTTAAATCTGTGTGGATTTTTTTCTTATTTACATAAGATTTTTTTCATTATTTACATAATGAGCTGTCGGAAACAGCTCATTATCACTCTATGATGCTGACACCAATGAATACTGGCTTCAATGTTTAATGCAGCTGACTCAAAAGTTTAGATGGTATGAATCCTAAGAGTTTAGCTGGTACTGATATTTGAGGATAATCTTGCCTCAGCCATGTAATTTTGATCATAGTGGCTTAACACTGTTTTATGGTCTGCTACCAAGGAATTCAGACTCCTCTGTTTTTCACAATTTACTATGCTAAACGTTGAATATGGACGTGAAAGACTTAATATTTTTGGCCCATTTCATCCTATTGTCAAGAAAGATATCTCATCCAATTATCCAATACAAAATTTAACAGGGCAAGGCAGCCCTTAGCAAAGTAACTTTGTCTAGTCAGACCCTACGTGCAGGGTCACCAACCACCAGATCGGGCTGCCCAGAACCACATCCAGCCTGGCCTTGAATGCCTCCAGGGATGGGGCATCCACAAAATCCTTGGACAACCTGTTCCAGTGTGTCACCACCCTCTGTGTGAAAACCTTCCCCCTAAAATCAAATCTAAATCTCCTGTCTCAGTTTAAAACCACTCCGTCTTTTCCTATCACTATCTACCAAAGTAAACAATTGTACCCCATCTGTTTACACACTCCCCTCAAATATTTGAAGACCACAGTGAGGTCTCTCCAGAGCCTTATCTTCTCCAAGCTAAACAAGCCCAGCTCCATCTGTCTTTCAGATTTTCTAGTGAAAGCTGGATTATTTCACTTGATCAAATGAGTCAATTCTTTTTTCTGTAGGGTTTTCTACTAAATTGCAGAAGTGGAACCTTCTTAAAACCCATTTTTATCTTTCATGGAAATGTGGAAATGTTTCTTCATTGGACTAAATGTCATCTACTATACCTTATTGGCTATTTCTCAATATTTCAGGAACTTATAAATTTTTCTTCTTCTTTGATAGTAATTTCCACTGGTAAGGGGAAAGTGTATATTCCTGTGAATATTACATTCTATACTAATATTCGTGTTAATAATGTACAAACATATTAACAGGCTAGTTGTACATAGATTTATACTGGAACTTGACTATCTCAGACAAGAGTGAATAGGAATTTCTATGTGAAAAGTGGTTTGGTGTGACTTTTCTCTGATTTTTTGGGGTTTAGAGTTCCTCCAGAAAGAAAGAGAACATAACATTGCTTCAATATAAAACTGTGTTACAGTGAATTTACTGCAGAATAAAAACTCTATGTCAACAAAGAAATGACTGGCATAAGAGAGTTCAATCACATGTCCTTCAGCATTTGTAGTCTACAGGGTACATTGGGATTATATAGCTAACATTCACATGTCATTGCCTTTGATTTCCCTGACCAGATATCTATCAAGTGGCATTACCTATATATTTGCAGTATTTGTGTAGGTCTGTAGTACAGTTCAAGTTCATAGCTCAACCTTCAGAGAGTCAAATACTTATTTGCCATGATTACCATGAAAATACACTGCTAATCCCAAACTAAGCATCAAACTCTATTGCTTCTAAAGGGAAAGATCTTTTTTAAACAAAGGCTATAAGTAATGGACTGAATTTCTCTTCTGCACCTTTCACAGGCATAATAATAATTAAATTATAGTTGGTATAGTAAGAAAGGTTACAAGTTGAAGAGAAGCTATACACCTCTGCAGCAGAGGGTTTCACTGTGGAGCAACACAGGGAAAATGAATGCTAGGTTTCCTCAGATAAGGATATGTACAGTATTAAAACAATTTACATATGCTCTGTTGAGATTACAGTGCTATATGTGCAACCAGTAAAATTAGGTAAGTATCTCTACTTTAGCTTTTACTTGAGAGAACTATTAAAATTTGATGACTTTAACTGAGCTACATGGATCTGTATTCCTTCCTAAACCAACTTTCTATAGTGTGTTCAAAAATATTTTATTGATTTAGCACTACTTTCATAATCCAATCTTGCTCTTCTTGGTATTTAATACCAACTCCAAACATTACCTCAGTTTAGAGTTTGCTACTGGATTTTGGGGGGGGGAATATTTGTTTTTATAAATAAAAATAAATTAGTATTTTTGTTTCCCAGCAGGATGCAAAATCATAAAAATCATCCTTATTAACAGTCTATTAGTAAATAAATTTCAAGATAATGTAAGATGAGATCATGTACGGAATGAAAGTCATTGCAGTCAGCTTAAATGTGAGTAGGAAACATAACACTATAAATGTACTGTTAAAAGATAAGTTGTATCTTTTACAATTACCTACTTCTGTACAAATCTAATGTGCTGATGAAATTATGTGAGCCAGCAGCTTGAAGGGCATTGACTCAGAACACATAGTATAAATCTTATGTAAAGAAATCCTGTAGTTGGTCAGTGAATGCCAGGATCCAAAGAGACAATTCCACCAAAGAATTAAGGTACACAAATCACTAGTTCATATATTTTTTGTAGATTTACTTAATTTTGGAGGGAGTACTAAACTACAGAACATCATTATACAGTACAAATAACATAATTTGTTATGGAGGTAAGAAAATGGTAACAATTTTTCTACATTCAACACCCTTTACAGAGAACTGCTGGGCAGTATCAGAAAACGGGTGGTCAGCAGGGGAATGGAGCTGATATACCCCTCTGCCCTCATGAGACACCATTTGGATTACCGCATCCAGGCCTGACATCCCCTATTCAAGAAAGATACAGAGCTGTTGAGGTTGGTCCAGAGGAGAGCTACAAAGATGACGAAAGGGATGGAGCACCTCTCCTATAAAGAAAGGCAAAGGCACTCAGGCTTTTTCAGCTTGGAGAAGAGAAGGTTCCCAAGAGACTTCATTGCAGCTTTCCAGTACTTAAAAGGAGCTTACTGATAGGAGGCAGACCAACTTCTTAAGATGATCTGATAGCATTAATATAAGAGGGAATTTTTTTTAAACTAAGAGTGGAGATTTAGGTTAGATATTAGGCAGAAATTCTTTATTCAGAGGGTGGTGAGGGACTAAAACAGGCAAACCAGAGAAGCTGTGGATGCCCTATTTCTGGAAGCTTTTATGGCAGTGTATGGGAACTATTGACCCTGGCCTGAACCTCTGATTGACCACCTGAGGCAAACAGTGAGTCAGCCACAGGAGCGCAGGTGAAGGCGATTCACCTGTGCTACCAGAAGGGGTGGAGCCTGGTTCCACCTCTCCTAGATCCCATTTATGTGCTGACTACCACTGAGGAAGGATCTCTTTCTGGAGATTGCTCCCTGAGGAGTTTACTCTGAGCTTACAACGCTGGTGAGCTTTTCTATTTATTTTGATTATATTTCCATTGCAATAATCTCTCTAAGCCTGACCTTTCTACACCTATTGATTGTACAGCCAGGTTGGATAAGGCCCGGGAAAAGAGGGGTAAACTCTCCCCAGAAAAGTTTTGGATCTAGGTGATCTTTGAGGTCCCTTCCAGTCCAAGTCATTCAATGTCTAGATAACTATCTAGCTACTCAATACAAAGTTCACAACATTTGAAAAGAGATTCAGAGCTTGCCATTTGACGTAGAAACATGTAAGTGCATTAGTTAAGAATTATGACTAATTTCTCTGGTTATGCTGAAGGTTTTTTCTACAGTAGTGGCAGTTCTCTTGACATGAGCACAGAAGGTGAAAGTTGAAAATCCCTGAAGAATTAATTTCAGTTGTATAATATGGCTATATAGGAAGAAACCTGCATCTTAAATATTTATACAATGATGTTGACATAGTCAGCATGGAAATAATTTTAAAAAGCTGTTAAATCAAAATTATCTTCTAGGTAGGTTAGAAGGATGGGATAATGTACCAACAGCAGATTACTACAGTGATCATCCCTGTCAGTCTTGCTTACTACAAATTGCATTTTGATGTGGAGTCACTACATTTTCTTAGTTAACTTCCGTCATTAGCTTGACTCATTCCTGCAGTATATGTGTGTTTTCTACCTTAACACCTGTTCACAGACAAACAAAATGTGTGGCAAGACATAAGTAGACCATTCAACATTAGTAGGTGGCTCAAGATAATGAGATACAAAACTAATTTATTTTATTTCAAGGAAAAGCTTCAGTGGCAATTTCATTGTCACTGCAGCTAAGGTTGCCTTCGATTTTCACGTTATCAACAATCCCTTTTTTGTTGGTGAGAATGAAATCTAGCACAGCAGCTCTCCTTGTTGCCCCCTCTATCATTTGGATAAGGAAACTATGAATATGCTCCAGGAACCTCCTAGAATGCTTATGCTGTGTTGTCCCTCTGGTAGATTTCATGAGCACTAGGGCTTGTGAATGTGAGACTACTGTTACTTGTATGTAGGGGCGTTCATCCATGTTGTTCATCCATGGTTGAGAGGCCTGTAGCAAGCCTGTCCCTGCCCTAATTTAATCCTGATCCTTAAGCTTTTGTTAGGCACTTCATCCATACCACAGGAAGGTCCGGGCACTCCAGTTGGTCACTGACATATGGAGTGACATCCTCTCTTCATTTACCCTACCTGACTTTCCTAAAGAACCTGTGTTCTTTCACTACAACCCTCCAGTCATGAGAGCCATCGAACCAATTCCCCACGATTGTGATAAATCATAGCTCTGCAAGCGTCTGTACTCTAAGTTCTCTTGTTTATTCCTCATAGAATGGTTTTTAGTTGGAAGGGACCTTTAAGATCATCTATTTCCAACCCCCCTACTATAGGCAGGGACACTTCCCTCTAAACCAGGTTGCTCAAAGTCCCATTCAGCCTGGCTTTAAATGCTTGCAGGGAGGGGCATCCACAACCTCACTGGGCTACCTGTTCCAGCATCTCACCACCCTCACAGAACTTTTTCCTAATATATAGCCTAAATCTACCCTCTTTCAGTTTAAAACCATTTCTCTTCATCCTGTCACTTCCTGCCCTTATAAAAAGTCCCTCCCCAGCTTTCCTGTAGGCTCCTTTCAGGTACTGGAAGGTCGCTAGAAGATATTATTGGAGTTACATCTGTAACATTAGAAAAAGTGAATAATAATAGCACAAGGAAAGTACAAAAAATTAGGCTTTCACAATTTTGAACTCTGAAATATTAGCAGCACACTGAGACATATAAATTCATTTAGCTGTTTCTGTGGTAGTACTGAGCCCTAAGCTTCGAGTTCAGAGACTTTGAATACTATCTTATAAAAAAAAAAAAATGTCATATATGTAGATTTGAATAAGGCCAAACCCATCATACAAGGGTTGTTCTAGAGGCTAACTATGTGGGCCAAAAAATTATACTTTTTTTGGTAAATGTGTCTAGTTGCAATTTCTAAACTGCGGCATTTTTATCTGATGTACTTACAGAGCACCATAATATGAATGAACTATAAATGTGATTAATTTTCTTTTAATAAATTAATAATTCAAATATCTCCAAATAAGACAAATCGAAAACTCATGTTTGAATAGCTTCTTTCCTCTACACTGCCCGGATTTCCATATGCCCTGTAAATCCTGGAACACAATGTTCCAATAAAAGTTCCAGTAACATTAACAGAGGCTTTAATAATTAATATTAACATACATGTTACTACTTTACTGTTTTTATTTACTATATTCCTGTTCAGGTTTTAAAGTATTTCTCAAACACTCTTTGTCAGAGTGTTGCAATGAGATCTCATGTCCATTGCTGCCAACTCCTCTTCAGTTACTGCTAACCTTGACACAGTTTCATATTTCATATTGTTATTCGTTATTCTGTTTTTATTATTTAACCTTCAGCAGTTCATCTTGCTTTCAGTGAGTTCAGTTTATTTACTGGTGCTGATTGTTACATTGGCCTTTAATGATTGACCTGTTTTTTTTTTCTACATTATGAATCTATGACCTGTACCAATTTTACCTGTACTTTCTAATGAATCCCAATTTACAAAAGAATAAAATTTAGAACAAATTCATGCAAGGATGAAGCATGCATTTTTAATGGTGAAACTTTATTTAGTGGTTTATTTGGCACTTCTAAAATTTTAACCAGCTACATACTAGCTGGCAGTATTAATGAAAACAACATAGAAAAATATAAGCATAATAATATTTGTCCAGTTTATAAACACTGATGGTGGGATGACACTGGAGCAATATGAAGCTTCTGAATAACTAAGCATTGTAATAATGAACTCTGAAATTCTTTTTATTCTATTATGCTTAATAAGTACTCAGTCTGTCACCTGCGCAGAAACTTATGCATTTTTAAAGACAATAGTACAACTAAATCAAAAAGTCGTACAGCAGATGTTAGAGTTCACCCTGGGATATATCCATTTCAAAATTCATTGTGAGTACTTCTCGTGTTAAAGCCTTTCTTGCCAAGCAATGTCCAGTTAGTCTTTAGCATAACATGACTGCATAAGTCTTTATTCAAATACGTGGAAAAGAAGAAAATACAAGGTTGCCATAAATTTTAGTTATTATAATATGATTGCATGTAGGTGCTTAGCAATAGGTTACTAATACAGTTTTGACATGAGATAGGTATGTCCCAGGTCAGTCTTTCTTTAAAATATGAGTAGCTGAATGCAGTTAACAGTGTAACAAAGGAACACTGAGGTAAAAATAATGCCTCTGAAGATGGAATGGTATTCTTCCTCAATTCTTAAGATTTTGGTTCTGAAACATAGATAGGCCATAGATGTGTCACTTTCTCAAAAAATGAAGAGTATCTGTCTACTGATATTCTTCACATAACATATGGAAGCATAAATGACTGCAAAAGTGGAACAAGTGCATGGAATTAGGCATTTTCTACTGTATAATCTTTACAGTCCTTTTTTTATATCTTTTGTTTTCATTTTTTAAAAGAAACCAGATAACCAAGCAGAGTCCCATTTACAACTAAACAAAAATATATTATAATGAAGTAAAATGACAAGGATTTGTGGTTTATTTAATAAGAAAACTCTTATTGTATTCACAAGCTTATGTGGAAGTTTCTTCCTTATGAAGTATTTATGGACATGTTTTATTTATAGAATGCTGCTGCTGTTGTGTGCCACATATCATGCAGAGGACTGAAAAAATAAAGAATTCTTGTATCTTGTAAAAAATATAGCCTTTAAGACAAACTCATTGTGCGTTTCTGAAATTGATAAAGAACATAATAAACTTTGGTACCTGCTCATTTTCTTAAAGAAATATCGATTTATCTCAATATTCCTCGCTTTTAACAAGGGAGAAATATGCATGTGAAGGGCAGGAGACAATTCTAACTGCAATGAACAGATGCTGCATACGTTAGTGTTTTAAATTATGTATGCTGCATGAATGTTTCTTTTCATTTAATGTGTAAACTGCAGGTGAAATTGTGTGTCCTGTACCCAAATAAAATGACAATTTAAAATGTGAATATTTTATCCCTACAAATGAAGACACAGAAACTATACATTGAATTGTGTTCATCGGAATGCCTGTGCTTTCAGTAGATTGCACTTTTCTACACAGTGGATGCTTTTAACATGACCATATTTAATTTTTTTCTGAAGTGTTATTGCCTGCTCATTCAAGCCTGGTGCAATATTATATTTACTAGTATGAAAATAGGGTGTCTTTCCTTCCTGCAGTTTAGAAATTTGATCCTCCTAACGATCTCTTCAGAAAAAAAGGACACAGTATTTTCCTCAAAACATCTGCATGAGTAATGTGAACAGAATTCGTGAAGGGCAATATTATTTTATACTGTGGTATTGAACCCAATTAGACACTCATCTTAGTAGAGCAGTGGTAATAACTTCTGTTGGTATCAGATCACTCATATCTGCAGTTGTCATCATGTAAGTAATTTAAAAATGAAAAGTTATGTTCAATTATTATGAAGTTGCCATGTATATCTGTGGTTAGTAGCACATTGCAGCTCATAGGTAGGCATTTTTACAAAGAAAGTAAGAAATTGTTAGACTTGGGAATACACTATTACACACACACACACACACACACACAGTTCTTATCAAGAATACACAATCTTAGTTTTACAGTATCTTAAAACACTGTAGAGTAGCTCCAAAAGATCCTGAAACAAGTTGAAGACAAGCTGGATGATGGTAATTCTATTCTTATTGAAACCATAGTTGGGGCATTAAAACTCTTCAACAGATACTGTTTTGTTCAGCAGATATTTTGTAGATGTTTTGTGGTAGAGTTTAGTGCATGTCTATATCCAGACATGATGTTTTTTCCAGATAGAGACTTTGATGTGAAGGCCATTCTCTGTCGTACATATTCATCTTAATTTGCCTACACTTAAACATTTTAATTCCTCTTAATCATGAAGTTGCAAAAGTATTCTCATTAAAAACAGTTTTTCGTAGCACCTGTGACAAGATAAATAACACCAATACATTTCAGGTACAGATTCTTATTTGATTAGTTCTATGTAAGTATCATAGTTAACATATTTAGATTTTATATTTGAAAAATTCCACTCTGGCTCTAGAGTTGCACAGTTTAATACAAACCATTTTTTACAAACTATCTCTACCAGGAAAAATTCTGCCACAGAAAAGTACTTTTTAAAAAAGTAGTTATATTCTAAGGAAAAAATCATTATCTGTACTAGAATTCAGCAGAACATTTCAGTTTATAACAGAATGCCGATCATTTTTAAAATGGGCTCAAACCAAGCATTCATGCATGGTAAATGCAAAGATGACAAGCAGGACAGCAGATTGATGTTCTGTACAGTATGTATTACCTAAGAATGTATACAGAACTTGTGCTTACTTCATATAATCAGCAGTTCAGGATGACCTGAAAAGGTCATAAAAATGAGTGTGAAGAAAACGAAGTACTTAAAAAACAGAGTTCTGAAAACATGAAATTAGAGAGAATATAGCATTTTGATAAATGGTTATTTGTTAAATGCAATGGCTACAACCAGCTAAGATTAAAATGTATCACACTGGAAATTCCTATGGGTGTGGTTATTTTTTTTCCCCTGCTAATTTCAAATAAACTGATATGATGCAAAGAAAAATAAATAATTTTAAAAAGCCCTCATATTTCTCTAGTTACTTGATACATGTTCAAAAAGGCGTAAGTATATACAATACCAATACTTAAAAATGACAAAAAAAAAAAAACCTTCTTGAATCCAATGCAGATGTCTCATATCTCTGAAGATCATAACCAGCATGTATAAATTTGGTAAAGAAATTAAATTAAAATTTTTCATGAATATGCAACAAATCCTTTGCAAGGGAATTTTTACATAAGTCCATGCCAAGCTGACCTCTGAACATGACTAGGAACTTCATTTTAGTTTGAGGTCAATTTAGTTCAAGGTGATAAAAATGAGATAATTTGCTTTGCCTCCTGTAACATGTACTTTTTCTTCAGAATATGCTAATAGAGCTATCATCTTAATACTGCAAGTGTAGAAATTTGCCTCATTGTAAAATAGCCACAAAATGAATAATGCACTCAATTTAAGCTTTGTGTGTAATTTAAAAGGTTTTCATGCTGTTTCTCTGCAAAGTGAACATATTCACTTCTTTCTTTATATATACTGTTAAAGTGTGTCTTCATAATTATTATTGTCACTAACAGGGATTATAATATTCATTAAAAGAAAAACTACTTAATATTAAATATAAGATAATGTTTTTAAGTAATTTTTTTTCTTAAGGGTCTATACACCTGCAATGACATCTTTCTTTTTTAACTCTGTGTGCATTATAAATACTTTCCTGATGAAGTTTCTCTCTCTTTTAGATTTTTCAATTTCTTAAAATCCTGACATGACTGTTCTTTGCAAAATATCACATAATGCATGGGTTTTCAATCTTTTGGCTTGCTGAGACCACACTGAACAAGCATGAGTTGTCTCGAGTTGCATTATGAATGTGTGACATAGTCAATGTATATAACTAACAATACATATTTTTAATGTTTTTTTTCTTTTAATTAAAATATAAAAACAGAGAGCAACAAAAACTTAAAACTAATGGGATATTTCACTCAGTTTTTGTGAAACTATTGCATAAATGTCTGTTTCAGTGGAAATGGTTAAAACTCTTAATGAGTTCTCAGGGTGTTCATCGGAGATCTTTGATGAAATATTACTCTTCCTGTGTTCTATCCTTGACAATAATTGTTCACAAATGTACATACTCCCAAAAAATGATTATGTGAATAAGGCATCACTGTGAAGCAAGAGATATTTTTTTCTGATATACTTGGTTTTGTAAGTGTCTTGTAAAGAGATATGATCAAATTTTTCTTCAAACTGAATGTCTGATTACAACTCTATACATTCTATTTGAAAATTCACTGGTAAAGTATTCATGTTGGCTTAAAATGGAGTCGAAAATAAAACAAAAAATTGATGTTTTTTTTCAGAAATCTTGAAACACATTTTCAAATTCCTTTATTAAAATGGAAATCAATTCTGCATGATTTTTCTATTGACAGCACTGTGTTTATCCAATGCATCAAAATGCACGAAATTTTTTGTCATTACTTGAACTTGCTGCAACTCAAGTTTTATTTCAAACACTGTTATTGTTTGAAACATAGCACAAGTAAGTTTGTTTTCACCTTGAAGGTGCATGTTAAACTCATTCAAATTAGTGGTCAAATCCATCAAAAATGCTAACTCTGCGAGCTATTTTTAATCTTCATGTTCTGGCACAAGTTTTTCTTTTGATTCCATAAAGAACTTGACTTCATTTCACAAATGTTAATGTGTTTGTAGCATTTTACCCCTACATCGCCACTCTCCTTTGGAAAAATAAATTATGTCCTTTTAGTCAGCATCTACAATTTTTTAAAGAACTCCTTAGACCAGGTGATGATCCAATGCTTTGGACTTGATGAAATTCTTGGTTTTGATGACAATTTGCATGACATTATCCTTTTTTAAAGCTTTTGCAAATAAATTTTATTTATGTATGATACAGTGCTGTTTCATCAAACATGAGTTGCCAGTGGCAATTGCATCATATTGTATTTCTCTCTTTTACTGATCACTAAGATATTACCAGTAACTATATTAGATATGTTGACAAACATTAAAGAAAATCACTTTCATATAATTTTTACTGCTTCATATAAGTCTAAAGATTAAGTATTGTCTTTCAATGGCACCATACCAAGCACTTTTCCAGTGACATTATGTTTATTATCAATACCTCTAATGAAAATGGTGCTTGGAGCTGTATCTGTAGAATCAGTTTTTTCACCTATTGCCAAAGCCAAAAACAAAATTTGAAAGTAGCAGTTTTGCTCCTCAAATGTCTGTAGATAAATTTTCCTGTTTCTTCAGTTTGTCTGATTACAGTCTGATGAGACTGCAGGTTGGACATGCCTGATGAAGTGGAAGTTCTAGAGTGAGATATGATATATGGAACTACATGATAAGCACATGCATGAGCATCAGGCTCTTGAAGTCTCCTTTATCCTAGAAATGTTTAGTTATATCAGAAGTCATGGTAACTTTGAGCTGATCACATGCCTCAAAACTTATTTTCTTGAACATGATTTACTAAACTTAATCAAAATCAAGATTTACAAAAATTAATCAGCAGAAACAAAAGCTTATAAAGTAATGTAAGAACTCATACAATGAAAGAAAAAGGCGTATTTCAGTTAAATCTTCGCTTAGAAATGTGAATGAATTGAAATCTGTGAAGGCCAAAAAACCATTTTTAAATGGCATTTAGGAGGCCATAATGTGAATCATAGAGTGGCTTGGCTTGAAAGGGACCTCAAGGATCTCCAAGATCCTAACCCTGTGCCACAAGCAGTGTTGACAGCTGCTAGATCAAGTACTAGATCAGATTGCTCAGGGCCCCCATCCATCCTGGCCTTGAAAACCTCCACGGACAGAGTATCCTCATTTTGGGCAACCAATTCCAGCACCTCACCACCTTCCCAGTAAAATTTCCCAGTGACTTCTAATCTAAATCTCCCTTTTGTTTAAAACCATTCCCCCTTGTCCTATCACTATCTATCCATGTAAAAATTTGTTTACCCTCATGTTTATAAACTGCCTTTAAATATTGGAAGGCCACAATGAGGTCCCCCTGCAGCCTTCTCTTTTCCAGACTGAACAAGCCCAGTTCCTTCAGCTTGTCTTCATAGGAGAGGTACTCCAGATCTTGGATCGTCCTTGTGGCCCTCATCTGGATCCTCTTAAATGTTCCACGTCTTTCCAGTGTTCGGGGCCCCAGACCTGGATGTGGTGCTCCAGCTGCAAGCTCTCAAGGGCAAAGTACAGAGGGGATATCACCTCCCCTGCCCTGCTGGCCATCTCTCTTCTGATGGTACCCAGAATACCATTGGCTTTCTGGGCTGCAACCACACACTGCTGGTTCATGTTAGGTTTTTCATCAATCTAAAACACTATGTCCTTCTCAGCAGGGCTGCTCTCAAGAAGTTCTCCTAGTTTGTATACATATCTGAGATTATCTCAACCCAAGTGCAACACCTTGTATTTTGCTTTGTTGAACCTCATACGGTTCACAAGGGCTCAGCTTTCGAGTTTATCAAGGTCCCTCTGGATGGCGTCCTTTCCTTCTTTACCAACTGCACCTCTCAGCTTGGTGTCATCAGCAAATTTGCTGAGGGTGCAGTCAATCCCATAATTTATGTCACTGATAAAGATTTAACAAAAATAAAGGTATAGTTTGCTCCTGTTTTGATTTGGTATTTCAATAGTTGAAAGTCTTTAACATAAGTCTTTTTTTAATTCAAATTTGAGTTTTGCTGTCTGATCTTTGATCAGGACTGACTCTATCTGCTATATAGGAAGAGGTACAGTGTGAGAAAAAATAAAACAAAAAAAAAAGCTTGATTACTATGATGCCAAAGATCATAATTTATGTAAGAAAGGAAGAAAATAAATAAGACAAGTTTTATATTGCTTGCTGTTTGTTTTCTTTTTGAATGCCCAGGGGAGAAATGATTTTCATAATGTCTGTACCATTTATGTAGGTCATCATCAGACTATGTAAATAGTAAGGTAGCTCAAACAAAGAAGATATAAAACAACTATATCACTCAGTTTGGAAAATGTCAATTTATGAGCTGCCATATCAGGTTTCAAAGATACCTTTACTTATTTGAAAGACTTATATCTACACAATGCATTCATCAGTATATTTTTAACATAAAAGTGGGAGAAATCCTTTAAGTACATGGGTGAAAAGCACCACCAACAAAGCTGAGCAGAAAATGTATTAGATATTGCTATTTAAAACCAAGAGAACTGGAAAGGAAGACACTATTTTCTCCTAACAATGTGGAGTCTTCTATTCATTTTGTCTGATGAGAGACAAGATACAGTCAAGAAGCAGACCCCTGCTGCACAAATCAGGACATTCCTGTCTTAACTCAAGACCTTAGTTTAACTCAAAAATAATTTGGTCTGTCATATTATAACAGCAGTAGCAATGGCACTCTTGTGTATTGTAACCTTCTACGATTCAAGATCTCCAGTTTTACTATGAAAAACAGCTGAGATTTCTGCAATAGATATCCTCTTTTGTTCCAAAAACAGAACCAGTTCCTCTACATACCTTTAAACTGGCTCTTGAGAAAAAGCTGTGGGATCTCAGCAGAGAAGATGAATGAAGTAGCATGCAAGGTGTCTAGTTTTGCTCCATGCAGTACAAAGAAATAGTTTTGAATATCTACTTGTGCTTCTATTCCAAAACCAGATGAACAGAGGATCAGACTTCTTTTTCTGTACTTTAAAGGATTCTACTGTCAGTACAACTATCTAATATCTCCATTCTAAAGCTCTCAATTTCATTTTCTCATGTGTTTATGTACAGGGGAAAGCAATTTATGTTGGGTTTTATTAAAGTGAATTAAAGAGCTGGTGTGGCATGTGGATTACTCAGCTGGTGCTCATGCCAGTTCTGAAAGTCTGTGTGTTCAAATGAATGTGATTCTATATCTATTTATAAACTACTGAAAAAAATAATATCTGTAGAGTATATCCCAAACAGGAGCTATTAGTTAAAGTATTATACTGTAATAAAACAAAATGTCACATCAATATAAAACAAAACAAAACAAACAAACAAAAACCCTCAAAACGATCATTTAGTCAAACACATTATGCTCTGTGCCATGTTATTATCAAATAATCAAAATATTATGTGAGCAATTGCTTAAAAAGTAGGTGATGAAGTTACAATGGATCTATAGTTTCAGCTATATGAATAAAGATATAGGAGTAAGTATAAGCAAATTATTAGGCAGTATAAAAATAAATATATATCTATTTAAAATTCATCTTAAAGTATCTCATGTTAACTTGCTAACTAATAAATATCTCATATTAACTCTCTTTGGGTAAAATGCACTCAGTAAAATTCTTTGTCAACTAGCATTTTACATGGTGACTATTTTCTGCACTATGTGCAGCCAGGAAGAAAAAGATTTATTTGAGATACACTATTAGGTGTGAAAGGGTGATGTAAAATAATGGAGCTCTCTGGGACTAAATTTGTAAAAATGTGAAAGACAAATGAAACAATCTTTAGTGTTGTTTCATTCTCTTCTTGGAAATATCAATAACATGAAAAACATGTCTGTACATCCTTTGAGACTGATTCCTTCTGCAATATCATCTTTCTGTTTATTTTCAGGTAGCTTACACAGATGAGGACAGAGACAAAAGCAGAGGACAGAACTCAAGGAAAAGTAACCTCACTCCAAAATAAGTATAACACAAAGGCATGCTTAAGTAGTTCAAAGGAAGTAATAAAAATCTATAAAACATCTTGTAGATAACTGGAGAAAGATATATGAGTAGATCTTACAACACTGGACCTAATGGCTGATACTAGGTTGCTAGGGAAATTTGGGATGAAAGCCTACAAAAGAGAATGGGGAAGATGTGAATAGGAAGGCATCCATGACACAGAAAGGTCAGATTCTGACCAAACAGAAGAGTGAACAGGAGGCTCACTATGTGAAGAGCATTTAATTATTACTTATTACAAGTAATAATTAAATAAGAATAGCGAGAAAAGAGATGCTTGCAGTGACAACCAGCACAGTGTGTTGTCAAAAGATGGAATAAATGCAATGGATTGTACAATCTTGCAAAAATTTGCAAATCTTCAAAGAGTTTGTGAAGCTGGGATTATGAAAATAGTCTCTTCTTGAGTGTAGTCAGCAAGTGTAAGCTAAAAGGACTATGATTTTGCACATAAATCATTAGGGATTTCTGTCAGAATCCTTGAAGAAAGTTAGTGATACAGCGTTTAAAATCAATCTTGTTGTTTTTACAGTCTAAGCTTGTAATATTTTTCTTAATAATATTAATGTGACTTTTAATAAGATTTAATCCAATTAAAAAGCATGTATTTAATGTCCTTTATCTCTCAAATTATGCAAAAGAAATAGAATTTGGAATATTCCATATAAATTTAAGAAATCAATAAGATGAAATAAAATTAGGATAATAGTAAAACTGTTAGCATACTTTAGGAGAAAAATCATATGAGCTGACAGAAAGGGATAAATATTTTTCTTGGCAACTGTACTGAAAAAGGTTCTACATACTGTTGAAAATTACTCTTAGAATGTGAGTCACCTGTATGGGTGACTCCACAAGTCATTTTTGCTGGATTTGATAGAGGTGTAAAATGTAAGACACAGATGGCAATTATTCTGCTCTACTTGGCACTGTGAGATTTCAGTTAGAATGCTGTTTTGTTGTTGTTGTTGTTGTTGTTGTTGTTGTTTTTTGCCACTAAACTATAAGAAATACATAGACAAAACTGGAAGCCAGCATATGCTAACAAAAATATTTGGAGGCTTTGAATATTTCTTACAAAGGAAAAATAAGCAAGAAAAAAACAACAACAAAAAAAAAAAACACCCAGCTTAAATTAACCTCGAAAATACAGAGAAAAAGTAGATAGCAAACTTCAGAAATTTTAGAGTATTCTCTATGTCCACAGAATGAATACAGAGAATGAACTGTCTCAATTGCAACAAGATGTTTTTCATATATGACCAAGTATGGTTCAAGAATGTTTAGACCTATTGACAAAATATTTCATAGGACAATGCATTTAGGGATTCTGTGTCTACAATTATATTTACTGGTTCTAATAAGAGGGTTGAAATTCAAAGTTTCAAAGAATCAATGTCCATTTCCAATGTCCATTCTAGAGAATATATCCCTCCAGGTTACGTCAGTATTTCATTTCTATTTTTGTAAGGCTGACATAGTGAGCTCCTATGACCATAAGTGTTTTATTGGCACACATGGCAACATTTCTTATCATAAAAATGAAAGTTTCCTCAGTAAATTCAAGCTCTTGTCCTCATCACAACAACCTAGAACTTTCTCCTTGGCAGACAAATCATAAACAAACTTCTAAATCTTTGTAAATGGGTTTTACATCCAGTTATTCTTTCATTTCTTACACCAGTGTAAGAATTTGTTTTATATTTTTTGATCACTATTGAGTGTCACCCTTTTTCATACACGATACGTTATAGGTTTCAAATAAATATAGAGATAGAAGTATACGAGTGATGCAAGGTTGTGTAGGGGTGGGGTCAGGAAGGTCAAGGCCCAGCTGGAACTGGGCTTGGCAAAGGGTAAGAAAGGATTCTATAAATATAAAATCTCTCTATATATTTGAACAGAAACTGAAAACCATATGGTTTTGATCATATCTTGATGATATTGTCTCCAAGATCTATTAAATTGGCATTCTTGAATGCAATATTTCATCTACCATAGGTATTTTTTCTGCTGCAAGGTAGTTAGTGGTTTCCTGTGACTTTCAGATCTTTTCTAATATTCATAATTTTGTGGATAATTCAAAGAGATTATTTTAGTAATTCTGTGCCCGTATTCACAGTGGCAGCTAATCAATTTTCTTTCCTGTTTTCATTTTTTTTCAGTTCACTCAGTGTATTCTTGAAGGAACTCTTCCTATTGTCTTTGAAATGAAGTTGCCTTCTTTCAAGGTGGTGCCAAAGATGAAGTAGTTTTCTTTTTCCATTAGCAAATACTTTGTAATAGAAGTTTAAAATTACAGTTCATCAGTTGACATAGTCTGAGAAAAGCCCATTTGAACATAATTTGTTCTATCCGATTCAGTTTCCTTTAAGGATCCTCATACCATTCATCCTTTTTCATTTAATGATAGTAGAATTTTAGAGATTATTTCAGCTTTTTTTTTTTCTTTCCTAAACAGAACTTACAGCTCACTGCTAAAAGGCAGGAAAACTAATGTTTTTTCTTCATTG
This sequence comes from Lagopus leucura, assembly GCF_019238085.1. Taxonomy (NCBI): domain Eukaryota; kingdom Metazoa; phylum Chordata; class Aves; order Galliformes; family Phasianidae; genus Lagopus; species Lagopus leucura. The sequence continues at coordinate 51,963,617 of NW_024962264.1, forward strand.
TTCCTTTCTTTAGTCACTCGTCAGCCATAAGCATAGTTTCTGATCAGCTAATCATTGAGCATGACTCAAAGTTAACAGCGCTGTTGTAATAATAGGGAATATATAATCATCAGTATTGGAATATAAGGAATTATATCTATTGCCATGAGGTCATAGGTGGCAGCCACATAAAAGAATAAATAGCTGAAAATACAGAATGCCATTATGCTTTGATTCTAAACAACTCTACAATTTATTCCAAAACTGGAAATAAATTATGGCCTCAGCTGAAAGCTGAGATAAAAAAAAAACAAAAAAACAACAACAAGAAGAGACTGCTTTTCTTATCACTATTCGAATTGACTTGTTTCACTAAATTGTCTCTTCCTCTCATTTGAATCAGCAGTTTTCTATTTCTGTAAACCAAAAATAATTAAGTGACTTTTGGGATGCCTTATCTTCTGAACCCACATAAGGGCACATATAAGTCTATTTTTTTTTATATTGCAGGGTATACTAACACATGTCTGATATGTGACAATAGCAGAACTGTACAACATCTTGTACAATTGCAGCAATTTAGAGATAGCTACATTTTTATTCACCTTTTATAGATTCCTAAGAAATAGCCCATTGAATTTTTAGATCAGTCAACAGCAGTTTAAAAACTACAGGACTTTATAAGCCTCTTCAGTACCTCCAGTTCAAATTTTTTTCTTTTTGTAATTCTATTTTTATCATTCCCCTAAGCTAGTTTTCCTGGAAAATGTGACAGTGAAAAAGGTGACTCCCTGCAAGTCAAAACTGTTTCTGCAGGACATGATAGGCTTAATATAGTAATGTTTGAGAATAAGTTGCAGATTATTCAACACGACTTCAAATACTACATGATGCAGTTTGGGGTTAGACATAAAGGAAGCATAGTGTATAAACTTATGAAAATCAGTGTCAAAATAATAAATAGATATTGAAAGGCTGCAGGGCAAAGTGCTAAGGTGTTTAGTATCATTACTTTGCAGAAAGAATGCCAAAGAATCACTGATTGACACCTACTGATATTCTATTTAAAAGACATTTGAGATCAAGGATATCTGTAATGTGATAAATTGTGTTACCTGAAATGGAAATGTGCAAATGTTTAAAAAGTCAGCTGAAGACAAATAAAACTGTCAGTTAAATGTGGGCTGCCAGGATCTGCCCCGCATTTGATTCATATTCAGTTTGAAGAGCAGCATCGGTGTTACCATACAACGTGGTCCAACTGTCTTACGAAATGATCACAAAAAAGCACATAACATGGAGAAAAAGAGGAAATGTGCTTGGGTTTCAAAAGTCAGGAAAAGAAAGGTCACTGTCTCCATTTCAATGCCTGAAATCTCAAGAATTAATGCAGACTAAGGCAGATGAGTCATCAGGTCTGCTGCTGTCATGCCAACACTTCCACGCAGTAATTGTGTAACAGTGTCTCAGAAGAGACGTTTGAGTCCCAGTGGCAGTACAAGACACCTAATTGTACACTGTTAACATATTGCCTTTATTCAGACTGCCTGCCAAATAAACTGAATATCTGTTAATGGATTTTTAAAATCCATCTGGCTCCCAGCACTTCAACTTGGTGTCCTGCAGCAGCTTCCTTGCCTTTGATAGTAGGTTAATAGATTGCCATATCCCCTTATATACTGGCACAAAGAGAACAGAATAAGCATCATATGAGTGGCTATTATTCCATGATAAAGCAGAAATACATGATTACCGTATGTGACATAATACAAAGATAAAGCCAACTGCAAAATTTTTTCTTTGGAAGAAATTTTTATGTGAGACTTTCCTTCTCCAGTGTTATTCTAACGCATAGAGTAGCAAAAGACTCTTTGTTAAAAAATAAAACAAAAAATCAGCAGTTGCTATTTGTGGAAGATAAACTCTGATTTCTTAGAATGTCTAAGTACAGGGCATAAGAACTGCTTCAATGATTTTATGATGCAAGTGTTTACCTATGAAACCACCCTAACAAACACTAATCCATTTGAAATTCTGGGTATTCATATCAGAGTGTACATGCAATAATGAAATATTGAAATATATATAGAATTACATACATGTATGCATACGCCAAACCCATGTATATATTATCAAAATGTATATTGTAATAGTTTAATAGGTAATAACAAGAGAGTTAAATTAATTCTATCTCAGATTTCCTAGTACATTTCTTAATGTTATACAATGTACAGTGATGCGTTTATGGCTGACACATCCAGAATATTTTTTATTAATTTCAAAATAGTCATCTTCCTGAAGCTTACAATAAATTAATGTCAAGAAACACCCTGAAATCTGTTATGTTTAAAGTGTGTTATAATTAATATGTTGGCCACTAAGAAAATCTTATTCAAGAGGGTAAGAACCATTTCTTATACTAAAGACAAATATGCTTGCCCTACAAAAATGTAAGAAAGAAGCTTCAGTGAAGAAACTGGTATCACTGATATATGTAAAAGGACCTTTAAGTGTAATAATAATTACACTTAATTATCAGCTATAATAATAATGCCAGCTTTACTATTAGTGTTCTAAAGACTGTAAGAAGTGAGAGCTTTGTCATAGAGTTTATTTTCTTGAGGCTCGTTCCTTGAGTAATTTTCCAACTATGAGATCCTTAAAGACAAACGCAATGTTCATTTACCAACAGAACAAAGGAAATTGTAATTTCTAGTTTTATTATCTCCTTGTGTTATTCTTCATGGAGACATTACACTCAAAATCTTCTTTAAGAGTAATAAGAAACTGCATGTTATGTATAAAGCAAGTATAATTGAAAATGTAAGAGTCTATGATTTTTATGATAGAATCATAGAACATCCCAAGCTTTAAGGGACCCACAATGATCATTGAGTATAACTCCTGGCTCCACACAGGACCACCCAAAATTCAAACTCACAGAGTGAGAGCATTGTCCAAACATTCCCTGAACTCCAGCAGCTTGGGGCCATGACCACTGCCCTAGGGAGCCTGTTCCATGACCACCACCTCCTGTGAAGAATCTTTTCCTAACACCCAACCTGACCCTTTCTTGATGCAGTTCCATGTTATTATCTCAAGTCACTGTCACTGATGGCTAGAGAAAAGGAACAGCAGATTAATCAGATATAATTATTACACCAAAAAAATAAAGAAAAAAAGTACTACATAGAAATAAATTCAATAGAAGAAGAGAAAGAGGAAGAAGAGGAGGAAAAGGAAGAGAAAGGAACACTGCATAGTTGCTACCCCTTTTCCTGGTGTTATGCTTATCTCACATCTGCACCTCATGGTCCTGAGCTTGATGGCTTCATGCACACTGTGGTGGGAAGGTGTGTTACAGACTGTCACCAGCATCCTGAGTCCTTCACTTGATGTTCATATTGTTGACTTAAGACCCACTTGGGGTAATTTTGTGTGATTGCTAACATGCTTTTCTGCCTTTTATTTTTATTCTTTCTTTTGCATTTCCACATCCAAATGTACTGTATACGTTATTATTGTATAATGTATATAAATTGTACATTATGCCTTTTACATACATTAAATATAATTTCTGTTTTTTATTTGTTACTCCTAAAATGAGATTTGTTTAGCTGCATATCTCCATTGTATCTCCATCTCACTGTACGTGAATGGTTTATAGCCTTGGGATCTCCAGGCTCATGCTACATCCTTTATCTTTTTGTGTTCCTCTATGCCTCATCTTGTGTCTCTGCATATCAAAGTTTCTGTTACCACACCAGGTCTGCATTTCTTTGTACTACATCATTATGTTAGAAGTATAAATACATCATTCTACATGGATTTACTGCTTATCACTTAAATAAAATTATGATTATAACAAAACAAAAATAAAGTAGAAGTAGACACCTTGTCAATTAGAAAAATTACTTTCACGGAGAAATCAAGTAAAACAAAGCCCCAGGCAGGTCAAGGAAAATTCATGCAGAGCAAGCCTGACAAGCCTCAGTCCTGATGACTTCAAAACACAGTAAAAAGTTTATTGTCTATTTCTAGCAGTGGCATTATGGCCCTATATTCTGTAATACAAAATTTTATTCTACTTTCCGCTTGTTTATTTCTGTTTCTACCCATTTGCCAAGTCTATAGTATCTGATCCTTTTTCTCATGAATCATACATTGAGTAGGAGTACCAATTTGCAGAAAGAATGTCATACTGTGTAAGTATTTGTTTTTATCAACAAAAGCTATGGGTGTAACAATGTCAATCCAACTTTCATTATGTTTGGTAGCACACTTTTAAAACTGTGTGCCATATGTTCCCTTCTGTTAAAGAGACAGTCAAAATCTAATAATTCAATGCAAATACGGGCAGAATATAATCATAGTAAGCCTGCAAAATGAAGCTAGAGACACCAGGAGGGAAGAGTTTGCCCTGAATACATTGTAGCCTTACCAGTGTTAATCCCATGGTAACAAAACCTGTTAGCTTGTCTAAAGAGCGAAATGTGAATAGCTGAAAGAAAAAGGCATAAAATGTCCCATCAGAAAACAGAGTATGTAGTGTAAGCTTTACCACCAGCACTGGAAAGACAGGAAGTTAGAACTTTCTCATAGGGTTAACCAAACAAACTGAAATTTCCTTCAGCGGTCAAGATCCTTCAGGTCTTCTGATTTCAGAGCAGTACTTCACTGGAATTCCTAGAAGATTCACTGCATGATTTCTCAGTTTGGTCAAAACTTCAATTTTAATTCAGAGAAGTACTTGAAAAGTACTTGAAATCTGTATGTACTTTCAGCAAAACTTTCTTGAAACTGTCTAACAAGTTACACAGGGGAGTGTTCCTAATATACAATCTATTCGTTGTTTTTATGAATTTATATAGATTTCTCGTGTTTTTTCTGGTGCCTTTTTTTTTTTTTTTTTTTTTTTATTCTTGTTATTTTTTGATGATGAAGTGGTCTTTGAGATGATAATTCCATTTTACATTCTCTAAAACTGTAGCCATAACTTTTCTCTTATCAAGACTCTACAAACAAAATTCTTCCCGTGTTTCTTACAAATCCCAAATTCTTTTTTTATTGCCATGCAATTGTAGGCAATTTTAGTGGAGAATATAGCATTGGTAATACATGAAATTAAATAATATTCTACAAAAAATATCATCTCTGCTTAGCAGAATAAAGTCATAGCTTCCTAATGTCTTAAACATGATTGCTTCTCTCCAAATTCATTAATTTCTTCCTGTAAAGAGTATTTTTCATAGAAAAACAAAAACAAAAACAAAAAACAAAACAAAACAAAACTCCTCAGGTAACATGGTTTAAATCAAATCAAGAATGAATTTATTTGTTGACAAATAACAGAAAATTAACAAATTCACAGAATCATGGAATGGCCTAGGTTGAAAAGGATCACAATTATCAACTAGTTTCAACCCCCTGCTATGTGCAAGGTTACCAACTGCTACACCAGGCTGCCCAGAGCCACATTCAGCCTGACCTTGAATGCCTCCAGGGAAGGGGCATCCACAACCTCCTTGGGCAACCTGTTGGGCAGGGCAACCATGGCCCTCTGTGAAAAACTTCCTCCAAAGTGATGCATTCAGAAACAGTATCAATAAACATCAGATAAAGCATAATGTGAGTGTAGAGGAAATGCTAAATCACAGCTTGAAACAATGATTGAGCAGCTGGGAGGAAAGCAGGGCCAACCTTAGGGAGTTCAGCTGCACGCAGTGCACCTGAGTGACTGGAAGGGGTGGACCCTGCCTCCACCCCTTCCCACACCTCATTTAAGGGTTGGCAGTGGAGGCAAAGGTATCTTGTTGAAGGTATCTTTATACTTGAGGCCTTCTAAAGGTAAGTAGTTCCTTTTCTTTTATTCTTGCCTATGGCTGTTGCGTTTGAACAAACATTTCCTTGCTGCAGCTTAGGACCTAGTTGCTCTGCTGTCATTGCTCCACTTTCTATTGCATTACAATGAGAAACTTGTAAGTATATGCCTATAAAATCGAAATGACTGACAGCTAGCACCAAAAGTTCATAACAACTTCTCAGTATGATATTCAGAGTTATATATAAGCACTCACCCCATTCCCCAGGATATGAGGGCTACAAACATGTCTGCACACTACATTGTTTTGTATTGTTTTGAGATGCAGCTGTTTGGAGGCCTGGGTCCATTAGCCTTACATGTGCAAGTCTCTTTACTTGTAAGTATCTAAGGCACACAGGCTGACAGCAGACTTCCCTATGAGGCCACATACATCACCGGGGTGTGTGCCTCCTGCCTGCTGCTCTCCATGTTATCACTTCAGAGCCCGATGCTATTCCACCCAGCCTCCCACAGGAGGCTGCTGCTCCAGCCTTGGCAGAGATTGTAATGCTAGGGGAGACTGACTGCATCAAAGCAGTTTGTATTTTGTTCCTCCGTCTGCCATCTTTCCCTCCATGCTAAAAATCTCTAGCTCATACACTAGATACACATGTATATTGAAATAATGAACTTTTCAGTAAAATAATTATATTTTATCTTAATTTTAGACCAGTATGTCATGGTTGCTGCACATTTTGACCCTGCCCTACATCCTACCTTACTGTATCGGTCTAGCTTAGTGTCATCCACTATTTTTTTAGAAGACTCCAAAGTACTCTCTGAGAAATGACTAATTGTTCTAATTGGGAAATGTTAACCGAAAACCATTTTTTTTTTTCTTTTTTTTTTTTTTTTCATCCGAATGGACACCCTTCTACAGTTTTACTTCTAGCTCTAATTTCCACATTTTGAGTCCATGATCAGATAATATCCTATTTTCTGTGTTTGCATCTATGCAGTTTTCCACAGAACTATTTTATCTGATGCATAAACTTGCTTGAATGCTGTATTTTCAAAAAGTGCATAAAAATATTTTCAATGAAGTAACTTATTTTCTTTGTGCTCTGACAATATAAGTGTATCAATTAGAGCCGTCTTTCTCTGGCATAAAATCTCATTACTGGATTCTCTAATATTTTTCCATAAATCATTGAGCATGATAGCTGCCTATAGGAAAGATTGAGACAGAGATTGAGTCTCATTAAAGCTCTTGTTAAGAAAGATGGACAGAGCATAATTATTTTCCTTCAGGTTTTCTGAGTAGTAAAGCCTCTTTAGATCATACTTCTTTTAAAAAATTCAAACTCTGAGAAATCAATCTGCCGTAATTTTCAGTCCTAATTAGTATTTTGAGGGTATTGGATTTCCTGAGTCTAACAGATATTTCTTTTTAAGTTACTGAATGAAATTGGTAAATAATACCTACTGAAATATTGCATGAACGTGGTAAACTCTATAAAATAATAGCATAAATATAAAAGGGTATATGTATTAGTGCTACGTTATCATTCAGATTATCCTTTGTTATTCTAATATGTAATTTGTATAATAATGCAACTGAACAATAAATTGAAGCTAATAGCTAAGCTTTGAACTGAAAGGTAACTCTTCATAATGCTTTATAAAGTAAGACTTTTCAAACAAATGTCAAAAACAATGAGAAGTACTAATAAATTCACTTATTGATGCTCCGTGCAGTACAGAAAAACATAGATAAAGGTATAGCCTTCACTTAAGCAAGAAAAACAATACTACAACATACAGACTGCACTTTCCGGGATCAAGCCACTAACATATATGATGTATTCATATAAAGAGTGGATGGTTCACGTGCTTCAGTGGAAGATGTTTGCTATCACTATGCACATAACTTCTTGCCCCTAAAAGAAACATAGGGCTAATTTTATAAAAGATAGTGTCTAGAATTTAAATAATATTCAAGTGTATCCATGTTTACAGTTGTGTGGTTTAAGTGTGTATGTGTGTTTATATATTTATTTATTTGTTTATTTATATGACTGTGTATTTATACTGATTTTACTTCTAAATGTCACCTGCAGTACTGGGAAACAAATAGCAAAGAAGAAAGGTAAATCAAGAGTAAGAATAAGAGGTGAATAATAATGTATCACATCCCATGAATTAGCCTGGACGAGCATTAAATTATTCTAATAAAATTTCCCACTCATTACATTTATGTGAGATGATTAGAAGAAGTATGATGTTAAAAAAGTTATCCTTTTTTATTTTAATGTAATTTCTTATTACGGTCTTTTAAGTACCATTGCTATTAACTCTTTCACCCCTAAGAAAATTAAATCTGACTGATAATTATATCCTTAGTTGTTACTTGTGCTATAACTTATAGGCAATGTTAAATTCTCTGTGAGATTAGTTCTTAATATTTAAAGACAAAGGAAGTTGCAAAGATAATCACTAAATTAATTCAAGGGAAAGAGATATCATCTACCCAGATACTTCAGTTTCCTGACTTGAAAAGCAAAATACCAGGGAAAAATCAAGGAGTAGATATCATTCTTCTGTTTCAATGAAACAAAATGAGATGTGGATCATTTGATATATGTATTTCAACATGATAAAATACTACATCATTAATTCTACATTCTTGTTTCTTTCTGGTGCATTACACAATGGTGTAACAGTCTGCAAATTACACTATGTATTTGCAACACATACTGAAAAGAGAAGGCTTAAACGGAGATGTTAACTAAGGTGTTATGTCAGTGCAAGTAGATATATTTGGCAAAATTAAAATTAATTTGATCAAGAATATCCATCTGAAATAATATTTTTAGTGTGTGGAGGACAGAAGGTAGGGGAAAGATTCAATTTGGTAACAACGCATTTTCAAATTTGTCCTTCAAGTTTGATATTAAGTAGGCTTTGACCTTTCAGAGATCCTTCCATTCTTGTTGGATGTTTAAGTTTCCTGCGCAGTTTAAGCAACTGTTACCTCTAAGGTTTCTAGCCTGATTTTAGTTTACAACCTATTTCATTGGGAATCATATTCTCTTTGTTCACTGCAATAGCCTTCATAAAGTGTAATTGCTAATGAAATTTCATCAAAGGCTGTTACTTTTTTTTTTTTTTTTTTTTTTAATCTCCAGTAGGGGAGAAGAGGGGAAAGAATTAATATCTGGACACATTAGCTATTTACTAGTAACAGTTTTAAGAGGACCTGTGTTGCACTGATAATTTTCAGATGAGTATGTGTAACAATAACAACATGGACTTCTGAAAATAAGTTTTATATTAGACATTTAGAATTTTACTTGAATGCAAGTTAATTGTTTCACTGCTGTGTTTTGGTAAGACTTGGGTCACCTTCCATAGATTCTAAATGGATTTTGTGTCCTGTTGTGTGATTTTTAAAATTTATTTCAGAATCTTTGCCATAGTAAGCATAAGACACTCAAAAAGGAGGTTAGAAAAAGTTGCACATATGTATGATCAAAAATATTTGGGTGAACTTTGTGTTAATTCTGTGTTCAACTGTAGCATGATTTACCCAAGAAGCATCCTAAGAAGAATTCTCTTGTCAAGGCATATATTTTACTACTTTCACTACTTTCCTGAAAATTTCGAAGTGTGGTTTAGTTTTCCTGTTCCTCAGCTCTCCCCACCTTTTCTAATGCCCCAAAGTGTTAGACAGAAATGTCCTTATCACCATGTATACTAAATTCTAAGATTCGGGTAGTTGCTCATAGGTACCCACGTGAGTGTCTTCCCTGTTTATCATATGTGGATAGACACTTCTGTAATTTCCCTCTCTGGCACGTTATTTATGAATAAATGTTCTGAAGACTGATACAGAGATTCAGATTTAATTTACAAATTAAATTTTTCTCACTTAAGAGAAAATTATTAAGTGGATTTCATGTTCTCAATTAGACTCTCTTCATTTTTATGTGAGAAATGGAACTGAGGATCTAGCTGCAATGCAATTGAACAAGCATTCTGCCTCTTTCAGAAGTCCTCAATTTCAGCACAGTCTGGTTTTGCCATGCCATACAGAGTAATCTCTACACAGAGAGGGCTCTCCTCTAAATCACTTTAAAGTTAAACCTGCCTCTAATTTGAATAATAACACTGTATTTTTCTTAGCACATGTTTAATAGTCAGAATTTAAGATTAGGTTACTCTTGGAAACAAAACTGAACATATTCACAATTTGCTTGAACAAAATGTGAAAACATTCTCAGGCTGAGTACGTAGAATAATGCAAACAAATCTTCAAGCAGAGAAGAAGAAAATCTATGCCTGCTATCCACTGACACTAAATGCTAGAAGGAAAGGAAATATTTAATTCCTGAAGTTTCCAGATCACAAAGCGATCTGGAAACATGTCTATGTGAAAACCAATTATTTGAACTTTATAGAGTAATAAACTCAGCTGGGGTAAATGGCTTTATAGCAGTATAATGTATTAATGTACCAAGTGCAAAGTTCACTTATAAAGCATGATGATGCAGCAAGTATAATTGGAATCACCTGATGGATATCAACTAAGCTCTGTTTCACACGTGCTTTCTATCCAAATCTCACGTATTCTCAGGCACTCAGGTTAGTGTGCAATTCCTTGTACGATAGCAGGTTCAAAAAGAGAGGAAAAAAAGCTGTGATGAACATTCATCTGTGATGATGAATGTTGTACACATTAGAGGTATTTACCACTACAATGAATTTGCCAAGGTATATGGAAGGGTGTCATCTTGATCTGACAGCACATTTTTAAATTTTAAATTCAATGACAATCTCGATGGTATTTTTTCCTCAGCAGAGAAATAAAGCTCAAATCGTAAATGTCCTGTCAGACAATAAGAATATGATTTGTTTCTCTCTGAGATTGTCTGAGGACTTCGGGAGTATACTACTCACTGACACTAAATCTTACTGGAAATTTCTTGTAAACAGAAGCACAAAGTGATACATCATAGATGACCAGCAAAATCTACAGAATTGATCTGAAAAACATCTGCACAGCTTTTGAATGAGAAGATTATATCTGTCATTTACTAAAATGCATTTTTCTATAATTTTTCCAAGAGTTTGTTATTTTCCTTTTTCTCTATATTTTCATTATTCTTAACAACTGTGAGTGTGAAATATTTATTCTTCAGACAAGATAGGGATTTAAATGAGATATAATGTAAAGGCTGAAGTTTTCAATACCTCTTTTATAACTATATTTAAAAGTCAGACCAGTTAGCCCCAGGGTACTCTACCCCTGACCTGGAAGTCTCATATGGGGACTAGAATAACCACCTCCACAGTTCACGTGGAAGCAGAGATCTGCTATTTCACCTGGACTGCCACAAGTCCTTGGGTCCAGATGGGATCCACCTGTGAATGCCAAGGGAGCTGGTAGGAGTGATTGCAGAGACCCTTTCCATCATCTATGAGTAGTCCTGGTCAACTGGAGAGGGTTGGAGGTTTTTCAGCATGACTCCCATGTACAAGAAGGGTTGTGACAAGGATCTAGGGAACTACAGGCCTGTCAACCTGACTTCAGCGCCAGGACAGTCAGATCATCAAGCAGATCATCCTGGGGGAGATCATGTCGTGTGCAGGACAGAGGATCATTCCTAGCCAGCAGGGGTTCATGAAAGGCTGGTCCTGCTTGATCAACCTGCTCTCCTTCTGTCTTTGAGTGACCTGCTTGGTGGATGTGGGGAAGGCTGTTGATTCAGTCTCGCACAGTATTCTCCCAGGGAAGCTGGCAGTCCTTGGCTTGTACAGATGCAGTCTTTGCTGTTTAAAGAGTTAGCTGCATGGTTGGGACCAGAGAGTGATGGTGAGTAGAGTTAAATCCAGCTAGCAACTGATCACAAATTGTGTCCCCCAGGGGTTGGTACTGCCTGTCCTATTTCATATCTTTATTGATGACCGCCATGAGGGCATTGAGAGCACCCTCAGTAAGTTTGCAGATGACACCAAGTTGGCAGGAAATGCTGGTCTGCCTGAGAGTAGGAAGGACATACAGAGGGGCCTGAACAAGCTGGGATGAAGTTTAACGAGACCAAGTATCGCGTCCTGCACTTTTAAAAAGCAAAGTTTTGGGACAGCGTGCCTGGAAGACTGGAAGAAGAAACAGACCTGCATGCTTATGCTCAGTTGAACATGAGCAAGCAGTGTGCGCAGGTGGCCAAGAAGGCTGTCCTGGCTTGTATCAGAAATAGCTGAAGCAAAAAAGAGATGATCCCTCTGTACTCAGCCCTGGTGAGGCCACAACTTCAGTACTGTGTTCAGGTTTGGGCCTCTCACTACAAGAAAGACACTGAATCCCTAGAGTGTGTTTAGAGAAAGGCAACAAAGGTGGTGAGGGTTCTGGTCTTAAGAGGGATGGCTGAGGAAAGTGAGATTGTTTTTCCAGATTACTCTGGAATAGTCTCACAGGAGACTTTATTGCTCTGTACAACTACCTGAAGGTAAGTGGGAGTAAGCCTCTTCTCCCATGTAACTAGCAATCGGATTAGAGAAAATGGTTTCAAGTTGTGCCAGGGGAGAATTAGGTTAAACATTAGGAAAAACTTGTCTGAAAGGGTTGTCAGGTGCTGGAATGGGCGGCCCAGAAAGGTGGTGGAGTCACCATCCTAGGAGTTGTTCAAGAAGCGTTGACGTTATACTGAGGAACATGGTTTAGTGGGAAATACAGCTGACAGGTGGACAGTTAGTCTGGGTGATCTTGGATGTCTTTTCCAAACTTAGTGATTTATGATCCTATGAAAGGAATCTCTTAGGGTGAAAATTTTGGTTAGTATTTCCTGTTGGAAAAAGAAAAAAGAGATTAGTCTATCACACATTTCAAGTTTAACTTAAATCAGGTAAAGGTAGAATTTACTGCATAAATTTAAGCACCAAACTCAATTATGTTTCAGAGTATAGGAGGCAACAGAATACATTATGAGGTGTGAAGGTAGGTAGATAAAGCAGGAAGAGAGGATAGATAGATAGATACATAGATAGATAGATAGATATGCTGATGTTAGAACAGGGAGGTGAAAGAATAGATTAAATCTGGTTAGGTGAGTTTTTAAATTTTTCTTAACCAATTTAATTATTACTGATATTAGTTATGTGTCCCTGACATCCTGATTAATGTCCCAAACACTCAGGAATCAGTGCTGCTGACTGTACATATTCTAAGACAATGTTAATCATATGCAACATGTATTTCAATCTGGAACAGAATAATTTGGAACATTTTATTGTCTTTAAGCAAAAAAATGGGACTGGATTAGTGACAGAGATATTTGAGTAGCAATCTGATAACACATGTTCTCCAGAAAGGGTATGGCCATGCTTATTTTCTCTAAGAAAAAAGAAATAGCTATGCAGTAAAATATGTATACAGGTGGTCAAACTCTAACTGCGTGCACATTATTTCCTATCAGCATCACTCAGAATCACAAAGACAGTAAGTGCTACCTCAGGAGATATTTTCTGCCAGATTTTTCTGAAAGAAAAAGTCCATTTAGAAAATAGGGAAGACAGAGAAACAATCATCAGGAATAAGAAACTGCAGTGGAGCAGGGCTGATAGGGAAGGAGACTGAATATCTTTGTTCCAAAACTGACAGCAGAAAAGGGGAGGTCTGTGAGGCCTCCATACTCTGTAAATATGGATTATTAAAGATCTGTGGCACACTGTAATAAGTAGATTTAAAGAAATTAATGGTAGTAATGAGGTACGTAATGGTAATCTACAGGAATCACTTAAGGGGCTTAACAGAAGATTTTATTTTTTTTTAAATCAGAGCAATTGATATACTTGAATAAAACAAACTGGCTTCTGCTATACAAAATTAAAATACCACAAATACACCACTTTTTAAGTCATAGAATATAGGGTGGTTTTGTTCATTATTTGATTTTTGACTTGAAAACAGATGAAACATAAAATCTCAATCTTGTTTGTAACTTAGGCCATGATGTTTTAATTGTACATATTTGAACAGTATTTCAGGACCTACCTGAAATATTATTGTAACACAGATTAATTACAATTTCAGCAGCTCTCCTGATCAATACACTGCATGAAAACACATCATTCATGCTGCATAATTCTGTGTTTAACAAGCAGTGTGATGTAGTAAAACATAGAAAGAAATAAATAGCTGAATCTTAAATATTTCTTTTAAATTATACATTTATATTAAATTTCTTTATTATTATTATACATTAAAAATGTATAGTAGGACCATCTCTTATCAACATGTATTACATGTAGTGGAGTCTGCAGTGGAAGTGATTGCAGTCTCAGAACTGCCTGCCGCTGATATAGTGCAAGTGGTAAAACATTACGACATCATTAGGAGATACTCGAGGTAAAGCTCTCGAATAGGTCATATTATCTTCTTTTATGATTTCCCAATACAATGGATTGGAACTGATGACCAACAGCATAAAATTATACTGCAAGTTATAGAAACACCTCTTTCAAAAGAATTAGATGTGACAGTCTGTTTATAGAAACAGATCAGATTCACTGCAAATTCAAACTATTTTTGTATTTCTGAATCATATAGCATCATTTTTGTCAACTTATGCTCAGCTCTAACCTTTGGAATTAGTAATTACAAGTAAACTGTATAATGAAACAATATAGATATGATGTTTACTTGAAGACTTGCTCTATATATGTACCTTAGAATATTTTCTCTGACCTTCCTTGACATCATTTTTTTCAAAAATGATCTTAAAAATAAGCATTTAATTCTTTGTTTTCTGTTAATTCTATGCTGGGTGTTTATCTTAAAATTCTTCACATTTCATATTTTAACTTCCTACATATTATTCTTACTTGACATTTTAATTAATTTTTTAATAGCTACTGATGAATTCATTTTAAATCCTAGTCTGGGTGCAAATATAAATACAAATATTTGAAATATGTATACATTTATGCCATTTGCATACTTCAGAATTTGGGTTGTTATTAAAAACATAATGGTGTAGACGCACATTCACCCCAAATATGTGTGTCACCCAACATTGTGTATACTGTGCTAATATTCATCTATCTTGTAATACAAAGGTCTTGAAAGAAACTGGCTTGACATAAGAGTTTGCACATTGTTTGTAGAACAAAAATATACAGAACAATAGCATTCTCCAGGTGAGTATGGCATAGAAAGAAAACAGTGTTTTGCAATGCAACAGAAAAAGAAAGACTATCCTAGTATCATAGCTCCTTTTGGGTAGAGTTATTCTTCCAAGAGTAGTGTAGTTGAACATAGATCAAATATGGCTAGACTTCAATGTTTACTCACATAAAAACATACTGATTTATAATTTTTGCTAAGGATAAATACCATAATGGTATCCAAATAATTAAATTTTGTCTTTGATGTATCTGTACCACCTTCTCAACTTACAGTATGGTTTGATAGTGTAAGAATTTTATCAGTCAGGGAATTTATCTAAGTATAACGTAAGGTGATCTGTTTTAATTTTATTTAGAAAGCATAAATTCTGCCTTGTATTTAAGTAGTCCAGATGAAAATATTTTGTTTTTATGTAATGCTGAGAGAAGAAAATTTAATGATCACATTTGATACTATTATGGATTAATCTGTATAACTGCAAGTTTAAATCTGTCAGTTCTGCACTAATGAGACAAAGGCTATTTGCAATGAAGATGCTGTTAAAAGCAAAATGAGTGCCACAATGGTCTTTTAGCTCTAATTGTATTGTGCTGACATTTGGGTAATTATCTGTGGTTCAGTATAATTTTATCTTTCATGCCACTCAAAGAAATTCCAGAGTAAATTGAGGTAGCTATCTGTTTTCAGATGTATTTGATCACTTTATTTTACCCTAGTCTCAGAATTTAGTTAGACAGGTCTGAAACTCAATATTTATCGTAATCTGCTTCGTTTGTTCAATCCTCGTGAGGCAATACCAATTAGAATTTTATCAAAGTCATCCTTACAGCAATAATGATAATCCTTTAGCATTTATCTGGATTAGGTCTCCGTTTCATTCTACTAATGAATACTCTAGAGGGGCCTGGGCAATTTTACAGAACAAATTAACCTTAGAGTATAACCATTTAAAGTTTTCATTATACTGGACACCTGCAAACTGTACTGGGTTTAAATGCAATTTAATAGACCCTTCTAGGCCTGTTTTAAAGAATACTAAAGAGAGTATGAATATGATTATATTTAAAATATAATTGCCATCATGTTTTTAATAGCACATCTGATATTTATTGAAAATACTAAGTGTGAAGTATATGTTTTGAAGTGCATTGAGCTAATTCAAGTAAATCCTGCTTCTGAAATTCGAAATCCAAAGTTTGGAAATACTGAAATTTGAAATCTGCTATCTTTCAGAAATGAACTTCATTTTCTGTTCCACTCTTCTATACATCATGCTGAAGATGGTAATCCTAGAAATTGTACACTTTTTTTGTATTCCAGAACTCCTATTATAAAAAATATCACGACTAACAGGTCAAGGGAGTTGATCCTCCCTCCCTACTCTGCCCTGGTCAAGTCTCACTTGGAGTACTGTATCCACTTCTGGGTTCCCTGGTACAAGAAAGACAGGGATCTCCTGGAGACAAAGATGATAAAGGGCCTGTAGCATCTCTCCTATGAGGAAAGGCTGAGTAAACTAGATCTGTTCAGCCTTGAGAAAAAAAGACTCAGAGGGGATCTGATTAATGTTTGTAACTTATGTGTGGGATGGAGGGAATCATGATCATGGAATGGTATAGGTTGAAAAGGACCTCAAAGATCATCGAGTTTCAACCCTCCTGTAACAGGCAGGGTCGTCAACCACTAGACCAGGCTGCCCAGAACCACATCTAGGCTGAGATGTAGCCAACGTCTTTTCAGCAGTCTGTAGGGACAGAACTAGAGGAAGCGGCCACAGACTGGAGCATAGGAAGTTTGCATCTATATGCGAAGGAACTTCTTAACAGTAAGGGTGACAGAGCGCTGAAACAGGCTGTCCAGGGAGGTTGTGGATTCTCCTCCTCTGGAGATATTCAAAACTAACCTAGACACTTACCCGTGCAGCTTGCTGTAGAGGGGCAGCTTTGCAGGAGTGCTGGACTCAATG
Source organism: Lagopus leucura (assembly GCF_019238085.1). Lineage (NCBI taxonomy): Eukaryota > Metazoa > Chordata > Aves > Galliformes > Phasianidae > Lagopus > Lagopus leucura. The sequence goes on from NW_024962264.1 coordinate 51,980,552, forward strand.
ATCTGTGGATGTCCCTTCCAGCCCCTACAGTTCTGTGATTCAACTCTGAAATAGGCTTACAGTGGAAAGGGACCTGGACAGAGAGAGCAGAAGAGCAGATGTAAATTGAGAAGTTAGTTGGTATTCTGTTTTTAACTACAAGGTCTACTCTGAAAATGATACCTCCTAGTTCATTACATCAGCCCAAAACATCAGAGGCACATGTTGGTAGTAGGACAGTAGACATTGACTGTTTCCACCAATATTCCATTACATTTTGTTGCCATGTGACAGACGGCAGCAGAGGGGTAGTCTGACAAATTGGCATCTGACATGCAAGAGCAGATAAAGTAAAAATGCGTTGCTTAATTTCTCCATGAGAAAAAATGGCAGACGTTAAACATTCAGTGTTGATGTGTGGTCTCCATGACATTCAGTGGATATGAGCACAGCGAGGTGATGGATGGTGCATTTTAGCAATAGTGACACAAGCCTTGTTCCAGACAGCCATGTACAGATGTCATACCACAAAATGAAGAGTGTTCCAATGAGCTCATCCATGTGAATTGATGGATTATGAACAGGAAACTTGTATACAGACCTTAATATCAGCTTCAATACATTGGAAATGATAATGGCAATTTTGGAATAGTGCGAAGTTTGTGCTGGGTGGGTCCTGCAAATGCTCTCACATAAATAACAAAAATAAATAGGAGGCATCACTTTTGCAGTGACCCACACATTTGTATCTCCCCAAGATCCTCTAAATTAAAATAATAATAACAAATTTGACAGAGTCTCTTCCTTATCTCATTATGATACAATTACAGCATACTCTAGTGCCAAGACCCAGAAGTGATTCATTTACATTGTTCATCAATCTAAACTTTTGCCTCTAGAACTAAATGCAAACCCGGGCTAAATACATCAGATGTTGCCTGCATGGCTATTAGTCTCACATTAATTCAACTGAAAATAATTTGGACTTTATCTCTGCCATAACAGTTAAATAAATGGACCTTCTCTCTGAGTAGTTTCAGACAGCTTCCAAAATCTGAAACAGCTTTTTTGAATATGACCAGATCCTGGTGATGCAACAGTTGAGATTTCTCAAAGAATGAATGTGTAGAAATTTATTGCTAAGAAGAATTGGAATTTGAGTCAGATTATACTTACCAGTTGGTCATCTTTGTGACTAATGTAATATACAAGTTCTAATAGAGACACAGCAGAGTTAGTTCAGATATTATGACATAAAGAAGGAATGCCTAAGAAATAGGTGTAATTGCTGTATGGATATGTCATGGGGTAATTAGGGTGGTGCAACAATAAGAACAGACATACAATCTGAAACTTATTTGCTGGGCAGAATGGGTTTAGTGGGAAGAGAGCAACATCTTACACTGCAATCTTCCTATGACATCCAAACACTTCACACAGACACAATTTACCAAGGTTTGCACCTCTACAGTTCATTTGAAATAGCCAGTGTTCTCCTCAAACATTGAACGCTCAAAATTTTTAAGACTAATGTTCAAAAAGATTAAATAGAATTGTGACAGAAGGTACGTGAAAAGCCAACTGAGATCTCAAGCAATCTATAACTTAATGACACATTGCGTCCGAGGACAGCTTTCTCTATCTGTTCCAATGGTAAAGCACTAGGACAGTTACCACCCTTGCCACATCCTTGAAAACATCCAAGGTGAGGATGGACCAGGCTCTGAGCAACATGACCTAATTGCAGATGTCCCTATTTGTTGTAGAGGAGCTGGACTAGATGACATTCAATGAACCCTTCCAACTCAAACTATTCTGTGATTTGAGTTCTGGCTGCTATCCTGACTTCTGAATATAGCTCATGATGGAGTTCAACCATAAAAACCATGTTCCCCATAATCCCAAGAAACTCAGTCTTAAAATTGCTTTTATTTTAAGATTACATTGTGGATATGAACCACCAATGCTAGTTATGTGACCCTAGGCCAATTTATTTTACTTTCCACATTTCTAAAACCAGCCAGTGCTTATTTTTCAAGTTACTATCACCTTATGGTTTCCCATCCGAAATGTGCTGCAAAGTTCTAAAGTTTCTAGACATTCTAGCATTCAAAGAAAAAAATTGAATTTAGAGAAAGACAGAAAATGATGCAAAATGTATGTTTGGTCTGAGTATGCTGGCATTAAATTTCTTAATTAATGTTTTTTAATTTAGACCTTGAGCTTGCTTAAATATCTTGCAGGTACAATGGTACTGTTACTGTATTTTATTAGTCACTCATTAAATAGTCCTACCTGCCTGAGGCAATATCTACTACAGGGATAAGGTGATTATCCATTGTTGCCTGATTTGCACTTCCTCCAAGTCTAATGAATTTAAATACACAGTACTTCGTGTAAAATAACACCATAACATTAAGTAACTGTCATTTAAATATGTTCATACAGTATCTACAATTCAAATTAATATGATTTTTAGTATAAAATCTGGTCATTTAATGTAGCATGAAAAGCAGTTTGAAATAAAATGAGAAAAAATGTATTAAAATATGGCTTTTAAAGTGTCTTGAAGGTACAGAGGACTGAAAGTGCATGAGAATATATTACCTACAGGTCTACAAGTTATTTCACGTTGTGCGTACATAGTGGTGCTAACCTTAAATGGCTGAGAAAATTAACATTAAAATCATATGTAAAAAAAAAAAAAAAGATAAATGCAAAAAATCAATCTCCCTCCTGTTTGTAAGTTCTTGCCTTCTATGATGGAGTGACGGCATTGGTGGACGAAGGGAAGGCGACCGATGTCATTTACCTGGACCTGAGCAAGGCCTTTGACATGGTCCCCCACCACATCCTCATCTCCAAATTGGAGGGAAGTGGATTTGATGGGTGGACGACCCGATGGATAAGCAATTGGTTGAAAGGCCGCAGACAGAGGGTGGTGGTCAATGGCTCTATGTCCAGGTGGAGGCCGGTAACAAGTGGTGTCCCCCAAGGGTCTGTCTTGGGACCGGTGCTCTTTAACATCTTTATTAATGACATCGATGAGGGAATTGAGTGCACCCTCAGCAAGTTTGCTGACGACACCAAGCTGAGTGGTGCGGTTGATACGGTGGAAGGAAGGGATGCCATTCAGAGGGACCTCAACAGGCTGGAGGGCTGGGCTCGGGTGAACCTGATGAGGTTCAACACGGCAAAGTGCAAGGTTTTGCATTTGGGCCGGAAGAACCCCAGGCACCTGTACAGGCTGGGAGGAGCGGTCCTTGAGAGCAGCTCGGCAGAGAAGGACCTGGGGGTCCTGATGGACGAGAGACTGAATATGAGCCAGCAGTGCGCTCTGGCAGCTCGAAAGGCAAATGGGATCCTGGGCTCCATCAGGAGAGGGGTGGCCAGCAGGGACAGGGAGGTGATTGTCCCTCTCTACTCGGCTCTTGTGAGGCCCCATCTGGAATACTGTGTCCAGGTGTGGAGCCCTCAGTACAAGAAAGACATTGAGATTTTGGAAAGGGTCCAGAGGAGGGCAACTAAGATGATCAGGGGGCTGGAGCACCTCCCCTATGAGGACAGGCTGAGGGAGTTGGGCTTGTTCAGCCTGGAGAAGAGAAGGCTGCGGGGTGACCTCATTGCAGCCTATCAATACCTGAAGGGAACCTACACCCAGGAAGGGAGTAAACTCTTCAAAAGGGCTGATAACAGCAGGACTAGGGGAAATGGTTTTAAGTTGAAGGAGGGAAGATTTAGGTTGGATGTTAGGGGGAAGTTCTTTACTAGGAGAGTGGTTAGGCCCTGGAACGGGCTGCCCAGGGAGGTTGTGGATGCCCCGTCCTTGGACGTGTTTAAGGCCAGGTTGGACGGGGTCCTGGGCAACCTGATCTGAATGTGTATGTTTGGTGGCCCTGCTAGGCAGGGGGGTTGGAACTACATGATCCTTGGGGTCCCTTCCAACCCGGGTGATTCTGTGATTCTGTGTGATTCTGTGATTCTGTGAATTGGATCTCCCCTCTCTTTTCCCAGCTTTTGAAGCTCTGTTACCCAAGCCTTTCTTCATAGAAGAGGTTCTCCATCCCTTTGATCATCTTCATGGCCTTTCTCTGGACCCACTACAACACCACTATGTCTTTCTTGGTCTGGGGTCTCCAGATTTGGACACAGTATTTCAGATGAAACCTCATGAGGGTAGAAAAGAAGGTGATGATCCCCTCCCACACCCTACTGGCCAACCTCCTTTTGATACGGACCAGGATACTATTGGCCTTCTGGGCCACTAGTGCATCACAAATCTCAGTGAGATAGTGAAAAACACCTGAGTTTACAGTTCAAATCCTAGTTCAAGCACTGCACACCTGTATACAGGAGTATTCCCCAACAGGATAAAGAAAAATTCTTCACATCAAATTATACAACACTACGTTGCTTTTCTGTATCCATCTATGAAACTAAATAACTTCTCCAATATTATTCCAGGAGTTTTATAATTAAATCTTAGCCAGTACTTTAAGCAAAGCCTGTAGTCAATCATTTACATTTTGTTATCACTGGCTTTGGATTTTATTTATAATTTATTTGGATATAGCAGCTGATGTACTCTTGGAGTCAGAATCACATTTCTTACCAAATTGTTAATGCTTCAAAGTGTTATTTAATATACAACAGGATTTTGTCAATCCTGGAGAGACACAATAGAAGGACATTTATGAAGGGCTTAAAAGTTTAAGGAAAATACTCTATCATTCAACATATTCATATGTAATATTATTTATTTTCTACACTCTCCATTTTCTGTAAGTAAATGGTATTCAAAAGATGAGTTAGGAAAGTACTTTATTTACAAGATAACATTTTTGGCTTTCAGCAGCTGCTTTGATTATGTTGTACTATGAAGATGGTGGAAACTGTACTGTTAACGCATAAAGTGTTCTTTAAACCTACAAGAACTTTGAAAAGCATTTTTCCTGCTAACGCATGATGAACAGGAAATGAACTTGCTGCAGCTGAATTTCAGACACCAATTTTCTCCACTAAAAGAAGGGGAAAATTTACTATGTATTTTCATTGTACACATAGAAGAACAAAGGAGAACTAAGCTATTAGAAGTACATATGTAAAAATATGCGTTACTTTCACAGTCCTAATTTATTGAAGGCCCTAGATTAAACAAGTTCAATGCTGGTCAAAGCTACAGATTAGTACCAGTGTTAGTGGCTGCCCTAGATCAGCACAATTGCTGTTCCCACTTCTTAAAAGTTTTTGGGTTTTTTTTGTGCAGGCGTGAAGAGTTTTATCATGCTGTTTCAGCTTTCTTCAAATTATCATCTTTTTGTTTACTAGATTGTATTATACATATATGGCTCTGCTTGAAATGGCCAACTGTAGTTGACATGTCCAGTTACCCAGGGTTAACCTAGCATTAGTTAAATCTATGCACTAGATGGTTAACACTTAATTCTTTATTGTTATGGACCTTATGCTGTTTTTAAAGTAGTGAAGTCATGACTTGAAAATATTGGATCAAATCACCTTAACTTCATGTCCATATAGACTGAATTTAATCAATTTAATTAGTTTTAGTAAAAATCCATTATCCTATAAAGATGTCAATAGCAAGAAAGATGTCTGACAGGTCTACATAGGTTGGTGACCACTACATCTAGTGTGCAAGAGGTAACGTATTGCTTTTTGTATTCTGAGCCACTGAAAATCTCCCAGCACAAAAGAACCTGGAGTTCCTAAGGCATTATAATAATGTATTATTATAATTATCATTAAAAAAACCCACAGACTTGAAGGCATGGATATTCATGTCTCCTTGTACAGAAGGCAACAAGAAATGGGACCATTGTGCCTGCACTACTCTACCCTCAGAAAATTTATGCTTTTGTTCAACTACATTTGTGTGTGGTTAATCTTGAACACAGGTGCTTACAAAGATATATACTAGCAATATGCGATTTTCTGCCCCACATATATAAGATAGACAAGAGCCACCACATATTTGAATAATCAATCACTGAAAAAACTGGAATTCACTGGAATATCACTACATTCAAAGATTACAGCATCATTCTTCCAGACCACATTATCTCAGTAAATATTCTAAACTGCACCTTTCTATAGGCATCGTCTTCAGTGTTAAATTTCAAGTGCTGTTTGAGAATTAGCTTCAAAGCAATATTATGTACCTTACCTAGTAGATAATATAATTTTTTAAAATAATTATATAATTCAGTTCAAATCAATTTCATCACTAGATATTCATGTAACATGAATGGATGAAAATATGTCTGACTGCAGATTAGATTTCTTCATGAGAAATGTTATGAGTTGATATTCTTTTAATAAAATATCATGTTCACTTGTTTGTTTTCCCAGTGAAATGACCACTGAAGTAGAACTCAGTTGAGCACCTCTCTACCATACAGATCAGATTCTAGAGGTTATATTTTAAAGTATTACTTCAGAGATCATTTACTGTGCTAGTCATCTTCAAAGATTAATCACGTACTGTTGTTGTCTACTCAACAAGTTATTACTTTTTCAAGTAGTTCTAATAAAATTTCCACAAAAGAGCAAACCGACACAAATTTAGTATTTCGACACTTGTTTCCCACTGCACACACTCAAGTTTTGAACTTCTCTGATAGTTTTCCCAGCCAGTGGAAATTGTTGCTCAGAATACTTTTTCTAATCTCTAAAGAGATTTTCAATTATTTTTATGAATACAATGAATTAATATTTAATATTTCTGATTTATTTTGCATAAATATAATGATTCATAATTATGTTTGGAAACAAAGTTTTCAAGTTATGATTCAATGTAAATAATTAGTTTTCTTAACTAACAGTGTTGTTTTCAGTTTCTGGTGAAAAATAAGTTTACATTTATTCTGGTTGCCAAGACAACAATGTGGATTGGTTGACATCCCACAGAATATTCTGGGAACCTTTCATCATTTTGCAGTCTGAGTTTACTTGATAGAAAGGGTCATTATTTTGAATTTCTTAGTTCTTTAATTTGTTTTAAAAGAGACTATTTTTAAATCCTCTTGGGAAAATGTAATTTGATGTGAAGAATCTGATGAAAAGTGAAAATATATTATGGCACACCCTGTGAGCAGTGTTTTTCTGTTCTTAAGCAGTTCCGTTTTAGCAATCTGGCATAATTATCACTGTATCTTTTAAAACAGTGGCAAAAGAGTAACATTCAGTGTCATACTCATTTTAACCAGATATATTAGAGAAGTTAAACTTTAAATAGAGTAATGAAAATCCACTTAATTGAAGCAGTGAGAAACAGAATCTGACATAGGCATTAAGGGAAGTGCTCATTAAAATCTGACCAAAAAAAAAAACCCAAATTCAAAATCCAAGAAGGCCAATGTTGGCTTGAATCACTATAACTTAAATATTTAGAATGATAAATAATTTAAGAGGCTTTAATAAATCAATTCAAGAAAGCAGAAAAACTGTTACTTAACTGCTACTTTCACTGTGCTTATTCTGCACTTGTAATACCAGATTTAGATGTGTTAGCATGTACTGGTATTGAGAAATTTTGGATTCTAGAGGCAGATCCACAAAGGTGTTAACACCTGGTGGTGTTAAAAACTGCATAAAACATCTTGTGTGCCGAAGGGAATAACGTATTATATGGAAGTTTTAAGCAGCACGGAGGAGATATACAAAAGATTCCATCTTGAACTGGTCAATAGAAAATGAAAAAGAAGAATGGATCTTAAACACTATGCCATTCAGGGTCTATAAACTCAGTTCTGAGGTGTAAGAAGAGGTCACTGTCAGATTTGGATTACTAGTATGATATCCTCTTCTCAGGCTAGATGTGTAAACCCTTCTTTTTTAAAGGGGAGAAGGGCATCTCTTCTTCTTTTAATATTTTATGTGGTTGTGTCATTGACTTTTTATGTATCAGATCAGAGATCAGGCCATTGAAACAAGAAGTAAGAAATCTGAATTCTGCACCATTGTTGGCTTTAAAGAATCTTTACCCACAGTTCTCAAATATTTGAAGAGGATTTAGTCTATGCATGGTGCCTTCTCCTCTGCTACTGAACTGTGCCGTCCTGGGATATATTTCAAGACCTAAGGGATCAGCAGGAGAAAAATAGGGGGATGAAAGAGCCTGGAGATCTGAGGCACAGGCCTGGCAGAACGGAGCCTCTGGCTCCAGCTCCATGTCAAGGCTATTTTATGTTTTTCCTTTAATAACTGCTTAATGTCAATTGCATTATATGAATCTTCTGTTCTTGTGGATAGTTTCCAAAAGTAAAAGGGTTTTCACAGTGCTTAAGAGTCAGATAAAAAATATATCAGAATTATAGCAAGAACAATAAGGAATGTAAGTAGTGAATATAAACAAATGAAAAAAAAAAAAAAAAAAAAAAAAAAAAGAGGGAGAGGGGTTAGAAAGAAGAGACTTTCCACACAGGGAAAGGGAAGCAAGGGAATGGAAAGGGGCAGGGAAAAGTGGAGAAGAGAGAGAAAGAAGGAAGAAGAAGGAGAGGGGAAAGTAGAAAAGTTAAAATAGAAGAGGAGAGAATAAGGTGAAAAAAGGAAGAGAGGAGAAGTTGGACATACTGCTTGTAAACAAAATGGACTGTTGTTATGGTAGAGGCTGTACCTGCCTGGAAATATTTAACCTAAATACTAAAGACAGGGCTCCTTATTTCAACTTATAAGCTACATTTATAATTATAAAGGTATTCCTTATTGACTATGCTAATTATGCATGTTTTTGTACAGTTCGTATGTCATATTTTACCACTGAATTTGAATGCAAGAAAAAAACTATAATTTATTCATCTTTATTTTCATCCAAGACCACTTTCTCTTTCACACTATAACTATGCTTACAAGTGCTGATACAGCATTTCATCCTAATGTACTAAACAATCTAACAATAATCAATCTAAATATAAAAAAAGTGTCTGAGGTAGTTTAGACCCATGTGTGCTACCTGTTGGTAGTGAATCTCATTTCCAGTGCCGGCCTTTTTATAGGTGGAATTTCAGAAAAGTTGTTACTGTGGTATAAAATTGATGTATGAGCAAGGTTTATCTAAATGATTCCCTCACAGAACTGGAACTGTGGCCATTAATTGAACTTGCACTACAAATCTGATGCTTCACATACTGGCTGAAAGAATTACAATAAAAAAAATACTTTAGGCAATTAATTTGTTACTCACACTCTAAATCACCAAGTTTTCCACAATTTAAAAACCATTTGTTGGCATGGAAACATCAGCTTAATTAAAAATTGATTTAGCTAATTAACCTAAAACATACCATGGTGTTTGATTTAGAACACATCAGAAGAAACAGAACATTTTTCAGTACCATTTTGTCTCTTATGTATTGGAAATGTTTTGCTTACATGAAAAATTTGAATGCTTGATGTGCCTGAGCTATCTCACAAAGATACTGTTAACAAGTAAAGTTAAAGGTTTGTGTTTCAGCAAGGGTGGGCTCTCTGTGTATATGTATTACCTATCCTTCACCATAGTTTGCTTTCTAATTGTCCATAAGACACCAGTATGAGATGTATCCTCTTCCTTACTAGTTGAAAATTTTCTTTCAAACTTGATGAGTTGCAATACAGGAAATTGATTGAGTTAAACGGAAAATGAAAGTTCATAATAGCAAGATGACCCATACTGTTCTGCCAGTTTGTTAAATTAAAATATGACAGTAGAAAACAGTAGAGTAGAAAACATTTAACTAAATACTGTCCCTGAGAACTGAACCTTGAAGTCGCAAAACTTCTTGTTCACAGTTACCTTTCCCCCTTTCTTCCCATCATGCTATATAATGTTCCAGTTGTATTAAGGCCAAAAAGTAGTTTCTTATGTACAATTTTTATTTCATTTGAATGTCTCTAGATAGCAGCAGCAGTTTTCAGAGGAAATATTAAAAGTTGCACTCAGTGTGTGACATTACACCAATAGTTACACTAGCATAACATCATGGATCTACATGTTACTTAGTGCAAGTCTGGCCAGTTTCTGAATTACTCACCATTAACTTCAATTGGATGGTTAACATTTAATGCAGTCTGCAGCCTGCTCTTCATAAAAACAGATTTCTGCTGTGTTGCCTCTCTCAGTCTCTCTGCAAGGGCAAAAGAATAAGGTCAGGAGTAATATGAGCTTAAAGACAGATTTTTTTTTTTCTTTCTGTCTTTTTTCTTTTTTAACACTATGAAATGAATTGAAATTAGAGATGGTTTGTAGATTTTTTCCAATATGAAGCAACAGTTCTTTGTAATAGAAATTCTTCATTCAAATATAGAACTTAGGTAATGTCAAAATGTTGCATCTCTGGCATATGACATGACCATAAATGTGGAGTAGAAAAACAAATGTCTCAGTGCTGCTTGAATTCTTGGATTTCTCTCCTCAGTGCTTACCACTGTTATTCCCAGCTGGAGACTGAAGAAGATAGAAGACTGAAATCCCATTTAAAAAACATAAATATTGCAGTGCTCTCTTGGGTGGTTATAGATGCTTGTCCTGAAACACTAGAGTTTCAGTTCCTGCTGAATGTGAAAGATCTATTTTATTGAGCAACTCAGTGTCAGCCCTGCCATTCAGCCCTTAATGTGGCACATAGTGAATGCTGCTATGCCTAGCAGGTGGCCTGAGGGTTCCCTGTCAGCATTTTTGTCATGCACTGAAAGAACATGAAAACTGCTCATACAATTCTGATAACTTTGAACACTTAAATAATTCTCTGAGTTTCCACTTAAAATACAAATATATAGTGGCCTTTCAGAAAACTTCTTATTTTAAAAAGATTTTATTTCTATATCTGTGGTTTGTGAAAAGGCGTCAATAGTCAGAGGAGTTTAAACCTATGGTATCTCACTGTTAGCATGAGGCTTCACAACATCACCATTTTTTAGAGTTTGTTTCATAATGAAGAATGAAAAAAAAAGACTGTCTTCTTTTATGGCCAAAAAAGAGTATGATAAATACCTGAATATCTGTTATGTTCATTATAACATACCCTCCAAAATGGTAACTAAAAAGTGATTTAATGTTGAGCCTTAAGGCTTAAAGCAAACAATTAAACAAAAAGACAAAACAAATGAACAAACAAACACTATGGAAATATTGTGCATTCTGTCCAAGATGTGAAAGCATAATTTATTTTGTATGGATACGTAAATGGATACGTATGTTCAAAGTACTGTTATCAGAACATGTAATAGAATTTGGTGTTATAAAAAGAAATAAGGTGAGGTTTAAAACCACAAAATGCATACTGCACCATTCCTGTAAGTTCTTGCAGCTTCTGAGATCTTCATATGAAAACATTATGTGTTTCAGAAATGCTTGTTTTGCATCAGCTCAGTGTGAGAACTCTTTCCTCACACTTTTGTTCATTGAGTGTAAAAAATTGCAGAGCTGCAGATCTCATTTAGGTCATAGCTACTGTTATTGAATAGATATTTTCCTCAAAGGAAACATACAAACAATCTTATGATAGAGTGAAAAAGCAAAGTTACTGTAAGTGCACAATAAAAAATAAGTTGGCTATACAGGAGTATTCCATGCTCATCAAAGATAGAAGTGGAATGCATTATATTCACAGTTCTCAATAAAAATAGGAAAACCTGGGAAAGAATCACATCTCCAGATTTCTTTTTTTTCCCTCTTTTCTGTTAGTACTAAGCTTGAAGGCAAGTATTCTTCTTTGGGTTAGATAGCCATTTAACTCAGTTATGGTTTCTGTTTGTTTGTAGCTTGACGAATCATTTGTCCTAGATCCACACTTGATGATTATAAATGAAGATATAAGAGGGGATTAGTATACTCACTCTTTCAAAATTTTATTAATCATCTCAGAATATTAATACAAAGATTAAGTAAAACCTCTTGCATATGTAGAAACAAACTCTGGTCCCCATGAAGAATCAAAATTCCATTGTTATCCATGGCAGTACAATTTAATTCTCAGTCACTTCAGACAGGAAACAGATCACAACAAAAATAAAAATATTTTATTAATCCATAAAATCTGGTCAGAAACTAGATATTATGCACATTTCTCTTTTTGAGGTGATTTGCAAAGGCAGCCTCAAGGAGAAGACACAATTTTGCCAGAAGCTCGTTATCCGATGTCAAAGCAAATTTTATGTTTTGTATCTGTGGCTGACAACATTCAGGTTTTTTTCTGAAAAGACTACATTTTCTACCACAGCATGCCTCAAATAAAATGTCACTGTGCAGAAGGAAGAAAAACTTGCTCGTAGTATTTTTAAGTATTTTTAATTTTTATTTTCAAGCTCCTTTTTAAACCAAATTAAATATGAAGATGACACTAATGTTTGTATGTGCGTGGATTTTCCTGCTTGCTTGCTTATTTGCTTCTCCTGGTTATCTCATGTACCCACTTCTGTGGTTGTGATACACATTTATGTTTTGGAGGAAGACAACAGGATAATCAAAATACACTGATGTAAGTGTAAAATTTCATACAATTCTCATTTTGACTTTGTTCTTTGCTAACATATCTGACCATAATACTTTGCTTTTGACTTTATCATAATTTTATCTTGTTCCAATTTCAGTAGCTTTAAGCAAAACTCACAAGCATCTGAAAGAAAAAAATACTAATTTTCTTGTCTGCTCAAAGTATGTTAAAAGAAACATTTACTAAAAATTGAAAATCCCATAACTCCAGAAATTGAAAAATGTATACACTGAATAAGTGGAACTGAATTTTAAAAGAATATTTGCCTCTAAAGTTGCTGAGTTATAATGATACAAAGAAGAAGTAGATGTTTCTGTTTCTCTTATAATATAACTCACAACTCAATGAAATTAGTAAAAAATAACTTTCAGTAAGATAAAATGATCTCTCTTAAATTTGCTATAAAGCTTTAAGATTCAAAGAGTAAATATAATATCTACACAGTGATTTGACAATTCAAACTGTGTAGGCTGGAGTTCAAAGGCATATCTGGTTTTCATAGCTCCTTGAGGATTCACGTTCTGCTACTGATTTCTTCTAACTAGTTTAATAACTGGAAAATGGCTAACTACAATCACATATTCCTTTCTCCTCTCCATTTGTGTTTTGAAGGGAAAAATGAATAACACACAGAAAAAGGAGTTTAAGAAACGGAGACTATCTACATTATGAAGTAGTTTTCCACTAAGGGAGCAGACCTAAAAAACAAAACAGCAAAATTTCTTTATATTTTGGAGTATTAAAACTTTCTAGTTGAGCCAGGAAGAATGTCTTCCTCAAAGTGCTGAGAAGAACAATTCCTTTGCAAATGACAATCACTATGAAGTCTAGTGATGAAGAAAAAAGAAGTACCTTCAAATTGTAAACATATGAACAAATGAATAATAAAGAACATCAGGAAGATTATTTCCCAATAACTATTTCGAGGGCCAGTGCAAAATTTTTATATACTGCTCTACGCAAAGGCCAAAGGTAGAGAAAGACACATATACATATTTACATCCGAAACTGGATTCACTGAGAGGGGATCTGATCTACAGGAAGGTGGAAGGCAAATGGATGAGGCTGGACTCAACTCGGTGGTGTGTAGCAACAGGAGAAGTGGTAAAGACCTAAAACTTGAGTATAGGAAGTTCTGTAATAACATGTGAAAGAATTTCTTTATGGTAAAGATAACCAGTAGTGGGTTTGGACTTGATGATCTCTAAATGTCCTTTCCAAGTCCTTGATAAGGAATAATTGCATGCACCAGTACAGGTTGGGGAATGAGCTGCTGGAGGGGAGCTCTGTGGAGAGGGACCTGGGTGTCCTGGTGGATGACAGGTTGGCCATGAGCCAGCAGTGTGCCCTTATGGCCAAAAAAGCCAATGGCATCCTGGGGTGAATTAAAAAGAGCGTGGCCAGCAGGTCGAGGGAGGTGATCCTCCCCCTCTACTCTGCCCTGGTGAGGCCTCATCTGGAGTACTGCGTCCAGTTCTGGGCTCCCCAGAACAAAAACGACAGGGATCTCTTGGAAAGAGTCCAGCGGAGGGCCACAAAGATGGTGAAGGGCCTGGAGCATCTCTCCTATGAGGAAAGGCTGAGTGAACTGGGTCTGTTCAGCCTTGAGAAAAGAAGACTGAGAGGGGACCTGATCCAGGTCTATAAGTATCTAAGGTGTGGGGGGCAGAATGGCGAGGACGGACTCTTTTCAGTGGTGAATGGTGACAGGACAAGGGGAAACGGCTAGAAACTGGAGCATAGGAAGTTCCGCACAAATGTGTGAAGGAACTTCTTTACAGTGAGGGTGACGGAACACTGGAACAGGCTGCCCAGGGAGGTGGTGGAGTCTCCTTCTCTGGAGATGTTCAAGACCTGCCTGGATGCCTACCTGTGCGACCTGGTGTAGGGAACCTGCTTTGGCAGGAGGGTTGGACTCGATGATCTCTGGAGGTCCTTCCAACCCCTACAATTCTGTGGTTCTGTGATTCTGTGATTGATTCTGTAATTTTGTGATGTTTGTGTTCCCCTTTAGGGCCTGCTCAAATACATCCATATCACCTTTGTGCTGTTGGCCCCAGAATTTGTTGCAGTATTGCAGGTGGAGACTTGCAAGATCATAGTAGAGGAGAACAAATATCCTCTCTCAACCTGTTGGGCATGTTTCTTTTGATATATCAATATGATTGGCTCTCTGGGTTTTGAGTGCACATTACCAGCTCATGTTGTTTTATGTTCAGTCTGTACTGATGTCTGAGACTGCCCTGGCCTGTTTGCAGGACCTTGCACTTGTTCTTTCTGAACATCATTGTTGTCTTAATAATTGCCTAGCATTGGGATATAATAGATAAAATTTCTTTGGATTTCCCCATTCGCAGTGCATTCAGCACAATGGGTCTCATTCTAACACATCTTAATACATCCAGTCCAGTTATCAAAATATTGGAAATATTTTATACTACATAAGCTATTACTGTACCTTTAAAATTGCAAGTAAATTAGATAATTAACTTGCATACCATACTACAACGTCTTAAAATCCAGATTATCCAAGATAGCTTTTTTTTAATTAGTGCTTGGCAGACACAGCAGTTTGAGTAGTAATTCCAAGCCATATACCACTGAAGTATTTCAGCAATATGCAATACAGGACCTGCTGCAACATCTGGTTCTGAAAAGCCTAAAGAGCATCCTTGGGTAGCACCTAGATAAAAATACTCCTGTCTGTTAGGAGCATGTACAAATATAATTTTGTAGTTTCCAGAATATTTAAATGCTATTCTGTACATTCCAGGCTAGTGAAAATACACTAACTTGCTTGAAAAAATTATTATCGAAATTTATACTAGTCACTGTATACTTCCACTGTGGTTTCCCACCATCTCATGTCTGCTCGTAAGGTATGACTGTCTTCTCATAGTAGAAATCCAACAATACCAAGAGTTATTATCATGTTTAGCTTAGATCTTAGCAGAGAATGTTAGGATCAATGCAACTTGCCAAGTTTCATCAGTCTGCTTCAGTATTCTCATTCTATTTGTATGACCCAATTTTAGATCATTGATGATAACACATTTTGATTTAAACGCTCTTAGATGTCAAGACAGTTTGGTTCAAAAATCCTGCTGAATTTATCTCATTTCACTGTTTCATGATGTGATGTTCTTACAGATCAGCAAGTATAATAAGTTTTATCTTCACTGTTTTTCTGATCTAGAAGAAAATTATTACCTCAAAAATTGCCAAATATAACACTTGAATCTAGCTATTTCCTACTCACATATGAATAATTAATTTCATGTGTCCTGTGAGAATTTATATCAGTTTTAAATTCACTTTTAACTTACCAAACATACTCTTTATTCCCCACTTTCATTTTAATTCACTCCAACTTTACATATGGACATGATGCCTTATTACTGAGATGCCAATTTCTTAACAGAGGGAGAATACGAAAACATGATATTCCAAGAATAGATGTCAATGCTCTGAAAACTATCAAGTTTCATAGATACCTTGTCAATTATTTTTTCATGACTACCCATTGCAAGAGCCTTAGCACATTCTTTTTCATTTGTAGATATCCTTAACATTAACACCTAATATTTCCAGTAAACATTGAGCTCTCTTCTGTCTTCTATTTGGAGAAATATTTGAAGTCTAGGGCTCTTGGACTGGCAATGAATTAGATACAGGGAGTCTTAGGACTGTAAGTTTTAGCTGTAAACTTTTCAATTTTAAGTCTGAGAACGATCAAAGCATTCTCAGGAGCATACTCTTTTGCATTTAAAATCCTGTTAGACACAGTCAATAACACTTCTTAATAAAATTATATAATTTATGTATATGCCATAGAACGTGCCACTCAAGAGAACAGTAGAAATGCAGAAAATAAAAAACTTAAACATACATTTATATAAAAAAAAAGTCTTCTAGGAAAATTAAGAATGTATATTATTCGATTAAAATTAGAATTAGTGTTTATTTTCCTTATAATCTCAATTTCAACTTTTGAGGAACTCGGAGTTTCATATCTAGTTCGATACAGTTTAGCATAATTAATATCTAATACATTAATATGAACTAAGTTCTCTTAAAATGTTCTGTTTTTTTTTCAGAAGAAACCGAAAAGAGAGGCCTCACAAGTCACAGTTTTTACTGGAGAGCAATCAGTAGGATTCCTTTTCAAAAGGGATGACTGTCGTCTCTTCTGACAGCCTTTATTCTGGAATTATACGAGTTCCCTGCATTAGTTCTTGCTTCGGATCCAATCCCTGTAGTTGAAATAATATTCTTTTATATCTGTCCAATTAAGACATTTCTAACCCACAATCCTTGGCTAGCCCCAGAAGTATCTCAATGTTCTGGTGCACTATTTCTGTTTTTTTCTAGCTATTGGACTCTCTGTTCAGGTGTAAGTAATTCTGAATAACATACTATTTCAATTAATTTTCCAACATGGTATGTAAATGATTCACTTGACTAGATATAGCCTTGTATTTACTTTCATGCTGCTTTATCTATTCCCTATTTACTCCACTGCTATTTGAAAGTGCATAGATGTCATGTCCTGCGTGTGAAGAGTGGGAGGATTGTCCAGATTTGCAAATCCCCCAGTCAGATTAAGATGAAATTGACACTCAAGATTCAAACACAATATCAATTTTAATGACAGTCTCTATAATACACATCTTAAAAGTATTAGCACTCTTACAGTTATATCCATCTAAGTTGAGTGACTAAAAAAAACAAACCTTCAGAAGAAATAGAAATATATTTTGCATTACTAAACAATTTTATGAGGGAAAAAGAAAGGAAAGAAGAGAAATGGAGAAGAGAGGCAAGAAAGAGAGATGGACAGATCACCAATCCTAGTTTCACCTTTGGTCCAGTCAATACAGGGTCCTTGGTTTGTGAGAGTGTTCATCCAGAAGTATTGAAATCTCAAAGACACTCCAAGCTCCTCTGTGGATCTTTTTAGGCACCCTAGGTTTATGGGGTTCATCAAGAAATTTGCCATAAACAAGTTCACAGTCAAAACTTCCACAGTAAACAAGAGTTTTGGACAGAGCAAGACTTTTCTGTCTCCACTTTCTGCGGAGAAAGTCTTCAACAGTTAGCCTGTTTTCATCCCTATCATCTTACCTTGCAAGTGTTTGAGACAATTCCAGGCACACTACATACACAGTGTTTTTCATTGATCTGCTACAATACTCTTCCACAGGTCCTGTGACATAATTATCAGTGCTGTGTTGAGGTCTTGGACATAGCTATAGATGAAGCTCAGATATAGAAACTGAGCTACAACCTTGTATATGTTAATAAAATCATGATTTAAACTATTAAATCACAGTATTGTCTTGGCAAACCAAACACTTCAAGCTTTCAAATTCTACATTAGAAGGAATATTTTTCAATACTTTATTAATTCTTGTTGACTTTTACTACATCAAATTCTATTTTCTACATTTCCTCAAGTCTCAGTCTATCAGTTTGCTTCTCTAATGTGAACCTTTATTCATGCTGTTTGCCTCATTTAATATAAAAATATATTTCAACAGTTAAAGACATAACACATATTGATTTTTTTTTCTTTTTTTTTTTTCTTTCTTTCACATTCATTTAATTTTTGACAGTGGTTACTTCAGAGCTACATAATGACATTAAGGCACAGATTTGTACTGGTTTCATGTTTGATCTTGTACTACAGCATCTTTTTTCTCTTAAAGTAGATTTGATCTTGTTTCTATGTCCAGACTGAACTGGCTTCCTTGATCAAGACATAACACCATTTCTAAGACAAAATCTTTAATCCAAATCTTGTATCCACAGTACTGTTTTCTTCTAAAATTCCTTGTATCATGGAACTATTAGTCTATTAAAAGTTTCTATAGATGAAATGAATTCAAGTTGTATGAAATTAAATTAAATTAAACTATAAGTCAAAGTTTGAAGGAAAAAAACCAGGAAACTTAATGGTTGTCATTTTTTGACAGATCCCATTGCCACTTATATGTAAGACATAAAAATCTATACGTCCGAGGTTTCAGACATTTAAGATTAGTTACATTTATTAAGGAGAATGGCCCTTTACAATATTAGTGGTATTAGTAGTAGTAGTAAAAGTCATTAAAGTCTTACAATTAAATCAGACTCTCAGTAAGGGCAACATTTCATATGCATATTAGAAGTTCATCGTGTTATTCTTGAGAACTTTTTTTACCTAAAATCTATAATCAAAATAACTGGAATTCTTTACATAATACATATCCCACTGTGAACAAGTTACACTCTTGGAATGAAATAAAGTAAATAAGATCATTCATTTTAAACATATTTTTAAAATATGTGGTAAATAAAAACCTAAACTATTGCAGTGAAACTATAAAAAAATCTGCATCTTTAATCTTGAACCATATTTTTCACTGATTTCTTGTCATAAACCCAGCATTCACCATGCATCACTGCTGTCAAATTGTGTGTCAAATTCAACTGGCTGTTGTAGCTTGGATGCATAACAGTGTCTAATTTTGATGGCAATCAGCAACATTTATTCTCTGCAGTTTCTGACAGAAACAGACAGATAAACACAAACAGCAGAAATGAGTGAGGCAAGGAAGCCATTAACCTAATGGATGAAGAATGGGGAGCTCATGCTGGAATTTAAGTCTCTGGGGTGCAGCTCTTTTCAGCTCTAATTTACCAATTTGTTTAATTTCAAATACAGCTAAGAAACATTATTGCCAATTAGTTCAAGTAGGGATATGAGGCTGTATATTTAAATACCCCTCTTGTATTGCTTTCCTGATAAACTGGAATATGTCTTATCTCTTTCCAGACTGTTCCACAATAGCAGCTGTTTTTTAAATTCTCATCTGGGACTGCAGTTAAAAGTCCTTGAAAATTAAATGAAATTCACTCAATTAAGTTAGAGAAACATCTAGAGGAACTTTATTTAGCCTAGTCCTGTCAAAACATAGAATTGTAGGATCATAGAATCATGGAATGTTTTGGATTAGAAGAGACATAAAGATCATCTTGTTCCAACCCCCCAGCCATGGGCACAGACACCTCCCACTACATCAGGTTTTCCAGTGCCCCATCCAACCTGGCTCTGAACATTTCCAGGGAAAGGCCATACGCAATTGCCTCAAAGTGAAGAAATGTCTTTCTCATATCAAACCTAAACCTTTCCTCTTTAGTTTAATACTGTTACTGAGTGTCCTATCAGTCCACTCCCTGATAAAGAGACCCTTTATCAGTGGTGTTTGACCCTAGGGAGTTTTTGTGATTCTCCCAGTCCATGCCTTAGAAATGTTCAAAGGACTTCAAAGTATGCTGCCCTGTGAACTTAAATTGCAACTATAGTATTAATACTGTTATTTATTTATTTATTTTATATTCATGCATGTACAAAAATCCATTTCATGTGCACCTGGAAAAAAGAATTAAAAAAAAATATTACAGGTTTGCCTACACTGTGTACTGTAGAGATATTGAGGACATTTTTACTGTCCATATGAGACTTGCATATGGACGGTTGTCTCAATATGTTTGATATTACTTTTATTTTCTACACCTTTCAATACTAGGATCAGCAGTCTTGTCCTTTTCTTGTAATGTGTGTCTATTTCTTTGTCCTCCTGAAACACATTTCAAGGGCTGCTAATTAAAGAACTTAAATGAAAGTATGTCAAAAACACATGACAGAAAGCATTGTTGTCCTGTCCTTCTAAGAACAAAAAGATGATAGAGGTTAAAATAAATAAGTAAATATTAAAAAAATAGTAATGAAGGCCCATCAAAATTACTTGTAGGCACATCCTTATGAACATTTTTTTCTTTGTCAGTCCAGCTAAATATACTATATCTTAATCACAGCCAAACATGAGTTTTCAACAGCATTTAAATTTTAATTGAGCTGATATAATTTGACATACCACTGTTTCCACAGGTAAGATATTGTGTATGCATGTATTCAGCTATACACCTATATTTTTATTTATGATGTTATGTATATAAGCCATAGATACACATGTACACATACACCCTACAGAGGAAATGCTAACTCACAGCTTGAAATAGTTATTGAGCACCTGGTAGGTGATAAGGCAAGGCCAACTCAGGAGAGCTCAGGTGCATGCAATGCACCTGAGTGTCAGGAAGGTTTGGAGCCAGAATCCACCCCTTTCCAGATCTCATTTTAGTGTTGGCAGTGGAGGTAAGGTATCTTGCTGGAGATCCCTGTCTATCTGAGATATTCCTAAAGTACATCTGTTTGATTTTTTATTTCTTTCATTTGTTTCTGTGACTGCTGCTGCATTTGAAAGTATCCTTGCTTGTTTCAGCCTAGGATTTTGCTACTCTGTGTCCAACTTGATAGTTTTAAGTTTGTGTTGCCCTTTCTTAATGTACTAATTAAAAATACTTACAGAATTTTTTTACTTAAGTTAACTAGATTATACAGTTCATACATGTTCCAGTGTGATTCTTTTTCACTCACTGAGAACTAAGCAAGGTTGGACTGCTCTGCTTTAGAGTGTATCATCGCTTTTCACAACACAAAAAATTAAGGAATTAGTAATTTTTGTAAGCTTAGTATCACCAGAGATTCCTCAATTGATCCATTGTCTGAATTCTTCCAAACTAAGAAGGAGAAAACAAAGAGTGGTTAGGATAAAGAAGCAGACTGCTGTCCTGTAGTGTAACTGAAATTCTTTAAGAGAGAAAATAATGGATGCATAAGAGCAGATCTTAAATTTACTTCTTTGACAAGGACATCACATTGTATAACTGCATTTCCAAACTAACAAACTGGAACAGAGACAAGAGAAGTTAGCTTCACTTATACTCCTTTTAGTTGATTAGGCCATAATGTATCTAATTCATTACTGCAAATCTCATGAGAGTATATTCTCTACACATCATGATGCACTGTGGGCTGGTAGCTTCCTGGAGCTGAGAGCTGTGGAGCTTACTTCAGAAATATTGGCAACATACATGTTGGAAATATCAACACAGCTTCTGACTTTGATGAGCCTTGCAGTCCTGGGTCAACAAGCAATTTGTATGCAATCTTCAGGGTATGATGCACAGATCATCTGTATTCATTTTGTTTCTACAGGCAGTAGGTTGACCTGCAGCCTTGCCTGGTGCTACACTATAATTCTCAATACATTTTCTAAAATGTGTAAATAAGAAAGCATGATATGAGTGAAAACAAGGTCAGAAGTCCTAAGCAAGGGGAAAAAAAAAAGGTATATACATCCAGGTAAAGTAAAACTCATTAACCTCTGACTCTCGCTATCCAGCCATCTTATATGCTACCAAATGTATGCCCATCTATGGCCACAATGATGGTTGCAAGAACATTGTGGAAAGCTGTGTTAAAAGCCTTGATAAATTCATGTTAACTATCATCTGCTCTCCTCTCAGCCACACATATAGATGTTTTATCATAGAAGGCAAGTATACTGATCAGGTATGATCTACACCTGGCAAATCCGTGCAAACTTCTTAATTCCCCTTCTTCTCCACTCATATGCAGAAATGCTCTCCAGCATAACTTCCTCCATAATTTTCTTGGACAGGCCAGTTGACCGTATTTTCACAGATTCTGTTTGCCTTTAACTAGTTGTCATAGATCTTCCTTAGTCTCCATGACATTTTAAAGATGACAGAGGCCTTGAAGACATGCCATCACTTAAAATCGCAGAATCGTAGGGGTTGGAAGAGACCTCCAGAAATCGAGTCCAACCCCCCTGCCGGAGCAGATTCCCTACACCAGGTTGCACAAGTAGGTGTCCAGGTGAAACTTGAATATCTCCAGAGAAGGAGAGTACAGGGACAGACCAATTCTGCATTTGAAGTGTGGTGTCTGTAAGTATCTGTTTTTCTGAGCTGCTTTCTTTTTTAAAGCTGCTTATTGTGAGATCCCACTTATCAGTTCCTTGAATAAGAAAATCCGCTCTCCTGAAATTCAGGGTCCATACTCAACTACTATCTTTCCCTTGATTAACTCAGAGCTCTGATATTTATGATTACTACAGCCATCAGAGAAACAAACAGTTTTGAGCTGTGATTCTAGAGTAGGAACATCTTAAGGCTTTTTAACCAGATCCCTTAAATTAAGATATAGGAATTATATAGAAATTTCTTCAAGAGACAAACAGCACAGAAATCCTGTATGTGTGATGAGAATTGTTCTGAGACTTGATAAACATGTTGACCAGATGAACACGTGTTCAATATAACTGTGTTTGAATTAAGATTGAGTTTGAGTTTAGGAATAACTGACATAAAGGTTGTTACTTATCTCTTTATATTTTTGTGATTTAAAATACTTAATTACTTTAACAGCTAAAGAGACCATAATCATATCTATGTGATCACAGACTAATATACCTTGAGTAAGGTAATTGATGGCTGATTGAACATTCAATAAATGTAGGTGAGTTATATTAAAGAAGTTGTTGTGATAATACAGAGAAGTGAAGGAAATATTATATTGTCCTGTTTTTCTTTTCCACACAAGGTTAAGGACTTAAAAAAAAAAAAAAAAAAAAAAAAGTTAAAGAATTAAAAAAAAAAAAAAAAAAAAAAAAGCTTAAGGATATCAAATACTGAACTAACGAAAGCAACTGCAACATATATAACTGAAAAAACTCATGTTTCAGTCATTCTAGAGGAACAGTTACAATCCTTCTTTTTAACAATAATAATAATGATTATTTTTAGTTAATAAAGAATGGGCTAGAGTAGGTCATTGAAAGTGAATGACTTTTTTTTTTTTTTTTTTAATGAATCCTAAAATGCACCAAACAGCAATCTAAAGTAGGGCGTGTCAGAAGTGGCACATCAGTTTGATTTTTGAAAAATGAAAATCTCTTCAAGTATTAGTCAGGAATTTTATTGGTGTATTTGGATCTTTAACATAAACAGATTTACTTGCAAATTATCTGTTAATATCTTCAGAGTGTTTCTTGTTTGTTTGTTTGTTTGTTTTAGTCTTCTAACTTAGATATTATCAATGTAATAAATGGTGAGATTAGAAAAGTTTGCCTGAATAAGCAGCTAGATAAATGTTGCAGTTAGATGCTTGGTAATATGTATGGAATTTTCCATTTGAATTTTACTGTCCTTTATTATGAACATGAAATGTCTGCTCAGAGAGAAAATACAGGTTTACAAACAGGTATAATATACAAAGTAACCATTACAAAAATCCATAGATACCAGCAAGAAATTATAGGAGACCATTAACAAGAAGAAGAATTCTGTAACAGAGTTAAAGTTCACACATAAATTGAGCTTAGCAGTGTCACATTGTCCTGATATTCCCTTCTACCCAAGATAGGCATATTTGAAATTCTCCATTTCAGTATTCTTCTACACCAAGGAAATCTTGTTCCTAAAATTTTCATGGCTAGGCCGCTTCTGTAAAATGTTTATCATACCTATTATTGTGCATTGTCTTCAGTTTGTCTTAATTCTTGCAGTGTGCTGGTCAAAACTAAGCATCCTATCCCACCATGTTCACTAGGTATAATAACTTTCTGCATTTCATGATGGTGCTACTAAAAGTATACCAGAAGACCAGTTCTTCTGGAATAAAAAAGAATTTGTGATTCTTTTTTTAAGTCTTATTTTAATGTTAATGACTGTCAGGCACTTCTCATTTTAGTATGTTTGATGTCTCCAAGACTAGTGTGACTGTACTTTGTCATTATAGTATGTAATACTCTTTATTTCAGGCTGTTTCTCTGATTTATGATGATCACTCAATTTTATTAATTGCCTGAAAAGCCTTCTAGTTTTCTATCATCTGTGTAGCTTATTTCTGTATTCTCTATGCCATCATCTCAGTCTGTCATGAAAATGCCAAATAGTGTTTGACCAAGTTCAGATTTCTATGATCCATGCCATTTATATTGTAATTTGATGAAAAAAAAAATTAATGACGTCTTTGTGTGGGTCTGACTTTCTTTTTGTCATCTTTTAACTTTGGGCAAAACAAACAAACAAACAAACAAAAAAACATACTATCCATTTAAAGAACAGATTTGCCTTTTGCGTGCTGCTTCAGAGAGAAAATCAAAGAATCATAGTATGGTTTGAGTTGGAAGGGACCTTTAAGATCATCTAGTTCCAACTCTTCTTCTATTAAAATGTTAGAATTATTGTTGGGGAAGTGGAATTTCTTTCCTTAAGACAAATTCCCTACTTAGACAAACCTGGAAATGTATTACTAGTATATTAGTGATAGTGTCTCAGAATAATTCCCTTAGAAATAATGGATTAAGAAAAGAAAGCATTTCCCACATACTTTAAGAATTAGATATTACATGTAATGCGCTAAAAAGATTTATCTAAAATTTGTGATTCCAGAACTCATCATAATGTTACAGCTTATAAATTTGCACTGAAAAAAGAAAGTGACTGGTAATATGTCCAGAACATAGTAGGAAGAAAATTAACCTTATTCTATGACTCAGTCATAATCAGTATCTTCACAAATATCATAAAGTGTCCCTAATTTCTACCTACATGTCCTAAAAATTAACATCTAAAATAAATTATTTTTAATATTATTGTTGTGCACATTCTCCTTGGAATTACCGTTAAGGTCATATATAATAATAATAATAATAATATGTCTTTAAGGTAAAAAATGAGTTTGATAAGCAATGCAGAAGCCAGAAGGTAATGGTTTCAGATAAGCCTGCATTTCAAATATATTTGATATACAAGCAAATTGTCTGGATAATTCAGAAACTGCAAGTGCTGGGGCAGTATTTCATAGTGCAAATTCACAGCCTTTTTGCTTGTTGAAATATAATTAATGACAATCCTATAGATCAGATACACATTGTTAAATTTCACAAAGAAGCTAATAGTTTCTTCATTTGTGAAAATAGGTTGCTTTAAAATGCACAGCCTGAACCTCATTTCACATCCTCAGGCTCTCAGGATCCATTCTGTTTCGCTCAACTTCAGACATTCTTTTCAGTGAAAGACACCAGAGTAATTTAAATATATATGAACACAATAGAGAGACAAAAGGAGAGAGAAAATCAACTGTGAACAGAAGGGAGTCTTTTCATCAGAATGATACACTTTTTTTTTCTTACAGGATAAAATTGACTTTACCCTGAAAGCCCAAGTAATCGTTGTGTAAGAGGGGAAAAAAGTGTGAATGGGATGAAAAGATAAAAATCAGACACTCCTCAAAGCAAGCTAGGGTAGGGGGCTGTAGCAGGACATCCCTGTGATACGTATAGCAACTAATCCAACACGGGAATTAGGGCATCATTCATACTATGGTATTTAGAAAATTTGTTGCACTTTGCCAGGTTTTATTGCTGGGTTTTTAAGCAGGTCTCTTCAGACCACCTAGGCTTCTTTTCTTCCTTACTTGTGACTGATACATTATAACACATCTGTCCTGCCCTGAACTCCCTACTATCTCTTTATAACATGATTACAGAGCATTTTAAAGAGGGTTCCATTTTTGTAATGTTTCTTTTTATCCAGTTATACAAGTAGAAGTTCAGTTGATATGGTTTCCAAGCTATTCCACTGAAAGATCTTCTCATTTGAGAAAACTGGATTCTCATTACCTATATATACATACTATATAGCTCTAATAAAAAAGTGTTGGTAAATGTGCAAATTTACAAGCCAGGTTTTGCCTTGGAGATCTGAAACTCCTATATCCTAGTGTAAAATTTTGGCATGTCTTTGTCAACAGTATCAATTATCTGATGTGGAAAAATGTGGAAACGCTAATTACAAATTTTCAACCAAATGCAGTTATCTCACTGGAACAAACCATTCAAGAAAGTGTTAGAGTCACTGTCCTTAGAGGCACTCAAGAAAAGGGTAGATGTCATGATATCCACCCTGAGTGGCATGGTGGTGATGGGTTGATGGTTGTACTACATGTCTTGGTTGTCTTTTCCAACCTTAATATTTATGTAGAGTTTTGTTACAGAAGAAGTTTAAATCCTGGGAGGTTTTTTTCTTTGTTTTTTTTAATGAGGGTTTGTGTTTGTGAGAAGTAACTCCTATTTCCATGTACGCCCTTTTGCTTAGGTTTTTCCTTTACCCATAAAAAACTCAGGAGTATTAAAAGAGCACTAAATGCTCAACACTGACTATTAAAATATTTGTCAAACTTTACAGGAGATACTACAGCTAGAGGAAGAATGTAGTGGAATAGAAAAACCTGTGGGTATGAACAATAACTGGAACATGTAACTTCATGTATTATCTGAGCAGCCAAAAACCATACGGTTATGCTACAGTTCTGTCACAATACAAATGTCTAGCAAGTCTGTTTCCTACCCAAAACATTCTAAGAAAAATACTGATTTGATGAACATTAGATGACATTAGAAGTCATCTACCAGCTATTATGTTGACAGGAAGTGCTGTAGCAGTGCTTTTCCGATTTTCAGGCAGAAGAAATTGCTTCAGTGATTCCTGTGCTTGTTTACATTCAAAACTCTTCTGCAGCTGAAGGACAACTACAAGGTCTGTTGAAAGTATGTCCTACAAAATCTAGTGCACTTCAAAAAGCATGCAATGTGAACGTATGAAAAGCTATACCTTACTCAGGTGCACCCACATTTATTTTAGCTGTTTGCACTTTTGTATTTTGAACCTATGATGTAATCCTTTATGTATCTATCATGGTCTTTCTAGTCACAGCAGGTAGTATTTAGGTTTCTCTATTTACTTGCTTGTATATTTGTTGCTGGAATTTATAGGACAAGTTGCTTCTACAAAATATTACCAAACAAAAAATAATGTAATCTCAATCTGCATTATGAAATTTCTAATGGAGTTATGTTTGATTTGGTGAACTAAGGAGAAAAGCTGAAATTTGACCTCAATTGTTCAGGATAGTAATTAATATTGAGAATAGTAGTTCAGAGGGTTAGGAAAAAATATTTTTCTGGGTATTCAACGCAGGAATTTTTCTTACCCAACATCAATACTCCTTCTTCCTTACATCTATATATGCGACTATTAGTATGCAAAAGGTGTTTGTCAGTCTAATTTCGAGGTATAAATGCTGCTATAATGTAGCTAATTTTCTTCACCTACTGACATAGCACACTTTAGAAAGTCACAATGCATACAAATAACACGACAAAATAATAGTGTGTACCTACACTGTTTTACTTGCACTGACTAATCATGCTGTAACTCATTGGTAACCATCAGCAAATGCACCAAAAGGACATCTCTGTTGTGCTGGAGAGAATCTGAATCAGCAAACAAGATTAAGTGCTATTTTTTTGCAAAGAGAAATGCTTGCTACTAGCTGGACTGTTTAAAGATGTTTTGACGCTTTTGTGTACTAATTTTTACTAACATTCACTAGGATTTTGTCCTTTTCCTTCTTGAAAGATCAACAGCAGATGCATATTGAAAGAACAAAAAATGTTAGCTGTGTGCTTGCAATTTATTTCACTAATTCAACGTAATTACAGGGTATTTTGCTCACGTGATTTGCATATTTTCTGAATTATTCAGGGGACAAAACTTGGATCAAAGGAGGAACCCTACTGGGTATTTCCAGTGTTATCTAATGCAGATTCACTGATCCAATATGCAGGGAAATAAAACATCAGCATTTAACACGTATCTGAATAATAAGAAGAAACTACATGGAGAACGTGTTAATTGATGTCATTACTGAATAATTAGTACCAAGGATATTATGTGCATCACAAGCATGTAGTGTCTCTTTCTTATTACACAAATACAAACCAAAATGTTTTTAGCAGGTACTCCAGCGGAATGAGAGTGTATATTTGTCAGAAAGAGTTAATTAAACTAATATTCAGGTGGAAATTTACTATGCCAATGAAACTTGATTTAATTTCTTTCTTTTCAAAATCACAATTCCTTTTGAACAGAAATGCCAACAGAGCTCAATGAATAAGTCTAGTTTACTTAGAATAACAATACAAATTCATTAGTACAAATTTTGTATTTTCATTAATGTAAACAATAGTGTAATTTTTAGAGTAGAAGATGAGTGTCCTAATTGAGAGAATAAGTTCAGTGAGTCTTTTTTCAGA
The DNA here is from genome assembly GCF_019238085.1 of Lagopus leucura. Classification (NCBI taxonomy): domain Eukaryota; kingdom Metazoa; phylum Chordata; class Aves; order Galliformes; family Phasianidae; genus Lagopus; species Lagopus leucura. The sequence continues at coordinate 52,009,095 of NW_024962264.1, forward strand.
ATGCAGACAGGAAAAATCTTGTTCTGCTATTTAAAGCTGAGAAGGATCAAACAGTCTGAAAGTCTAATGCAGGGGAAAGCATTTTACAGTAGGCATAATAAGACTAATGTATAACATAGATTGACAGGTTAAATATGTTTTGCTGTACCTGAAACAATAGTTTGAAATACTTTGTTTTTAATTATGCCTTACAGTTAAGATAATCAGAATCTACTTATCATGCTCAGTGAAACATGTAATACTTGCTCCAAAACTGAGAATTTAAGATGCATTTATATGTGAGGGGAAAATTTCCAGTTGTATAAAAGAAGCTTCAACTCAACTACAAACAAAAAAGTGTTTGACCCTTCAAATTACTTAGCTGATCATGTTGCCGTCATTTTAAGAGAAGATATTTAATGGTGGCTGAAATGGCAGCTGGTACTGTTTTGATACACCAAATCTTTTTTCTTACAATTCATGATACACTAAAATGCCATCTATTTCAGTAGTTATAATTGTTTCTTGTAGTTACTCTCTTACTATTAGAAAAATTCTTGTATAAGTATTCTGTGACAAGTAATCACATTTTCTTAGTGAAACATCCATCTCCTGAGAACATAACTGTTTAAACAAAACTGTTCCTATTCTTTTGTTTTGAAGAGCAGTAGATTGACATTCCTTACTCAAGAACAAAAAACTTAGAAAACTTTCTTCAGACTGATTTCTTCAAGATCTTTTTACTTCAGTAACATTAAATCTCAATCCATCAATAAGATCTGAAGACACAAATATACAAATCAAACAATAATCTCTAAAATTACCAAGGTTTGGCCTTCTGATATGGACAATTCTGTATGTCCACAGAAAAACAATAACAGTTTCATTTGTTTCAGCCATCTTACAGAATTTGAAAATAATTTCTAAGATTTGAGAAAATGAATTTCCTGCAAATAAAAACAAATATAATTTTCTGAAGTCTTTACCATGTGCAAAAACTTGATCTTAACTTCAAAATTTAAATTGTAGTTATCTATAAATACATCAGTTCCATAACTTCCCTTTTCACCAAACACCAGTTGCTTCAGAAATGCACCTAAAACTCACATCAGAGAGAAATCTGATAAACTTGTCCTTCTTGGCAGCCCAAGAAGCTGCTAATGATTGTCTCTGATGTTATTCTTTAGAAAGCAGATCAGTATAACAGCCTTGTGAGTTCTAAGTAAAAATCTGTTTATTATCCTAGTCACTGAAGTCTGATATCTGCCAAAGTAAAAATGTCTATTTTTCCCCCACTATCTCTTTACCCCAGAGAACAGTTTGAAATGCAAAACATAGTTTACTTTTAGATATGCTGTAAATTTGGTTTAACTATAAACACATGTTGTAGCGCACTAACAGTCTATGTGATATATTTCCATGTGATTTGCAGACCAATTTACTACTTTCTTTAAAGTATCTCTTGATGAGACTTATTGTCAGGATTTCATAAGTAAATTCTGAATTCCTCAATGCCCTGCACTGTGTCTGAATATGTGAGATTCTTTATAAGCAGAGTAAGTACAAATAGTGATTATTTTTCTTTCAAGGAAGGCAAAATTATAGAGAATTTCAAGAAAATTTGTATAGAAGCTGCACTCTAGCTCCATCTAAGACACTATTCATGTGCAGTGGTACTTCAGAAGAAACAAATACCTGAATGCGTACTTGATTTATGTCCCTTATATGCCAGTTAACCACAGAAACTCTGGAACGGTCCTACCTTCTAACATTAAGTTTTTCAGATACCTGTAATTACTCCTGCATATACTATCTGATATTTAAATTATAATTCACTGTGGACCATCAGAAATCATAAAAAGACTTTTCTACCTGTTTTCTATTTACAAATTCTGATCGGGAGAAATCGTGCTGATAGTATCTCTATATGGTGCATCTCAAAATATTTAATCCTCTTTAAATATGTTATGCTTGTTTCTGCTTGATTGTTTATCTTTAGAGTATTTCTACAGTCTAAAAGATATATTTCAGTCTAATTGCCGGAGAGGCTTCGAACAAATATAATCAGTATTTCCATATGTTCGATTGTAAAACACAGGATGAAGTTAAGTGCAAAAGTGATCATGATTTTATTTTTGTAGTTTAATCTATTACTTCTGGACATGCAGTTTTAGTCTTACAGAGCACAGAGAATTCAAATCTTGAAGAGGGAGGGGATTTAAGCAGGACTTCTCTTTGGGGGTTTCATTTTTTATGGCCTTTGTTATTTCTGCTTAAAATTACCACTTCTGACTAACGTTCAAATAGAAAGGGATGCAGGGTTGCTGCAGATTAATATCAGAAACTGGGTTTGTGTTCTCTATAGAAGTTTGTATGCTACTTGTTTCTACCTTTCTCTTTGATTTCTTTATATACTTTAAAAATTCTCTGCACTATAATACCAAAGAAAAGAAAGAGAGAAGACACAGAAAATTATCAGTTACTATCCTCCACAGTGTTTCAAAATTGCATGTTGATTTAGTAACATTGCAAAATTGCATGTTGATTTTAGTAAGAACTGTGGCTCAGACACAGTTATAAAAACTGAAGATGTCTGAGTCTGACATTCCCTATTCATGTAGCATTTTTTTAACACAAGGTTACTACTGCCTCACATTTGAACAAAATCCTGTTTTGTACCAACACCTTTCTCTTCCCTAGAATACAGAAGATTGCAATGCGCCATTCCAGCTGTACAGCTTTATAAGCTTAATTGATTTCTACCTTGTCTCATCATGAACAATCAGTAGAATCAGTTATTCTGAGACTTGATTTGCTATATTTGCTATTCAGTTTTTTAAAGTCCCTAGACTTTCTCACATTAATCATGCCCAACATCCTGTACCAGTTTCTGTGGTTGCGACATATTTTATTTTTCCCTGCATCCTACAATCTATCAGAATGTGATAAACTCATATTTATAGGTTTTATCCCACTCCAGATGAGACAGGAATGGAACTGATTCCTTTACTGCTTGATCATCTGCATTTCATAAGGCTATCTTCTTAAAAGGTGGGCCTTTCCAACAGTGTGATGTTTTGGAAGAGTTTTGTGGTGGGCCATATCACACATGCACTGGCTCTTTGTTCCAATAGACTTTGGCAGAAAAAAGTTGTAATTCTTTATGAAGGTGAGGTAATGATCTCAATAAACTAAAGCATTTCTGGGTCTGCACAGAGGAAGAGCTGTAAATACCAACAGACCTTTACAATGTAAGATAAAAGTTCCTAATGTGTCCAGACAACACCTAGAAGGATAATGAAGGAAAATAGTTACTTCAGGTTTCTCAGTTATGACTACATTCTTTCTCTTCTAGAGAACAATTTTGTTACTACTTAGGGCAATAAGGAGTATTTTTGACAACTGACTACAACTTCTGGCAGTAAGTAATTCTGTGTTCAATTTCTGTGTAAGTTACCTTAAAAATTCTTGATTTCTCCTTGGGGGTTAAATAATAAATAAATTACAATAAATTGCTTTAAATACTTAAATTACATGCCTGTGCTGAGGAAATGGTGATTAAAGATAAGATGACATTATCACTTCTTTTGTAACTAGGGATGCCTCAATTTTACTTTATACATCCACTTCTTCTCTAACTGCGGGAAACAGTCTTCCATAAGGCTATCTAGTAACCTCTGTACATCTATATAAAGTAACATCAGCACTAACATGGAACACTTGCAGAAAGTTTGGGGATCTTCAGAAGTGTTTTGTTTTTTTTTTTCAAGGGCCAATGATTCAAATAATAATTAAGCAGAAATGTTGTGGGGGATTTTTTGTTTGGTTGGTTTTTTTGTTTGTTTGTTTGTAGTGAATAGGATGAAGAAAATTCAGTGCTTTGGAAAGCTAACAAGTAAATAGTTTCCTGTGAATATGAATATGCACTTTTAATATTATTTGATCAGCTGAAGTCCTATAGATACCTTTAGTGTGGAATATAAACTAGTCTGACAAGAGTCCCCCTGATTTTAGTGAGACTGCATGTGGAGTGCTGAAGGAAAAAAGCAGTGTTTCTGTACAGTGTGAATCTGAGTAAATACCAGCTTTCCAAAATGATGACAGGTGCTTAACTGTAATTACATAGATCTCTAATGTATTTTTTATCTGCTGTAAACCTTGGTGCAATATTTATACATTTTTTTAACTGATTGGGCTGAACCTTTCTCCTTTTAACACTCTGATAACTTCAAACTTATCCTTTCTGCCTTGCTGATATCAATTCTGACCCAACAGCATCTTGCTGAATTGCATGAGGCCTTGCAAAGTAGCTTTTATGTTTTAAGGTACAACTACCATAATCTCTTAAGCTATCTGATAAAATTTTAATATCTGTGCCCCTTTTTTTTTTTTTTTTTAGAAGTCTGCCCAGGAAATATGCCTTGACAGCATCTTAGTTTGCTTACTTTTTCTGAATCCCTATATCTTCCATGTTTAATCTCTTATCTTATTCCTCCAGTTTTCTTCCTCCTCCTTAATTCAACCTTTTCTCTATTCAGCTAACTGGGACTGAAGTCCATCTTTGCCTTATCCTAATTATTGTGCAGACTATATTCTGTTATCTAAACATATTCTTTGTCTCCTAAAATGCTGCTGTACTTTATCTTTAGATTCTCTCAGTGTCATCACTATTTGTGCTTTTCCTGTCTTGATTATTTGATTATTGATGACAGAAAGGATGAGCTGCAGTTTATTAGATTTACTCTGTGGGCCATGTTGTTGCTAGGTGATACCCCCTAGCCACTGCTATAAATACTTAATCTTGAGATTAAATTTCCTTGTTACTGTTCATTTAAGTAGTGCAAAGCACCTGGACTTCAATGATTTAAAGTGCATTATAAAACTATTTGGATTGAGAGAGAGTTCTGATTGGCTGCTAGATTAATGTTGATGTGGATTAATTTTATATAAGTACACATTTGTGCACTGCTGTTCAGCGTTTCAAACTGCTAACCTCAACTAACTTCAACAGATCAGACATGTTTGGTGTGTTTTTTCAGAATAGAACAGTTAAGGGGGAATAAGGCACTCCTTATCTCACCCTGCTGTTTAATATTCATTCAACTATAATTAATTTCATGATGTTAATTAACCAGTGCACAGTCTCAAAGATATATACACACTCATGGTATGTAACTGAGTGTGTTATGTTATTTATGAGAGTGTCTACATGGAGTCATAGTCATTTCAGTCTCTGAATCATTCTGGAATTAGTAAGTGAATTATCCACTTTAAATCAAGACTTTACCAGATACTGAAATCAGAAAGGCAAATTGCAAATGTTGATCTAAGCTAGGTTAAAAAAAAAAATAGATGAGTTAACATGATTTCTCTATTGCTTCATTATTTGTAGATCCTAAACTTCAACCAGACAATATGGGAGGTTATATATTTTATATTATTTATTAATCATAGCTCATTTATTTTCTTTAACCATTTCATCTGTTAATTCCTTGTGTTAGACTTCATTTATAAAAGCCTAGAACTTGGGTAGCTTATTTTTGTTTTGTTTTTTTGTTTGTTTGTTTTTTGTTTAATCTGCTGTTAGGTTGTATTAGTTTTTCCACAGATAACTGTTCAGTATACTCATTCCTGTCATCAGCAGGAAATCCTGGGCTATTTCTTTCCTAAACTTTTTGTCATTCTTTCTTTGACACTTTTTTTTCCTGCAGCTTTCTGTTCTTCTCTGCAGCTTTACCCTGTTCTTCAGAATAGAAAACATAACCTGTTAAGAAAAGAAAATAGAAAGCGGAGTATAAATATGTAATATAATACAAAAATTCTTTCTTTACAAAAATAACTGATATTTTGAAATAAAGAGGAGAGTAGAAAAATGAAATCTGCAGAAAGTTGTGTTTTTTTGTTTTTTTGTTTTTTTTGTTTTTTTTTACTTGCTTTCTAGTATATTTTCTGCTTACAGAGGTTGCAGTGTTGCCTAATATTGCCAAAGCTAGCAAATGATTAAGTCTCCGGTTTCCTCACTGTCTGGAAAACTGATAACTGAAAAAGATATTTGTGGAACTGTTCCCAAAGCAGTCAATCATAGTCTGGGACCATTACTTACAAATCCATCATGAGATATGTTTCAACTATTTTTGTTTTAATTGGGGCAGCTTAACTGATATCATCTTTTAGTCTTGAAGAAGTGTCATGGCCAAGAAAATGATACTCAGCTGCACTGAGACCTCAAACTCAAAATTAGATTCTAAAATAAGATTCGAAATACTTGAATCCAAGACATAAGAACCGTCGCAAAAATTTTGCGAAGTATTTAGACTGAAAAGACTGATAGCACTTTTCTGATTTTAATGATCATCTCAGTGAAAATTTCTCAAAGTTTCTTTGCTGCTATTGAAATATGATTTGTCTGTAGCTGTATTCATGGAATTCTTTAGAACATATTCTATTTTGTTTCTAAAATATCTGAGGAGTTTTTGCATTTCACATTGCTTCCAATTATGTAATTACAGTTGATTGGAGGAAATGAATGTAAACAATGCAAACATGAAAATGTTTCTGCGGAAAAGCAAATAGGATTATGCTACAGCATTCAACTCTGGAAAAAATGTAGGTTTGGAACTAAATTAATCGAAATATCTTGATCCCAACTGATTAAAAATTAAGTGGCATAGCTAGAGTTTCCATCTTGGAATGTTTTCAGTTTCCTTCCAGTTTATATCTTGATTCTGGTGAAATTCTAGGTAATACTTTCAAACTGTGAATGTTCATTTCAACACAGTTATCAAAGCAGACTTTTAGAAAACTGAAAATTTTAATGTATCTATTTTTTCACAACAGTTCAGTTACTACAGACAAGCATTCAGGGTCATTTGTATCTCTGAAATTAACGTCATGGATATCTTTCTTCCAAAGAAAAATATGTAATTCACTTGCTTCCAATGGGGGTTTCTTGTGTGTGATGTTGCTGTACAGCTTCAATCCTCTCTAAGATTCATCGTGTGGAAACAAATCTGTTCGCTACATTTTAACTTTCTTTGTTATTTTAGCCTTTTAGTTTTTTACTTTTTTTCCCAGTAAACTGTCATTCTGAAATAACTTCTATTTTTTTTTTTAAATCTGGTATTATTATTCTTTTTCCTTTGCTTTCTCTTCCCATCTTATCATCTTTCATTCATAGCAATTCAAACCAGAGGATTTTTTTGCTGTGGAAGTTCAATGCATGGTTATCAGCCCATTTGTGCATGGATAATAAAATGACAAATTTTCTTACCTCAGAAATTACCTTGACAAATTATTGTCTCAAATTCATGGTGACTTTTTTATTTGCTTCAATGCATTGTGAGTTCAATGGCCTCAAGTAACTGTCTATACATTAAAATATTCTTCTTAACTAGTATTTTCATTTTATTTAAAAACCTTTAGTATCACTATTAAGTCTTTCCACTGTGCATACTGTTTAATAATTTTTCCAGTTTGCAAGGAAAGTAAAACTGAAATTAAGAGGCACCTTCATATTTCTTCATATTTCTTCACATTGTTAATCTTAATTTGCTTTTTTTGCTTGACGATTTTCAATGAGGAAGAAAAGTTTTACTTAAGGCTTTGCTTTTTAGGTTAAATATTTATTTCTTAACTCCGTCAGTATAGAGGAAAATAAACAAATTTAAAGGACTGTTACTTTGATACAGGAAAGCAAAGTGAGACACATACCTTTTATTCTTAAAAAGTTACCATCTGTTACTTCTCTCAGACCCCTCTCTTCAAATCTGTATTTCCCCTCCTACTTTGTCCTCTACTGTTGCTCAGTTAACTTAAGGGCTTTTGAAATGTTACTAAATATCCAGTTTACTGAACACATTAATATAAATATTGTACAAGTAGTATTCTTTCCTGGTAGAGAACTTTTAGGGGCAAAACGAAGGAAGATCTTGGGAGGAGATGGGGAATATTGTGGCAGAAAAATTAACAACAACAAAAAAAAGTAACACAAGAATAGAGCCAGATGACTTATATGCTAAACCACCAACAAAATACAACTGTGGAAAAAACAGTGTGCAGAGAAAGAAAAGGTTATGAACCAAGCCAGAATGCATGTATAAATTAGATATGACTGTGGCTCAAACACCATATGTGGTCATTGACCAATGGTGACAGATAGGAATTATTGAGAGGAATATTTTGTTACATATTTTCTTATGTTTAAAACCTGGTTAGTTATATCTCGCTATATCCTATGGCATGCAAAAATAAAATTGTCATTTCTATTGATCATTTCAAGATTTAAGAATGTAACATTCACAAGTTAAAGAATGACTTTGATTTCAACCAGCAGATAATGCTCTGTCATTTCTTTAAAGTTTGAGGCTTATGAAATGTACTGGTCATTTTCTTAGGTTTACTAAATGCTGTTCAGCATTACAGATCTTTACTGTCCCTGATCAATTCTATAACTAACTTCTGCATTTGTAACTCATATTATCTCTACAATATAATTGTCATCTTCAAAGCCATCTTCCCATTATGTCAAAATATTTAATCGTGATGTAATAAAGCCTCACCAAGAGGCATTCCCATTATTATTACTTTTTCACCAGGGAACATGACAGAAGAGAGAGAAGACTTAGAACACTTTCATTATAAAGCTTTAAAGGCAACAGCTAATCTGAATAGTTGTATATTCAGAGTGAAGGATCAGAAGCTAAAAGCTGTAGCAATTAACATGATAATCTTCATTAATGACTTGAGATTGAATGGTTTTGTCTTTATAATAGCTATATCACAAGCTGATAATCCTTCCGGCACTCTGCCACATAGGTTTTTTTTTTTTAGCAATATATATAATTTTTGCATCAAATCACGTATAAAGCATTCATATACTTTTTTTTTATAAACAGCTACAGGGAAATTTCAGATAGAAAAACTGAAATTTACATGCTTAATCCATTTTTATACTGGCTAGGTAGATGACTGTTTCTCTTAAAATGTTTTACTAATAAGCAGAATAAAACTGTTTCCTATATACAATTGTAGCAAAGACTTTTTTATCCCTGTTCTCCTCATGTTTATTGTAATATACCAGGATGATTCCACAGGTTATGTGCAAAACCAATGAAGACAGGAAGAATACGCAAGTCCTCAGAACTGTTGTTATAACTATTTATAGTCACTGAATTGTATAGCTTGGAAGGATAAAATATTGTTTAAATTCATAAATTAATTATCTTATTAGTTATCTTAAATAATGATACAAATGTACTGCAGCTACTTCACAGAATCACCAAGGTTGGAAAATACAAGATCATCCAGTCCAAAAATCCACCTATCACCAATAGTTCTCACTAACACCCACGTCCCTCAACACAGTGTCCAAACGTTCCTTGAACACGTCCAGGGTTAGCGTCTCAATCAGCTCCTTTGGCAGCCCATTCCAGTGCCTGACCACTCTATCAGAGAAGTAGTATTTCCTAATGTCCAGCCTGAATCTCCCCGGCACAGCTTGAAGCCATTCCCTCTCATCCTATCACTAAATACACAAGAGAAAAGACCGACCCCCAGCTCACTACAACCTCCCTTCAGGTAGCTATAGGGAGCATACAACACTTTTCATATATTTAAGGCACCATGGAAAATATTTGAAGACAAGATTAAAATGTCATTTTAACAATCAATTCATCATATAACAGAAATACTGAAAACTACTTAGTGTTCAGAATTACATTTAATTTAAAAAACAATGTAATTAAAATACTTATCACTTTTCTTAGAGACACAAACATTGATATTTAAATTTTCAGTTTAGATTAAAACATTGTTATAGTGTACTTGTGGAAAACAGTCATAGTTCTATTAAACATTTATCTTTCTACATACAAAATCACTATTAATTTCTTTGTCTTGGGAAGCTTAGCATGCTTTGTTTTTATTTTGAAAGGATATTTAGGCTAAGCAGATATTCAAATTCATATTTCTTTTCTACATAACTCTCCTTTACATAACGTAAATAATTATGTTAACATCAAATAGTGGAGTATGTCTTTTAAAGGAATACTTGACCGATTCTTTGTAGGAAGTAACTTTAGGAAAGAGAAGAAAAAAAAAAAAAAAAAAAGTGTTTTATGGTAAAACTTCTTAAATTGTCAGGTAACATTTCTTGTTTTCATTTTTAAAGTTTCTGATAACCTGGAGTGATTTTTCTTATTTTTGTTTTTATCTACTTAAATAGCATTTAAATAAAATCCATCTAACATGATATATTTAGAAACCAGAAAAGCATATGTACGGTGAATCAATCTCATTCTTAATCCTAGAGTCTTCAATCTACTTTTGCTTCTCTTTTATCTTTTCCTTTTCAAGAACGAATAGACCACATGAAATAAAGGGTTTTCCTTTCTTCCTTAACACGTGCATCTTCAGATCTATTCAGATTAGCCAACAATCAAAATAACAAATAAGTGTGAAACTGCTGAGGAAATTATCGTAGAATCATAAACGTGTGAAAGTTTATATGCCTTCTCACTTTTTCTTCTCTGGAAATCTCTTTGAGAACTTACGTTCTATGTCATGCTATATTTCAATGTATTTAATCACTGATACAGTAATAATTAGATAATCTGATGTCAGTCTTAAACTTTTACGTGTCTCTCACCAAGAGAGGAATAAACACATGGCTGAACGTCATAAAATAAAATGAGGCTAAAAGTGCAGTTCCCAAGCTTTCATAAACTAATGATGTATTTAAGAAAGCTGTAGTTTTGATGACTGCTTGAGTGTATATTTTAAAATAAGAATACCAACAGACTTTTTTTTTTTCCTAAGGGAATAAAGTCTTTTGAAATCAGCTTTACTGAACAGAAGGCTGCACATATCCTGAAAGATGTTCTTATGAAAATTATGTTAAAGAGGAGCTTTTGCTTCACGAATATTACAGTTTGACCACAAATTAGTGCCTGGCTACAGTTATATTTGACTAAATCAAATTTGAAGCTTATTTTCCTTAAATGAGAAGTTCTTGGCAGTACCTGTGCAGAGGGGAAGAAAATAAATATACTAAATTTATGCTGTTTTGTTTGTCAATATATTTTTAAATATATTTTTCTATGCATGTTGTGAATAAGCATGACTTTAGACATGAATTAAAAGTGTAACAACTCACTATATTCAATGATTTCATATGTGTATTAAACACACACTTATAGATAACAAGACCAAAAGCTCAAAAGTAATAAAAGATCCATAAAATGAGGCAAATTGTCAACACATTACTCAACTTGAACTAGTCCAGAAGCAAGCTAACAAGCTGACCAGTGCTTGAAGAAGCAGGGCTGAGAGAGCCAAGCTTGTTTAACCTGAAGGAGAAATGGTTTGGGGGCATATAGGAACAATCTCTCAGCAACTCTGGGGAGGTCATCAAGAAGATGAATTTAGACTTTTCACAGCAATGCATGACAGGCATATAACATGCAAGTAAAATAAGAGGGATTAAAATTGAAAAATGCTGTGAGGATAGGCAATACTGGAGTTGATCTCAAACCGCTGTTGATCTCTCTCTCTCTTCTTTCGGGGTTTCAAGTCATAGAGAAAGTTGGAAATACGACCTGAACTGTTTGTTAACACTGCTTAGTGTAGAGGATTGGATTAGAGAGACCTTCCAGGGTACATTTGAACTCTGTTTACCACAAATTTTCTGCATGACAGCCTGATGCACCTAACATGTAATTGATGTTGTAATTATCTTTTTTTATCAAAGTCATGTATGTGGCAGATTATTCTCTTTTAAGTAATTCTTTTAAGAATATTTAATGTTTTCTAATCTTCTTAGTGCACATAGATGTTTTAGATTGCCCTTTTCTTGTGTGTGTAAACTTTCTGCAAGATTAATTTCATTTTGTTATGCCATACTAGTGTCTGATTATCCCTTTTCATTAATTTTACGCTGCAATACTCAAAATTTTAAATGAAGTCCTCTTAGTTCAAAGGGTTTTTGACACATCTGGTCGCTATTGCTGGTACTTCACTATCACCTTTGGAAACATGCCCTACAAACATATTCCTTCTGTAGAAGAGAATACATAGTGAAATAGGAAATATTCCTGGAGAATCAAAATATTTGAGTTTTAAAAAATCATGATTTGCTGCAAATATTTATGTGCTGTTTTGTGATAGGAGTGACTGTTCAATGAGGCAGGTAGTGAAATAATTTCAATAGATTGAAAACAATGTACACTGTCAGAAACATAGCTGTTACATTAAGACTGTAAGGGGAAACTATCTGATTATACTCAATTATGAGAACTTACATATCACATTCATGGCAATGAAACAGAGAGTGTAAAGTATTACAAGAAAAGAAAACAGGAGACCCACAATATTTAGTTATTCTGTTCTATAAATCCATGGTACATCCACATTCTGAGTTCCTCATGCTATTCTAATCATACTATCTTAGAAAGGCGCTGTCTGCAAGGAGAGGTGAAAGGGACAATCAGGGACACGAAACAGTTTTCACATGAGGCAAGACTTGATGAACTAGGACTCTTCAGCCTGCAAAACAGACAGTAATTGATAGATATGGAAGAGCTGCATAGTATCATGAAGGACATGAAGAAATTGGTTAAGGAACAATTATTCACTCTCAGAGAGCAGGAAATAGGAATACCCAATGAAATTATCAGGCAAAAGGAAGTACATTTCCACATAGAATATAATTAAATTGTGACTCTCATTACTATAAAGTGCTATAGAGACCAAAATTATAAACAGGTTTACTATGTAATTAAGTAACTTGGTGGAAAGTTTATTAAGCTCTATAAAACACAAGGATGATGACTTAACCTTTCAGTCAGAAAAGATGGCATCTGCATCATCACTCCTTTGTCTTTATGCTTGTTCTTCAGTTACATTCTTGCTGTTGCTTAAATATTTCTCTTTGAAGACTTCATTCTCTTTAGTTATTTCCTTTAAAATAACTCACTATTGTCAATTCAGCACTGAAAAACTTACCTTTTGCGAAGTATTGTTACTTTGTTGCTTGAGCTTTATTCCACTTAAACTATTTAAGGCATTTTAAGCCATTTTAATATTGATTTTATGCACCGGTCATAACATCTGATTGCATTCAACCCTTTCTCATTTCAATACTCAAGGTATTAAAATCATGATTGGCAATCTACAGTTCACTAAATCCGATAGTGCAAAAACTAGGAAACACCTAATGAAATGAGCAGGAAGCAGTTTTAAAACAGACATTTCTGAAAATTACTGCCACAAAATGTTTTGAAAAAAGACAGCACCAGGAGATTTAGAAACAAATTAGAAAAACTGGTAAATAAGAGGATTTTGAGGAGGGTTATGATCTGTATTATGATCTGTATTCTTGAACCCAGTCTTTAGCATTACTCATACACAAATAAAATTCAAGTTAGTTCAACCAGTAAGACATTGCTTATGTTGTTATTCCAATTGGGACTGTTCATGCTAAAATGTCATATTAAAATTGCTTAACATTGAACTACATCCTGCAGATGACTGATAAAAACCTATCAGTGTTAGGGAGATCCAAGAAACTAATTTCATCACACACCTCCCCCCCCCCAATACTAATAGAAATTTAAGTTTTATTTCTGCATGCCTTTTCAGAAATTTTCCGGAAAAGAAAATGTAAGCTATCTTACTATCATTTATATCCTGTCAGGGTGACTACAGCAATACAATTCCATAACAATAATTATATTATAATGCATTAATTTGTGTAGGAGTAGAATCAAATATGGAGTAATATCAGTAGTAACAAAACCTTACCTGATGCATTCCAAAAAAGCAGGCGGAATCTCATGTGTCTGTCCAAGAGCTTGAGATAGAATTTGGAGAAGTATTGATAAATGGAATAATGAAACCAGAGAGACAGAAAACCAGTATAACAAATTTTAGCTCATCTCTTCTTGAAAATGAACAACTACATCATTTTTTTTGGAAATGTACGTCTAATTTGTTCTGAAAGATTTGCATGTATTATATTTTACGTTTCATTAGAAAAACATAATTATTAACGTCATCTTTGTAGGTAATCAAAATATATTTCTAGACCTACCCTATCTGGAATAAAGATTAATTAAGGAGAACTAGCAGGGCTATTAAGGATTTAGTATGAGGCTACTGGTTTGTGAACACTATTCCTAGATGAGAAAGAAGGTTTAAATATGAAAATAGATTCATTTGTTTTCTACTGAGGTACTGGAGGAACAATATATGGAAGAGAGAAAAGATATTTGAGATGTAAAACACCAAGCACAGAAAAAATACAGACTATTTTAATTTAAAGAAGTTATTTTTGAACATTGGCTGAAATGTATGTCTGGCTTTTAGGAAAAATTTTCAGTTTTTTATCTTATTTTGGATCAACATGTAACAAACATTATTTTTCAAGTAACAGAAAAATTGATGTCAAGACTTTGTAGTTGACCAATGTAAATGTTTTTCTTAAAGTTTCATGGCTAACACAAAAAGTGAAATTAACAGGTTTTTCTGTTGTCTCCTTGTGGATTTACATGCATTAACATCTTGTGAAAGTGAGTGTGTAATTGTCTGTCACACAGAAAAATATACATCACGAAGCATTTGACAAAGGTTGAACCTGTAGTCATGTTTAACTGAGTAGGGCTAACACTGGTGTTTTTGCACGTTTTTGTAAATACTGAGGTCTGAGTAGTTATAATGCTATACTGTAAAATGTATGTATTAACAATAACCAATATGTAATAACAAGTACTTGATAAAAACATAGATTTACAAGATAATTTAGTTTGGAAAGGACCTCAGGAGGTCTCTAGTCCAACCCCTTTTCAGAGCAGCACCAGTTTTAGGTCACAACAAGTGACTCAGTTGGATTTTGAGATCCCCAATTCTTGAGAATGAAACACCTCCCTGAGAAGACTATTCCACATCTAAACTGTCTCTGTGGATGGAAAAAGGTGCTTCTTACTTCCAATTTGATCCTTTTCTTTTTGCTGTTCTATCCTCTTTTTCTCACCCGGTGATACATATAAATATGAACTGCAGAATCAAAATAACACAATGTCAGAATTGTAGAAGTTGGAAGGGACATCCAGAGATCTAGTCCAACCTCCTGCTAAAGGAGGTTTCCTAGAGTAGATTACTGAGGAAAGCTTCCGGGTAGGTTTTGATTATCTCCAGAGGAAGATACTCCACAACCTCTCTGGGGATCCTATTCCAGTACCCTGTCACCCTCAAATTCAAGATTTTCATCATGTTCATATGGAACCTCCTATGTTCCTATTTGCGCCCATTATTCTGTTACTAGAGACTGCTGAAAAGAGCCTGGTTCCATCGGATTTATTCCTGCTCGTTAGGTATTTATAAGCACTGATAAGATTGCTCTCTTTGTCTCCTTTTCTCATAAGGGGAATCATGAGGGAGGCCCTAACCATGCTTGTAGTCCTCTGGACTTTCTCTAGAAGTTCCCCGTCTTTCTTCAGCTGAGGAGCACAGAACTGGACAAATGCTTCAGATGTGGCCTCATCAGGGCAGAGTAGAGGGGGAGATTAACATCTCTCCATCTATGTGGATATTCTATTTTTAATTATTAATGCACCCCAGGCTACCATTGGTCTTCTTGGACACTTGTAAGGGCACACTTCTGGTTCTTGTCCATCACGTTCTCTAAAGAGTTCCTTACCAAGTTGGTCAGCCCCTAACCTGTACTGATGCATGCAGTTATTCCTTTGCAGGTGTACAACTCTGCATTTCACCTTGCTAAACTGTTTATGTTCTTGCCACAGAAAGTAAAGTGTTTATAGTACAAAAAGAGAATTGATAAATTTATGAAATCTATCAAAGTTTATTTTATTCAAGATACTACCTCTAAAGTAACAAGTCTGTAAAATATAGACTATTGCTTGATGAAAATGTAATTATCTATTCTAGTTCTGTACTATTCCCTAGTTTTCCATTATTAACCGGTTTTGGAGACAGAATATTGGAGCTGGGTTACAGCAAGAGACTCATATAACTGTGAAATCATTAAATGCTACTGGATGCTCTTTCTTCCTTCTGCAAAAGAAATAATAGATATGGCTTTTGTAGTAACTGAGCCTAGAATTACCTCTAACAGGCAGCATCTTTTTTTTTTCCTGCTTTCCCCAGAATTTTTGCCATTCCTTCAGCATAGCCTTTACATTCAAATAACCCACACACGCATATGCCACACCCTAAATAAAACACCATGCATTTATTGCTTCTATATAACGCTACATCTTGTAGGCTACAAAATTATAATTTCATTAATAGTATAGGAGAATAATTACACTATTCTCAGTACTACAGTGACAAGTATGATACATTGAGAAGTCTTCATGCTAGACAATACGGATGCATTAATGCAATCATAGCTGATCTGTATAGAAGTGAAATGCACTGTACTGCTCAACCTGCAGGTGAGAGGTTGCTTTCAATCACGGATACATTTGAAAATCCAAATGTAACTCATGGATCTCTTGACTCACATAGGAAAGAAATTTTTTTCTTCTTTGCACAAGTTTAATGTGGAATTA
The DNA here is from genome assembly GCF_019238085.1 of Lagopus leucura. NCBI lineage: Eukaryota > Metazoa > Chordata > Aves > Galliformes > Phasianidae > Lagopus > Lagopus leucura. Next base: position 52,025,639 of record NW_024962264.1, read on the forward strand.
AAAAAAGCACAATGTGTGCAAGCACGAAGAGGTCTGGCATCATCTAGAATGCACTTGTTTTCTTTTTTTTCTCTTACAAATTTTGCTAATATTACATTAATCTTTGCATCAGGCTTGTTATGTAACTTGAATTTGTACCTGTATGGAAACTGCTGAATCATGGCCTGAATCTCTGATTGACCACCTGAGGCAAGCAGTGAGCCAGCCACGAGAGCACAGGTGAAGATAATTCACCTGTGCTGCTTGAAGGGATGGAGCCTGATTCCACCTCTTCTAGACTCATTTAAGTGCTGACTGCCACTGAAGAAGGGTCTCTTCCTGGAGGTCCCTTCTCATGGAGAATATTGCAAGCCTACAACATTGGTAAGTACTTTCCCTTTGTTAGCACTTTCTATTTATTATCTTCCTAATGCGATAATCTTATTTAGCTTAACTTTCCTGTATATGTCTTAATTACAACATCTGTATATTTGTTGATTATGCAGTACCCATGTATCCACCTAGGAAAGCCCTCTTCAGAATTAAAATCCTATGTAAACACATGTCTTTCTCTTGCTTATTTCCTTTGTAACAAGCAATTTCTGAGTCTGAAGAGGAAATTTGGAAAGCAGTAGAGGAAAACAATCTGAAGAGAGTAAATAAAATCTGTCAGACATTGTCAAAATGACATCTCAGTAAGAAACGTAAGAGTGAGATCCTTCTGTAGAATGTGATTCTTCTTCAGAGGATTCCACAGAAAACAGAAGGAACTCTGTTTGAATATGGTATTTTTAGAGGGCATTAAGAACATATGCTACTTCCCCCAATACAAGCCCATGCCCTTCCTGCCTAGCCACTGCAGTTCAGCCTGGGGAGCTGGGGTCGCTGTCTAGGATGGAAATGGCTGACACCAATCCCTTTGCCTTTTTAATCAGTGGTAACACTGAAGACATCCCAGAGATGTACATTCAAGACACTTCTCCAATTTGTCACTTCTGATAAGATCCTACATTGGGAAATCTTAAATAAATACTCCCACATTTCTCATACCTTCACCAATTAGCACGACTGACTAGTTTTGGTTTTCCTTTCTGCCTCCCTTATAATTTGTTTATCAGGTTTGTGCTCTTGCACATGGCTTCCTCTTTTTCTTACTGTTGCTTTTTTTTTTTTTTTTTTTTGTACTGGAAAAATCCTCCTTCACTAAGCACAATTAAATGTTTTCTGCTTCCACATTCCTTGAATATTCGATATTTTTTATAAAAATTATAAATGAAGGAATAAAGTCATTCCCACACAAAGCCTGCTATACTGATAGTAAAGAGTGTACCTCAAAACAGTTTGTACTATTTAGCCATGCTCGTTCAACTTAGTTGATCATAGCACAACTATGTTTACATTCTGTAGAAGGAATTAAGCATTCCTCGGGTGTGAACTGCTTAATTTCCAAAAGAAAAGATCATATGGTCATTCCCTAAAATTGCCCATATCTTTCTCCTGAATGCAAAGATATCTGTGTACTGTCTAATGAATCAGCAGAGTATTGACAAAGAAACTGAGCAAGACAGTAAATATGAACATTAAGACAGCATTTTATTAGGAGATTCCATTTCGTCAGTATCCATTACATAAACTGATGATGGATTAGTCCACTCATTTCCCTATGTGTGTATTTTAAAGGATATCAAAATAAAAAGAAAATCTTGCAGATAAAAGCCAATAAAATTGCTAGAGAGATGAAAAGGAAAAAAAAAGAAAGGAATGAAAAACCAAGCCCTAACACTAACAGGTATCTCAAAGATGGTGATAAAAGTACAGTGTTTAAAAAAAAAAAAAAAAAAAGTAATTGACCATGGCTTTCTGGTCATAATGGAGGGACTTGTTATATCAGCAAAGCCTTTGTAATACTCCAGTATTTCAAAGCATAAAATGGCAATATACTTTGTTGTGGTCATTATATTAAAGTGGTGAAGCCACATAGATTTTCTTTTTTTGTTGTGTGATAGAAACACATGGATTTTTGTTTCCTAAGTCTTTTTGTTCCAGAGGATATACTTTGCTATAGAGAATGTTCACTTACTAAGTGAGACTTTTTTTTTCCAGAATGTAGACATCAAATCACTGTAAATCTTTTTGGGTTAATGTAGCAAAGAAAACATATTTTGCTCCAGAGTACTGTGTAAGGAAAGTTTGAACACGGGGGTACCTCATATTTTATTATCAATGGCAGGTGATTAGACACCTAAATGATCAGTCTTGAATTATATCTTTATAATATAGATATATTTACCATACCTTGGCTAGCTAAAAGGAATTGTAGAAAAGCAATAAAATACAAATCCTCGCTGAGTAGATTCTATTTCAGGGATTATTCTGTTTCCTTTGAATATTAAAAACAAACCAAACCCATAACAAAACAAAACCACAAATGAACAACAACAAAAGTACAAAACCACAGCATTTATCATTCATTGAGCCTAATCTCTCTCTTCCATACTTTTTATTTAATTTCTTTTTCAATTTTTTCAATGCCTTCTATCCTGGTTGGAAACTGAATATCATAGATCCTTATGGAAGCAGAAGTAGGGAACCATCAATAGTTTTGGTTGTGTGTGTGTTTTTTTGTTTTGTTGTTGTTGTTGTTGTTGTCTAGTTGTCTAGCTCATTACTTTACTAGGTCAATTGGCCCAGCAGGTGTTTCTATACGTCATCCCCAAGGAGACTTCCTGCTGGCAGACTGGTTTGAAATCAAGAATTGCATTTATAATTTTGACAACAATACCTATGAGAAACATGATACTGAAGGCTGGATGAAAAGCAGATTATCCTTTCTTCCAAAGCTTTGGCATAGGTGTTTACAAACAATGTTCTCTTCTATTTTTAGGGTAGAAGAACTTTTAAAATGTGGCACTTCAATAAGAAAATTTAGGTCTTAGATATTCCTTTTTAACTATTGAATTTGTATGTATGTTTCATAAATCTGATAGTCAAATTCAGTTTTTGAGTAAGCACCATGGCAGCTACTGTTAACATTAAGAAATACAGCAGCAAGAGTTAGAGATATTTATTGATCTATGGATTTTGAGATAAACACATTTCTTCTGACTTACTATTCCATACAGAAATTTACACTTGGAAGTAAATTTTTTGAGCATTTCTCATTACTTTTCTATTTCTTTAATTACACACTTTTTTTTTCTTTTTTTATTCAAACCTTGTCATCAATATGTTCACAGGCAAGATTCCTCCTGAAATAAATGAGAATATTGCTTGTGCCTGTGTAGGAGGTTTGAGCAGTTAAGGTAAAATATGTATGTGAAGATTTGGAAAAAAAAAAAAAAAAGTTTACCATAAAACAAGAATTCAAGTTCATTTCAGTTCGCAAACCACCTATAAAGCCTTGAATTTGCTTAGAACAGACAAATTCTATAAACTGTAGACAAGGGACTTACCATTTGTGAGGAGAAAGAAAAAATGTTTAGTATGCCTTATGCCCTAATCATGCCAACACGGGTATAATATTTTTCAAGACAGGATTAATTTCACCTACATTTAAATGTCTGCAGTCTGACTACCTTAAGCTGCTTATAAGATGTAGGATGGGATTCATTTGACTAAACATATATTTGACACTAAGGTCTCTAACTCAGATGCAGAGGTTTTCATCCAGTGTAAGAATTCCACCTTTAAGGACCACTTCAAGCTATAGATTATATTTATCTGAGCTACTGTAAAAATAATAATAATAACAACCTGTGTCTTTGATTCTTCCCTTCTTTTTTTATTGCCTCGTTGACAGTGTTTCCCCCCCAGAAAACAAGTCAAGTGGATGTTCTCACCCTCCAATTTTATATAATTAGGTTCAAATAACCTTCTGACCTTGTATGGACTGCCCAGATTGAAGCATTCTTATTCAAAATCCAAAGACAAATATAATTTCAAAGCCGTGATTTCAAAACTTATGGTTCTTCCTTCTCCTGATGACTTCAGCAACTGTTTCCTAATACCTTTTAAAACAAGATAACCTGTATATATACCCCATCTTGCTCTTTTCAACCAGAGCCGTCACTGTAACAACTTCTCTGCTATAAACTAATGCAAACACTGCTACATCCTGCTACAATTACTCTTTTCTCTCAAATCGTAGATAAATACTTTCACAGGAGAACTGCCATTCTCAAGGGTATAGAACCATAGAATCATAGGTCTGGATTGGAAGAGACATTTAAGATCATCATGTTCAAACTCCCCTGCTGTAGGCAGGGACACCTCCCATAAGACCAGGTTGCTTAAAGTTCTATTCAGCATGGCCTTGAATGTTTCCAGGGAGGGGTCTTTCAAAAGCTTGCTGGGCAATCTGTTTCAATGTTCCATTACCATTGCAATAAGGACTTCTTCATATTATCTAGTCTAAATCTATCCTCTTCCAGTCTAATACCATTTCCTCTTGTCTTGTCGCTACCTGACAGATGCAACAGCTGATAGCTACTGATGAATACAACAAATCTCCATTAACATTGAAAAGAAATGAGGTAGCAAACTTGCCCTGAAGTATAGAAAACTGCAGAGAAACATACACTGTGTAAAACCAAACTAATTCTTTTGATATACTTGTGGCATCATGATGGATTTTGAAGAAAACAGTGATGATCAAGATGAGATCAAGACATAAACAGCGTACAGTGATAGGAAAAACACTGGAAAAGTCAGAGTAAATAGTACAAGAATCAAGAGCAAAATTCTGAGTAAATTTTTTTCATTCTCTTCAAATCTAGCTTACAGTCAGCCTTTTAAAATTTAACAGTACTGCAGAAGTATAGGTTAGTAATCTGAAGAACTAGCCCCACTGATTAATCAAATAGTATGTTTTGTGTGCCTCATTCAATACTTTCCTCTAAAACATTTATCAAATGGCCGATCTGAAGTGCTCAGCAGCATCCATGGTGAAATGCTAGAACTGTATACAAGAACTCAAATAGGTCTATTTCAGTTCTAATTAGCTGTCCAGACACTGCATTTATGTAACTGAAACACCCAAACTAAAATATCAATGTGCTTTAAACTCCTTTGAAATGCAGAGCTGAAAACTAAATTCAGAAAGGAGGGCAGATTTGGAAATACATTTAAGCACTCTTGACTATGACCGTGCAGAACTAGAAGCATCTCCATAGAATTATTTGTGAATGAGATTTCCTTCAAACAGATAAACACGTGGAACTAAACTCTAGAGAGAAGAATGCTGTTGGCCCTGCTTATTGGAAAGGGATAAGAGAGACACACTGGTACAAGAATTACAGAGCTCTCCAGAAAAGAATTTACCAGTATTACCCTCACCAATTTCATCTGATCATCTGAGGCCCCAGCTCAAGTGCTTTTTGGGTTTATACTTGCTTCTTAGCTCAGGATCTGGCTCATGACCCTTGTCGATCTAAAATGTAAGGATATTATACCTAGTCTTGAACATGACAACTTTGCCTTGATTATTTGACTTCCTGCTGTTGCCTTAGACCTGCCTAAGCATTTCTGATATGTTTGGTGGTAAGAGGACTGCAGAGGCTGACACAAACTATTGCCACTGGGTTGACTCTACTCTTCCTGATTGAGACTACGTCCCTGATTATGCCTTGCTGTCTTTCTTGACTCTCAGCTTGCCTCTCCTTCTAAGGACTCCATTTACTCCTTAAAATAGGAAGCATTATCTCTTGATTTGTCAGGAATACAGTGAAAGAAAAAATGTATCCATGTTTTCAGATGCCTTTCACTGACACCTTGGTCAAAGTGTTCTTCAGAAAACCCTGAACTCCTCAGCAATAGAATTCCCTTTCACAGGCAAAAAGTTGTAGGGCATGCCTGTCTAAATAACGAGTGTATTCTGCTTGACACAAAAATGAGGCAGCTATGAGGGAAAAATTTTGGAAAGTAGCTTCTGCAGTCTATCTAGGATGTTGTGCTCTTGGCTGGTTTTCTGATAATCTGTATACTATTCACTTAGTGGGCAAGCAGACAAATTTTTTGACTTGTTTGAGGCATCCAAGTTGTGGGCAACTGAAGAGAGTTTTCCTTAAGGATGCTCAAAAGAAACAACTCTTTAAATGCAGGAGGACAAAGATTCCATTCTCCTCTGTTAATGAGAACCAAGGTACTAAAGTTCTAGTATTCCATAATAATAGAATTTATGAAAGTGATCAAAGTTACTTGCTCATTTACAGCTAAGATAAAAAAACTAAATTAAGTGGAGAAAAGTCTATAAACAGTGAGCAGCTTACCTAATTGTTGAAAACCCTGTCTTTCTGCATCTGTCTTTCCCATATGAGATAAAGTTAGGGGTTTTATACTCTAGATTCAAACCATATTAATTAATTACTTTTCTCCCTTCCAAAAATATTTGGATATCAGTTCAATAAAACGATATGAGTTTGTGAAAAGAATCCCAAACAATTTATTATATTGCATTCTATGAAGCAATATGACTTGAAGAAATATCTGTGTTTCAAGAATATTGGTTATTTTGTTGGGTTTTTTTTGTTTGTTTGTTTAAACAGTTCTATTCAAGTACCTAAAATACTGGGACTGCTCCAAAAGTAATGCTGCCTATTTACATTGCCTCATGATGATATCAGGAGATATTGGTGGAATGGCAGCAGAAGTTGATCTTTCATGTCAGTTCTGTTATATTTTGTTGCCATGTGACAGACAGCAACAGAGGGGCAGTCTGACCAAAATGGCATCTGATGTGGAATTACATCTGAAGTAAAAGAGTGGAATTGAACTCCTCCATAAGGAAAAAACAACACCCACTGACATCACTGATACTTGTTGAATGTTCATGGAGACCAAAGAATGGGAGTGAGCAGTGAGGTGGTGGTGGTGCATTTCAGAAGTGGTGACAGCAATAATGTGTCACCTCTGCCACTGCAGATTTTTACAAGCATGTCATGCAGGCTCTTTTTCACCACTGGCAAAAATCCATAGCTAAAGGTGGTGACCATGTTGAAAAATAGCGTTTTGCACAGAGAATTTTCTCTATCAAATAGCTCTCTTGTGCTCTTTGTATTTGTTGTGTTTTCCATGGAGATAAATAGGACATTACTTTTGAAGTAACCTACATAGTTCTCTAAATTAATAACAAACTAAAAGGAACGAAAAGCTAATTTTTAACAGCAGAAATAATTTTCATATTTAATGTTGATCTGGGTGTATACAATGCTTACTGCGAGTGTTTACAGGAGCACTTTGCTAGACGTTATTAAGCAGGAAGTTTTATTTCATATGTTATGTTTTATACATGGCAGAAATCCTTCTGACAGACAGGCCTACATATCAGCTTTGTGCACAGAGTATGAGGTCTTTCTAAATTCTAAATTTCTAAATTCTCATACACATGCAGACAGTGCTTCATCCAGCCCTCCGAGGGAGACAAAGATCTGACTTCAAGAATACAACTGGTACAAGAAAGCCAGTGCAATCAGCTCACTTACATCTGTTTTGACAGATCAGTCCTTGTATGAGCACTGGCTTTCCTAGCTTTATTAGCTCTTAACCAAATGCACTGACATCTAGAAAAGAAAAATTTTAAGAGGAAAACATACTCCAGCATGCTCAGTACTTCTCACTGTCCTTTAATCTATAGCATCTTTGGAACATACAAACAAATTGAAGATGGGAAGGAATGCAAGTAAAAAGAAAAAATAGTTTTTTCTTCCTGTAAATATTGTTAATGGAACACAGATGTGCCATATGCCTGTGCAAATAATAATTTGGAAAGAAAAAAGCAATACTTACATTTACCTGCTTCTTACTGGAAATACATCCTGTTTATTATAAAATATTCAATAATAGCTTTTAATTCAATTGTGACAATTGGAAACTTTTTTTTTGTTTTTGTTTTTTTCTTTATCCTCAGAATATGTTTTAATTTCTGTTAAAATTTTGGTAGCAAATATTAAACATTAGATCTTAATTTGACCCTATTCTATGCCAAGGAGTTCTTACATTTTCTGTTCTACAGCTTGATTACTAACAGATCACATTTAGATCTAAAAGCATTTTTTTATTTAAATGACTAATACAACCAAAGTAAAAAGGTGAATTTAAAACTTTCTTTGAACAGCATCTTAGTTTAGATCAAATCTTTCTTCTATCATATCAGTGAAAATTGTGGACTAGGTAATTTACAGAACTTTTTGCAATACTTTCAACTCATATTTTTTTTACATTTAATCACACTGAATTTTTCCTAAGCTTACTACTGACCATACTCACGCTTAAGCTTGGGAAAGTAATCACCTTCAGCTTTGGCTTTGTCTCAGCATTCTTTTGCTATTCTGCTTTTTTTTTTTTTTCCTACTTTCTTACTTCTAACAGTTAGTAATAGTGTTGCATACTGTTCTGATAAGGTCTTATTATCAAGATGCATTATATGCTAACTGTACCTATTTTCAGTTTCATTTCAAAACCCTCTGAGGATATCTACAAATTCAGCCTGTAGTGCACTACAGTAATATATTGAAAGCGATGGTTTTCCAGGGCTCAAACACAAAACTGACCTAAGCTGGTTAATGACTTACTATCCCTCAATTGACCATGAAGAATTTCTTAGTCATTTTTCTAAGTAACAGCCTGTTCACCTTTCACACAGTGAGACACCAGTGATCACCCATATCTCTGGTTGGCATGAGGAAGTGGGTGGGTGGTAAGTAGCAAAAATAGGATGCAACTGTATGAGCAAGATTTCTCCTAACAAACACTGAAAACTGTTTGTATTGCAAACAAAGCACTGTTATTTAGAGGTATTCGGTGACTATCTGCATTACTTTTCTATGGATGAATCTGTCTCCAGCCTGAAGAAGAATCCTGACACTGCTAAAATCTTTCAGGTTTTCCCACAGAATCCGCTCTATCCTTAAACTGCTTTTCCTGAGCTACTCTGATCTCTGAGTTATAGCATACTGCCTGCCTGCTCTTTGCAACCCAGCTGAGGTATTTGGGAATTGTGGCACTCTGTTGCAGAAGCAACTTAGCTCTTGGATAAGAGTAGATATTCTACTGGGCTGGCTTTGTTTGCCCTTTGTATTTTGAATCAGAAGTCCGTGTGCCAAGACATAAAACTTTCTTGTGGACATTGCCTGTCAGGCCTCCTACTTTTATTGATAGTAAATTCATCATGCACTCCTCTTAGTTTTCTGCTCAAAGCTGGGCCTTGAGGGGTCTGCAAGATTAAACTAATGAATGCATACTTGTAATTGAAAAGACGTGTAACTGGTATGCTTATTTGTCTTCTAAGTATGCCAATTTATGAGATTGATATAGCTTAAGCTAAGCTTCTAACACATTATATGAGTTTTACAGACAGCCAATCGTTTTCTTAGGACGTTATAAGCATTTTCTCACAAAACTAAGGACTGCTTCATAAAAACACCCTATTTTCTCTTCTAGTTAATACAGTTGATGGAGAGTAGCTGGATAAAGTGAAGTAGCCCTCATCTTGTTATAAGGTACCTAAAGCTGATTTGTAGATTGACTTTCAAGAAAGAACTCAAGTGTGTTTATTTGTAGCCCAACCACAATTCTCTTTCTTGAGTGCAATACGAAGAGGGGAAAAAAGTGGTTTACAAAATATATCCCTCTATTCTTTCCTGCCACTCTTCATAGCAAGTGTTTTTTACTTCAGACATAAAAAAAAAGAAAAAGAAAAAAGAAAAAAAAAAGTAACCTGCAATGACATGGCCCTGTGTACAAGGCCCATATAGCAGAATTCAGAAAGCAAGTACACATGAAAATGCAACATTTTCTCTGAGAAACATGGAAAATCCATAGGCTGGAAATTGTTGCAGAGTATTAGACAGTTTAACTGACAGTTGATTTGTAGATGCTTGTTTAATCTTTTCTAAGGCAATTTTTTTTTTTTTTTTTTTTTTTTTGTTAAGGGAGTTATAAATGAAGTTTGTGATTGAAGTGCATAATTATATGTAAATAATAGTTTTTTTTTAAATGATACTGACAGTTTTAGATTTACAGAGTATATGTGAAGCAACCCTAATCTTGTGAGCATGTTTATCATTCAAACGTGACAGTAGCCTCTTGGATTTGTCTGGTCCCAGACTCTATTGGTCTTTATTCAGGTTTGAAACAAATCATTTATGTTGCACCCACTAATTTCTCTTTCCTATCTGGATTCACAAATACAAGAGAGCTTGAAACAGTCCACTGAGAACAAAATGAAAGTCAGATCAGGGGAGGGAGAATAAAGAAGCTCTGTCCTTTGAGTCAAGTATGAGATGCATGGCCAGATGTCTCCTAATCTGATGAATGGGGACAAATTTACACCTTCAGAGGTTGATGTGTAGTCAGAGTACCACAACTTCATTCTTGTGTCTTACGTTTTTCGTGTGGTATCAAAAAGTAAGAGAGAAGATTAAGTTTATTGCTAGGGCTATGCTAGATGCCAGCACCTAATCAAAGATAGGGGAACTTAAATAAAACATTTTCCAACCTAATGTTACTCAAATCGTTGCTTCTTATTGAGGATGCTTATTCATCTTTTGAGCATATGCATACATTCTATGCATGATAGTACTATTTATGCTCCTACTTTTGAAACAAGTGGGAGTTTTCTTAGTTTGAAGCTATTTATTGTTTCCGTAGTACTCGTTAAAAATCTGAGCAAGAGGATACAGAACATAAGTTACAACTGAATTCAGTAAGAATTTGATTGGCATAAAGGTTATCACACCCAACTGATTAGCATTTTATAAGATAATAATAAAGTTATCTTCTCTGTTTTCTTTTGTCCATGTGTACAAATGAGACAAAATACAATTTAATGATAATTAAGAACAGAACTATGAAATGAAAGGGGGCTAAGGTTTGGGGCACAGGGGCAAGAATGATGATCAATGGGCTTGAAAAGTATTAAATGTTTCATGTGGTGATTAATGAATTTCAAACTGCTCATTACTGAAAATATTTCACGATTGAATACTTATATTTAAAGGTCCTCTCTGCTATTAGTTTTACAGCACAAACAGGTGGCTTTGGAAGTCCTCTATTTGGTACTCTATTTGTTAGTTAATTTCTTCCTAGTACTTGTTTTGTCAGTCTTCCATAGTGTGCTAAAGTAATAGAAAAAATTCACAAATGTAATAACACTGTATTCAAAACACAGTCATTATAGCATTTCAGATAGCAGCCCATAACAGATGTTCCAAAAGATGACTGAAAAAGAAAGTACTCATATTTATGCTTACTTTGCCAAAGCTATTTAGAGACTAAGTTACACGGATACTAATCGCCTGGAATTTTAGCTTTGTGGAATAAATAGCCTTGAGTATTGAGGATTAGTTGAAAAAGAACAGAATATAATAGACAATTATTCCTAATCTGTGGAAATGAATAGTTGATATAAATTGAAATGGTTATTCATTGGAGAATGAGAGATGCTGTGCTTTTTTTTTTTTCCCCCACTCCATTTGTGAATTATCCTACCTAAGCCATAAAATAATAATAAAAAAAAAGATATCTCTTTCTTATCTGTGGAAGCACATCATATATAAACACAGATACTGGCATACAGAAACTCACTACTTATGTCTTTGTTCAGTTTGTCATGAAGCACATAGTCCTGACTGAGAAATAACGGGGTCTCCCACCTTTCTCAGAGCTCCTCCTATGCAGCTGGACAGCTATGAAAACACAGTAAAAAAAGTTTTTGCTTTTTGAAATAAGGGGATGAATTACTTTTTATCCCCATCTAAGGCACAGAGCAGTCTTTGATGAGGCCCTAACTACACCTCTGATTGTGCTTGGGATAGGAGTAGATGTATAGCTAGATGTTACTTTAATATTAAAAATTTTCTTCTTCAAAGGCCTATTTGTTTTCTAAATTCCCTTAATGAAGAACTTTTTTCAATGGAACATGACACTAGATGCCACAAATGGAATGTGAGAATGTAAAGACATGCTTTAGGGAATTGTTTCTCTTCTCTCCTCTGCTCTCTCCTTCTTTCCCTTCCCTCCCTCCATCCTTCCCTTCTTCTTCCCTTCCTCCCTTCGTTTTTCCCTTCCTTTCTGCATTCCTCCCTTCCTTTTTTTTACCATATTTTCATGTTATTTAGTACACATAGTCCACAACGTCTTTCCAAAATTAGTAAATTTTTTCTTCTAACCTGTTTCCTGATGATCAGCCAATATCAGATTTTTCTTAATTTTGATGGGCATTGGCCTCCAAGTCTGACAGTAATTCATATCATTTATTTTTGGCTGTCTTTATTTATAATTTGTATATGCAAACACAGTATGTGAGCAAAACTTGTCCCACAGTAAGACTTTTCTATCACAGTATAGGTGCTAACCTTCAGTAATCATGGAAATGGAAGTAGTTAATGCCTAATGTTTTTTATCCTTCAGATAATTGCTGCTTGATGACAATGCTTTGCCTTTCAACACAAATTATTTTGTGAAATCTTATTGTGAGAGATTTTGTCAAAGGCTTGAAAGTTTGTATAGAGTATTTGAGTGATTTTTTTATCATCTACTATTTGACATTTTTAAGAAAATCTAATGGATTAGGAATAAAAATTAACTGACTGAACTAAAGTTATTTAGGCTACAAATACTCAGAGTCTTACAGCACTGAACTTTTTTGCTTATTCTCTTTATCTTTTTTGTTCATATACCTTATGATACGGTATTACAGCTATATTTTTCCCTCAGTGTCTGTTTTGTTCAATGCCCAAGATAATTCATGAAGGACAAGAATTAAGAATAAGTGATTAGGAACAAGTGTGGAATTCTCAGGTTTGACACTTTGTCATCATAACACACATTTTTACCTTGCAATGTTTTTCATTTTTTCTAACCTCTGTATAAAATTAATATATTCAAAATTAAAATAGTGAAGACAAAATCCGAAGTCACTATGGCTTTTAGCAGAGCTTTAGCTATTTCAGGGTATGGATTTCTGAAGTACGGTTAAGTGAAACATATTTAATATTAATAAATATGTATCTTTTCAGAAGGACCAAATATTCTTCTGAATGTTTTTTCTTGGTTGCAGTCAATTTAGCTTTGATTGTCACCTTGCTTAGTCAAGATCCAAGGAAAACATAAAATATGTGTGTTTTTTTCCTAGCACGATGATTCCTTGTACTCTTTGAGATACAGTTTCAAACACACTCAGAGGAAACCAATGTAAATTTCTTCTGCTCCTGAAAGTGGAAGTCTCAGACTTGACTCCAAATCAGGCCAGATAGAGGTGCTAAGTAAACCATAAAGAAACGATAATATAGCAGTCTGTTCCCCAGATATATGTAAACTCATTTGCTTGTTGCAGATGGAATGTTCTAATAGAGTATGCTGTGTCAGAAATTCATATTCAGTTGATTATTATACTGTCAAAAAAGCACATCTTTGATTACCAACAGTACAACATTTCTGGTAAGATATTTCTCCAGATTAACACAGGTTTCCCTGGATTTATAGTTGACCTCTATTTGTTACTGTCTTTTATATTCAGATCTTATAACAGTTCTATAATTTTAAAGTTATTATCTAGCTTTTTAATCATCCAGCCTCCTAATTTTCCATTAAATGGTGAACACTTATTATTTTTTATAATTATTTCTGATAAATGTTCATCTCATATCTCATCCATACAGGCTTCCATTCCCTTCAACAATTCTACACCTGCAGAGGAGGACTGATACACAGAGAGGTTCTTTTACTATCAAGTGTAGGAAGACTGTGCGTGAAATCAATGGGCTTCAGAAAAACATGAGAATTACCTGGTGGAGACCCAGTTACATAATTCCCGTGAGTCCACAGAAACTGACGAAAACATTTCAAGACACAAATTTACTAGAAGTGAGTTTTCTTTCTGTATTTTCCACATGAGAAACTGCAGGAGACGTTGCATTCAATTATTCACCTTCATTTATTCATTCTTTCTGCGCTGAGACATGCATGCTTTTGTACATTTATCTCACAGTTTTCTCTTTTCACTGTTTCTTCTTCTTTTTTTTTTTTTTTTTTTTTTTTTGTCTGTTTCTTCTTGCTGTCTTTTTCAACTCTGTAAAAGTCTGAGGTTGTTTTTTCTGGCTCTTAATCTTATTTGATTTGGGTTTAATTTGCTTTTACTTTTTTTTTTTTTTTTTTTTTTTTTTTTTTGTATCCTCCATTTTTATGTCCAATCTCATTTTCTTTTTTTTCCTCATTAAGAATTTTCCTTTAAAAAAATTGATAATAGGCTCATCTTCATGGATATGATTTGCATTTGCAGAAAGAAACTGAACAGAGTAGTTAGAATTCCCTATCCATCCTTTGCATATACATACTACCTAGAGACCTAGATAATTAGAAGTTTGATAAATATTTTCAATATAATTAGTGATAATTACACAGGAAAATGGTGCATACCCATTAGAACCAGGTAGGAGAAGACAGAATGCTTCTTACACATTTCCCTACCTGGCTAGGTTTTTGAATTTTAAATTGTCTGTTTTCCAGTTAGACGGATGAGGCATATTTTTATTATTGTTAAAAAGATTTCTCCTACTATCCAAATGCTATTTACTGCTGTAAAGGTAGTTTTGCATGTCTCTCCAAAAGATTAGTCTATGAGATGTTTTTCTTATTAAGACAATGATAAATTTCTAGACAAGTCACTGTCTTGTCAGTAAGAAGTAGTATAGCTTTCAATGATTCACAAAGAATAGGTTGTTTCATGAAAAGTACTATCAGAAAATGCTCATAACTTGTAAAATAGCTACCACTTTAAAATAGAAAGCTTACATCAAATTCAACCATTAATTGTCAGGTCAGATGTAAACAAATAACTAAATGAATCCAGTTAGTACCCAGCTGCAGTTCAACCAAATGTAAACCATTCATAGCCTGTCTACAAGCGCAAGTATGTGTAACATAGTTAAGTCAGTAGGGTTTGTTTTAATTTGATCAGAGCTATTGATGTAATTTTTAGGCAACAGATACAGTCAATTACTGCAGTTCCAATTTCCTTTGTTTACAAACGGATATAAGGCAGGGCTGACTACTGTCTACAACGCTAAAAGTATTTATTTTTAACACAGGACTCATGTCTCCTACTTAGAGAAATATAAACTCTTCTTTTTCTTGATGAGAAAACAGTGTATGATTTGGCTAATCAAAATCTTCTTATTCAAACATTCATAGATAAATAGAACAACTGATCATTAAAAAAAAAAAGCAAAAAAGCACAACAAACTAATTGTAATTAGCATGGAAAAAATAGCTTTTAATACTGGAGGAAAGTTCTCATTTTCTTTGCTATCTGGAAACATTCTTTCTACAAAGCACAAATTGGAAAGCTTAGACCATCCACCTTAAATACCAAGAACTGGGTCAATGTGAATTGAAGAAATACTGGTGGAAGAAAAAAATAAAAAGTATGCCAAAACCCAACATCATTTAAAGGATTTTGTATTTATATCCCCATCTGTATAGGATGGGAATATAGCTGCTGCAAACTAGTTTAGCTCCCTGAATTACAGGACTGTTAAATCAAGTAGTTTTCTTTTTGAGTTATTTTCTGCCTTGATAGACTAAGATATTTAATAGACAAATAGGACAGAGATGCTTGCAATAAGGTCTCGCAATCCTTTCAAATTATCTCTTCCTTAGTGGAAAAAATTGCTTGCTTACTTATTAAGGATTAGTTCTGATTTGCAGCAAGGTGTTTTATTCTGTGTTCCTGACATAGCTAGTCTCCACTGTACTGAAAGTCAAAATAATTCACTGTAAATTTTAGCTAAGATTTATATAATGTAAGGAAGAATATTGAAAAGTGTAATCGGTCATTATGGCCGTAGTGAATCCTTTCGTATATATTGACTTTTCAAGGACAAGAATAACATATTTTAGTTTTGTGGATTTACAGGGGTAAGCAATTATTTGCCACTCTTTATCATGTGTGTTAAAAGTGAGAATCCAAGACAAATAAAAATATATACATTTTTCATAGTCAAAATACTAGCTCTGAGATGAGAAACTGATTGCTGAAGAATAGGATATTCTGCATGATGTATGAGTGCCTTAAACAACAAAAGATTCCTTAACAGGTTTGCCAGGCTTTGAATCAAGTTTTGTGTTTCGCAAGTGGAGCAGGAGTATGTAATATATTTTTTAGCTTTCCTTTTTTGTCCTTTGCGCAGGCATTTAGAGGCGATGAAAGAAAGAAACATTATATCACTGGCTTGAGTAAGCCATTGTGTGGGTAGTGAAGAAAGGTTTTTCATTTCATTGCTGTAGAACTTTTTACTACTCTCTCTCAAATTCTGGCATTTAATTTTTTTCTGTGTTCAAAGTGTTCAAAGTACACAGCTTCAAAATAGTTAGTGTATTATTACTTCTTTTTCAGAGTATTGTAATAATATGGATCAAAAAGATTAAGGCGATATCAGGTAAAACATTATCATGATAGAACATCAAAACTTTCTAGAAAATACACCCCATGCATATAAATAGGAAAGAACCTATGCATATAAATGACTGAGAAGGGGAAACGAACACAAAAGCAAACATTGAGGGTAGAATGAAAAACATTTCCACTAGTGCAGTTAGGCCAGATTGAAGTGATTCAGGGTTGTAGAGATATTCAATCTATTGAAAAGATTCTGAACAATGAAAGTGACCAGATAAAAGCTGGAGCATCTCTGTTATCCCTGGGTGACTGTCTTTCACAAATCATAAGCTAAATTTGACTCCATATTGAAAACCTAAGGAGGAATGCCCAGGATTACCTGACACATCAGACAGAAGCGTGGCATAAAGAATCCTTCCAGGCCAGTTCAGAAGTGTGTCTCCTGAGTGGTGCATCAGTGAGTGTACTGCTTTGTGGTTTCATACTTGTCAAAGTGTCAGTGACACTTGTAAAAATGAAAACACTTGATCAGACACTACTGAGTCTACAGCAAAACAGCCTGAAAATTTAAGCTCCTCAAATCATCAGGAGAAATTGAAATATTCTCAACTTTTGCATACTGGACTTTGGTAATAGAATCTGCATTGCTCTAATAGCTATGTTCATACACAGTCCAGTCTTGAATTAAATTATATCCTGCATTGCATTTTGGTGTCTGATGATTTTCCAAGTATCTGTTTTGCATGTCTTTTTAGTATTAGAGTCCACTCATAACACAGACTGAAGCCCAATCTTTAGTTAATCCTATTTTCACTGAAATTTAGGATATGTCAAAAAGACAGTCTATCAGGAAGGAAAAAAATAAAGATTATGATCACATCCAAGATATTCCTTGTCAAACACTTAAAAAATTTCTTTGGGCACTTACTGCCAATTTACTCCTAGATGTTACCAGTGCCACAGGCAGGTAGATTCGTTTTTAATAATACCTTTCCCAAATGTCAGTCCGAGAACTGGAAAGCAGTACTAAATTTAGCCAGTAGCATCTTTTTAACAAAGTAAAACTACCATTAGGCAGTAGGCATGTGTCCAGCTCACCAGCACTTTGACTCATTGCCCCCTCAAGCCTCCCAGCAAATCAAGGAAGATGTAAAAGGCTAATCAACTCTAATTTATGATCCTGTTTAATGTCAGAAAAAGCTGCTATTTTCCTTTTTATTTTCTTCTGCAAGAGCAGAGAAGGAGTCTTCCAGAAGATTAAAAGGCATGACTTGCAAACATACTGGCCCTGTTTGACATTTCCAAGAAAACATATACTGCAGGCTGAGTTAGAAAGATCCTGGCAGCTAGTGCATACAATTCAGCAGCAGTCACCATCTAAGAGTAGGTAAAGCTGCTATGTCCTAGGGTCTTACAGTTGACTGCGGCCCTGGGCAGCCTGATCTAGTGGGTGGCAACTCTGCCCATCACAGGGGGTCTGCAACTAAATAATCTTTAAGATCCTATCCAATCCAAATCCTATTCTATGAGTTCTGCTCCAGAAGTAGTGCCTATTATTTTGTTATTGTTGACCCACAATGTCAGAGGTGGATATTAGTGGAATGATTGTAGAGCTTGAACCTTCCCACCAACAGTGTGTTACATGTTTCTGCAATGCAACGCATAGTTACAGAGGAGCAGTCTGAAAAAATGCAGTCTGGCATGGAAGTATATCTGAAGCAAAGGTGTGTCTGAATTCCTCCATGTGAAAAAAAATTGTCCCACTGACATTCACTAACACTTGCTGAACATTTATGGAGACCAAACAGTAGATGTGAGGACAATGAGGCAAAGAGGCTGACTCAGGAGAAACACAGACCAATTTATTTGAATACTTATTTATTATTATTATTATTTTAAATTAACGGGAGATAGATATTGACATGATTAATTCAATTATTTCCTCACACCCAGACTCATAGTTTTAGAGTTGTTGTAACAACTAGGAGGTCAAAGTCAGCTCTTGTAGCAGGAAGAGAAGATTCATAATGACTTGCCAGTGATTTCTTGCTGCGTGATGACGAAATTCTTCTAAGGTCCTTTGTTTGAAGTACATGCAGAGTCTTGTAGGACTGAATATGCTCTAAGTTATACAAACTGGTGGTGCTACTGTGTGCTTATGCCTTTGGACAGCCTCTTAGTGCCACAGGTTTAACACTTCCTACAGATTTAACAAAGCCACTATACTCCTGAGTTTAGCAGTTTGTAGTAGACTTTCAAGCAGTATCTCACAGTAAATAATTTTTCCCCCTTTGGCCTGCTGTTTTCTGATAAGTTCTCTCCATCTGCACATGTAGATAGCTATTGGGACTCAGTCAACAAAGTCAGCTAGTGAGGGCATACTGTGTGATACTCCCACTTAGTGTACATTATTAAAAAGTTTTCACAAGCTTTCCAAAACTTCCTGGCATGTTCACCTTCAGATGTTTAAAAAGCCTTAAAAAGTAAGGATAAACATAATAAGAAGCAAGAAATATTTGCAAAACCATGCCATTTCTAGCTCAGCTATCCTTCTTAGTTCTCTGTGCTCTAACTTTCACATCTTAATGTTTTAATAACAAATTTATCATCAGAAGCAGTGCTACCATCCACCTGATATTAACTCCCATCTCATATTATTAACAAGATGAGATATTTCCATATATCTAATCATTTGGATGAAGATGGAGATTGAAGTTTTGAAAAGATGATTTCCATTTTATGCAAGTCTACCTGCAAAGATTGCATATGATGCAGTTTATGTCTTGACACTGTCTTCTTCATTCTCTGTTCAGCATTCTCACATTTTGCTGCACCTCTTCACAAAAACTGTCAAACTGCACAGCTGGAGTTAATAAACTGAGGAAGGATGCCCATTACCAGTTACAGACATCCCGGTTGTTTGATGCTTTCAGTATTTCATTATCTCTGCATCAGCACTGGTAGTCCTGCAACTGAAAAGCCATCAAAATAACACAGCTTGAAATGATAAATGAAAGTAGCAGAACAACCGCAGCACAGAGCATTCAATTCTGTGGGCTTTTCTAGGTGAACAGAGATTTGTATCTGTGCTGTGGCAGTCGTATATGAGCACATGAAAGGTTTATCTAGATGTGTCTGTTGGATTAAAGCCATTGTAGTCATTTCACATAGACAATTTTCTGCAAGTGCTAGGAAACTGAAGAAATTACCATTTATTGTTCTTTCTCAGGAAGAGATTTTAGGAAGACACAAGGTTTTGTTTCTTTGTTTTTAATTAAGGAAAGAGAGGAAAATATAGCAAGATCTAGTAAAAGCCTATATCAACCACAAATAATCTTACTGAAAAATGATTATCACTTCATTGAAACTCGTCAAATTAATTAGTAAATTCATTCCTGAACTGAGGTTAGGAAAATGACTAAGGACAGTACCAAATTCTCAGTGAAGAGGTGACATAATGGTTCAGAGTTCTCTGACCCAGTTTAACAGTTAGCTGAAGGTGACATGATGTGAAATTTAAATGTATACTCCAGAGCAGGGAGTTCTTTCTTCCTATTCACAGAATTTCACTGAAATTTTTTCATCCTTAGTAAACATGGCTAAATTTATAACTGGAATGTAAATTTTATTTTACTGTTATAAATATTATCTGGTCAGTGCCAACAACATATTTCCAGCTACTAAAACTGTACTGCTCTCAACATTTGGCAGATCTGAAATTTATTCATATAGCTGCTGTATATAATTAAGCAAGTAAAGCAGAAGACTGAAATTGATAATTAGCCCTAAAAAATTTCTGAAGTAATGTCTGGGAATTAAGCCATACAGTTCCCAGCGCAGTCCAGAGAAATCACACAACTTAATTTCTTTCACTGCTTACGGGTTCAGGAGCCAGCTTCTACAGTATTATTACTCATGGGACAGTAATTTGCACTTTCTTGTGGATCAATGTTTTTTCATTGCATATTTTTATTTTCAATTTGTGTATCTTTCTGAGAAATTAAAATTTATTTATTGTAATTTCAGCTGTTCATCCTTGAAGCTATGATTTTTCAGAACTCTTTACTGTTAAAAGGAAAAAAATAAAAATTCACATTAAATGCAAAGTGAAAAACAGATAAACAGACAAAAACATCAGACAAAAGATCCTAAATGTCTGATAAAAAAGGTTCCTCATTTATTAGTCTAGAAATAAATACTCTTTTTGAATATTTTATTAATGTGTATATTCTCCTGTAGTTTCCCAGTTTAAGACTTTTGTTAAACAAAGAATAGGGAATTTGAGATGATCTTGGGGCTTCTTGAGGACGCAGATAGCTTTGACATTTATTGAGTCACCTCATACATATTCACTGCAGAAAACAGAATTATAAGTTTATTGTATGAAAAAAATCTTTTTCTATCACATTAGGACAAATACATTATAGAGGATCTAGCCAGAGATTAGCTCCTATCATTAGAGAGACTAATTTTATAGTTTCCTTTCAAAAATAGTTCTGTGACCATATGTATGTAATACACTTTAGGTCACTCTAAAAGTAAAGCCTCCTATTTATTTCCATGGAAAATACAATACATACAAAAAGCAAAATAATGCTATTTGATAGGGAAAATTATCTGCTACAAAACACTATTTTTCAACACAGTCGCCACCATTCTGCATTTTTCACCAGCAGTGAACAGGAATTTGCATGTCATGCTTATAAAAAAATCTGTACCAGTGGAGGTGACCCACCATTGCTGACACCACTTCTGAAATGCACCACCACCACCTCACTGTGCTCACATCCACTCTTTGGTCTGCACAAACATTTAACAAGCATCAATGAATGTCAGTGGATGCACTTTTTTCCAGATGGGGGAATTCAGTTCCACACTTTTGCTTCAGACACATTTCCACGTCAGATGCTATTTTGTCGGACTAACCCTCTGTTACCATCTGCCATACAGCAGCAAAATGTGATGGTGGAAAGGCAGAACCTCTAATCCCAAACCACCAACTTCCTCCTCTGACATTATGGGCCAACAGAATAAAACAGGATGCATTATATTTGAAGCAGCCCTCATAATAATTCAGGATATGCATAGGTCTAAGTGCACAGACCTAGTTTCTAGTTGTGTTTCTACCTGAATTTAGCTTCTCTTTCTAAAAACACTGGAAAAGGAGACTTTGTGGTTAAATATTAACTAGTCTGACACTGAAACACTATTCAGAAACATTCAGAACACTTGCAATAAATGCCCTTTAGAATCAAGCCTTTGCTTTCTGGGCATTTCCTATAAGGCAAAAAAAGAAAAAAAGAAAAAAAAAAAAAAAACACAAAATATTTTTAGCCTTTTTTTTCAGAGTTTGGGAGGCAGAGGAGAATTACACCTTTACTCACACTGACAAATACTTTCTTAAAACTGACAAATAACTATTTTTACAAACAAATCTTTTGATACTATATACACACCAAGTTTCCCTCCTCAGAAAGTCAATAAGCTGACTTCCATGAGACTGCAAGGACTGTCAGTTGCACACAGATACCTTTCTTCTTTTCCAATTTGCGAAGTTAATTTGAGGTAATCATTTTTCTTGTACCTGAACTGACTGCTGAAATACAGTTTCTCCCCTTACTCCACTTCCTAGTCACTTTTTTTGTTAATCTCCAGCAGGTACTTAGAATTAGCTTTCAAGCTGTGCCTCTGTCATCTTTTCCCGAGGCTTAGGAAATTCTCTTTTCTTAATAAACTTCTTTTTTTATCCATCTTTGTTATCCTTTTTATTAGATTCTTTCCAATTCAGCAAAATCTTTTTGGTATTATGGAGCCCAAAACAGTGTAAAGCACTCAAATAAGGTCTCACCAATATGCATTGAGATAAAAAATTAATTACCTGCCCCCCTTCTCCTGACCTAATTCCTCTCATTATACTATACAGACTCAGTATGGTATTTGACGTTTTGCAGCATATCACTCTGTATTCTTCTGCAGAGTTTATGTTCTGCTCTGAGCCCAGGCTTTTCCTGTAGCCATGGAAATTTACAAATTAGCTTTCTTCCATATTACACATTAAGCAATTTCACACTTCATATTTGACATGATTAAATGTTAATTTAGTTGTCTGTAGACCTTGATCATAGTAAGGAAGAAGGAGGTCTTTCCTATGGTCTACATTTAGAATAGACAAAAAAATGATGTAGTTGGATACAGCAAATACTTCTAAATCTGTAGCAACACTGAAAATGCAGAAATCTCCTTTCTATAACATAATACTACCAGAACTGGATGTGAAAATTAGTGATTTTCTTTCAGTGTTCACACAGGTCTGTGCTGATCTCACATACAACATGTCATAAGATCAATTCTCGTCTTGCATTCTGTTAACTGTTTTTTTTTTTTTTTTTTTGCTTCTTCATCTGCCTTTTATTTTGATTTATTTTATTTTGTTATCTTGTAAATGGGATGGAGGTCAACCTTTTACAGTCTGATAGTGATAAGATAGGAGAGAATGGTTTCAAAATAAAAGAGAGGAGATTTAGATTTGGTGTCAGAAGGAAGTTCTTTACTGAGAGAGTGATGGGGCCTTGCCACCAGCTGCCTGGAGAAGTTATGGGTGCCCCATCCCTGAAGGCATTCAAGGCCAGGCTGAATGAGGTCCAGGGCAACCAGATTTAGTGGATGGCAACCCTGTCCATGGCAGGCAGTAGGGTTGGAATTAGATGATTTTTAAGATCCTTTGCAACCCAAGCTGTTCTGTGATTCTATGATACCATGATCTGATCTTCATAGATGCAAGACAATTTATTACAGAAATTCCCTTTAATCACATAAAAGCTCAATTAATTTTTTTCTATTTTGGGAATATGAATATTTTTCTTGTTTCTTTTACCACTTAGTCTGAAATTCCATAAGTAGGAGTGTAAATATTCTCTGTTGTCATGTTATTATTCTCACAGGACCTTAACTGATGTATAAAGATCTCACCACAGTATTGTGCAGCAAATGAAACTGTTTGCATAACTTAAGAAAAATCATATGTTCAGCCCAACATTTATGAACTTGACCCAACAACCTGACTCATTTGTATAGTCAAGTACTAGCAAAAAATGATTAAATTCATAATCTTACTTTTTTACTGTACCAAGTTAGCTTATTTTCTTCAGAAGTCAGCAGCGCAACATTATGTAGACTGGTATACAGAAACAGATTTTGTTTGAGATAGGAAATTAAAAGGGAAGGATTTTAGCTTCTCTTAGGGCACTTGTTACCTAAAAGGCAGTATATTATACAAACATACAGTAACTCCTACGCAAGCTACAAAGCATGCCTGATGAATAGCATAGCACTGAATTGATGTGATCCTTAATCTGTACAAGGTATATAGCCACATAATTCCCTAAGATCTGACAAATTTTCAATGATGAGCAGCACAGACAGGTACTTGCTAACTGAAGTGTAATCAGAGCTATTTTATTATTAGTTCAGTTTTATCATGATGCTGCTCCTCTTGACTTTACAGTCATGCTTCAAATTACAGAGGCCTCTCAAAGTTTGGCTGAGGATCCTCAGCTCTAAGTTATTTAGACTTTCTTATTATTAATATTTAGTCATAGGTAGGAGATAAGCATTTCCTAAGGAGCAAATCATTTTTTCTTAAAATCTTACACTAGTGTTGAGGAATTGTTTCTGAGAGGTAACATTCTTTATCTGATGATTCAAGAGGAAACTTAGATAGACTAATGTGAACTATCATCTTCCTAAACTATACAGAATGAGGGGATACAGTATGAGTGACATTTCAGGTGAGTCCAAGCCAAGTAAAAAGTTTTATGAATCAGCCTTGTTTGGATGCTGGCACAGCCATGTCAACAGAATAGATGCTAGTTACAGAAATGAATCTAAGCATGTGATGACCCTGGCAGAACTACTAATGACCTCTACTGAGTACCTACTTGTAAATAGCCACATAACAACATCCAGGCTGATGGCTGAAGAGCAGTTCATTACACTAGTGTAGGACTCTCTGGCATCAGTTAATAAGTGTGTCACTGATTAAACCAGAGGCATTAAATCTCATCTGCCCTTGTCTTCTGGTCAGCACAGTTCTCTTACATCACTTTTCTTCTAGTGAGGTGCTTCATTGCTTTGAAAATTTAGTATTGGTGGATACTGATAATATTTCTTGCCTGTAATTAATTACTACATTGAGTTGATACTTCTGTGAGAGGAATATTTTCATACCTTTGGCCTGATACCTGATGATCCTTAACTGATTAAATTGCAAATGAGTACTTGCCATTTAATTGCCAAGCTTGTTTATTTATTTACTCCTTCAGAACACTGAAGTAAACGTTCATATTCTTTGAATGGATTCTGTCAGGTTCAAGACTACCTAGGGAACCTGAAGGTGCACGAATCCCTGGTAAATAATGATCTTAGGGTCTTAAGGGAACTGGCAGATTAGATTGCCACTATACATCGTATTTGAGAAGTCGTGGCAATCCACTGAAGTTCTCAGTCCTGTGAGACCCAGCTACGGTACTCTGTTTAGCTCTGGAGTCCCTAGCATATGAAGGACATAGACCTGTTAGAGCAAGTCCAGAACAGAGCCACAGAGATGATCAGAGGGCTAGAACACCTCTCCTAAGAAGACAGAAAGAAGAGAGGGATCTGTGGAAAACTTCTAAATGCCTTCCTGTACCTAAAATGGGCCTAATGGAAAGTTGGAGAAGGACTCTTTGTCATGTAGTGTAGTGAATTGGACGTGAGGTAATGGCTTTAAAGTAAAAGAGGGTAGATTAAGATAAGCTATAAGGAACAAATTCTTGAATATGAAAGTAATGAGTCACTGACACAGATTGCCCAGACAAGTTGTGGTTGCCCCATCCCAGGAAATGTTCAAGATCAGGCTGGATGAAGATGTTAGCAACATGATCTAGCAAAAGGGGCCCCTTTTGCAGCCAGCTGAAATTCAATGATCTTTAAGGTCCCTTTCTACCAAAACCATTCCATGATTCTATGCTTCTATGATAATCATTATAGCATGGTCTTCATAACATCTGGTAAAATGAATGGATGAAAGACATTAGCTGGGCATCTCAATTCCCATATTCAAAGAAACTAGAAATGTAAAACTAGAATAGAAAAAAAAAAAATTAGCGTTCAGCTCTTATAATGCAACTCCAAAGCTTTCTTAACTGAAACAACTCCCACTTTAGTGTTTCAAATACTCTCAGGAAGAAGATATTTAGCCTCTTACATAAAGGATCATGGAAACATTAAATCTAAAATTGGAAAAGATATGCTGTATCATTAGCCCAACTTTACCTTTTCAGAATAACTCTTTATATTACACTTACTATCTTTTCTCCACTATATGCTAAATTTCTGTTGGGAAATGATGATATTGCCTTATTGATTCAATCAGTAATTTTTGATTCGCCTATTCCCTCCCCTTTTTACTTGACCATGCTTGTCATTACACCTTCCAGTACACCTTCCTGTCATTATAACCCCTTGAACTTTTCTTTGCCTAAGATGCGATACATTTAATACCTTTATTTAACTCGGTACTTGCAGTTTTCCAATTGATCATTATACTGTGAATCTCTTCCTCATTTTGGTCAGAGACAAGACAAGAAATGTAGTTAGAATTACCATGAGTGAAAGCATTTTCACTTCTTTTCCTCAAATCTTGTATAACAGAGTCAAATCTCCTTTCTGCAGTGCAACAGAACAATTAAAAATGCTCTGTATGATATCAGGATGTTGTCTTCAAAGTTAACTTCCCCAAAAGGTAAGATTGTTTGCCTTACTTAATTTATTCTGGTTTACTTCTG
The DNA here is from genome assembly GCF_019238085.1 of Lagopus leucura. Lineage (NCBI taxonomy): Eukaryota > Metazoa > Chordata > Aves > Galliformes > Phasianidae > Lagopus > Lagopus leucura. Next base: position 52,051,835 of record NW_024962264.1, read on the forward strand.
ACATTGTTCTCTGGTGACTTCAAGAAGATGTTACTAGCAGTTTGAACTTCTTTAATCAGAGATTAATCCTAACAAAAGATAATATAATTATTATTAATAATAATAATAATTTCGATCTCTCCTTCTACTCACTGCTACACATACCCATTTCTTAAGATTGTTTGAAAAAAATCAAATGAATTTGAAGTAATAGTTTAGATTTAATAGGTTGAACTTGATTTAATAAGAAGTTCAGTGAAACCGGAGTAGTTAAGCAATGTCCATTATGTCTGCTGCATTAATCCTACATTCTGTACCAAGTTGTTGAATTTTCCATGGTAGCATGTTAATTTAATATGATTTATTGCTTATGAACTTTTGCTGCCTGCAAATTTTGTCAAGGTGCTAAAGGATTTATTGAAATATTTCTCTGATCTCATACCTGGTACTTAAGAGACCTGTAAAAACTAGTGCTATAATTAACTCAGCCTAGTCCCTGAATTCTCAAAGATGACATTTAATAGTTCTAATACTGATGCTATCTTAGTAAGTCTATTTATACAATTTATACAATTTGGCAATGTTACTTGTTTCATGTATATAATATTTCAACAATCTATTCTTCTCCATGATTGAACATTTTACAGGTATTTCCACAATCTGAAGCCACTAGGAACCACTAATAATTTTTCCTACATTTTCAACAAAAACAACATAAGAAATACATTTTAAAATCAGTGTCATACACAAAAATCCTGCTACTGACAGTCCAGTACTGACTGCCTGAAGCATGGTATAGAATATGGAGCAGATTTTGGAAGTCCAGTGTCAGACACTGGACTTCAGCGTTACCTAGTGGGTTCAATTGTAGTTCTCAAATGTGTTCTACTTTTCTTCTGTGCTGTTTTTCCTTTCATGTGTCTGCTTTATCATATAAAAAGTAATTTGGTGATAACATAAGCATATAAATATCAGTATTAGACTGTACTGCTCCAGAATAATGTAATAACACTGTACAGCTCTTCTTAGGATGTTATTTGAACATCTCAGTCATCTGCTGTTTTATCAGCTCCAGTAAAAGTTTCCTAAATAAACCCCCAAGGGAGAGAATGCCTACAGCACGAAAACACTTAATAGCATAGACATTGGTGCCTGGCCCCTGTCTGTCAACATCACTAGCAGCACCAATTTTCAGCTGAATTGTAAAATGCAAAATGCAATTAACTCTTTCCTTCAAATTAAATAAATAGTTTATAAACACAAAAATTTCCTTTAAACCTTCAACTCAGTGATGACAAGAAAATAGAATTTTATCTTCAGGATTTCAGTTATAAACAAAAAGGAAAGGAGTTAAAAAAAAAAACCAACAGAATCAAAATTCATCATTCTATCCATGATCCATGTCACCTCATATTATTCCCCTAGATTGTATTTCAAATGTGATATGCAGATTTAGGAGTCATATTGTGTTAAGTTATTGCATACAACAGAATATAAACATTATAAAATGTACAAAGCATCGAAGAAATAATATATCTGCTGGAAGTTGATACAATTTTGATTTGATAATAAGAAATGCAATGAATTTAACCTATTACTATGAGGCTTATGGATAATTTCAAATTATTAATATTTTGAAAAATGAATTACATTGTTATGTACATTTGTACAATTATAATGAGCTTCAGCTCCAGAGGGAATGGTGAAACTTCCTAAAAATAAGCATGTAATTTCCTTTCATTTGTGCACTATCTTTTCCTTGTCAGTGTGCCATTATGTAAGAAGAACTTCAGGTACTTTGAGCTCAATATAAGCAGAAACAAATTAATGAAGTTCTACCATAATGTGGTATTTGAATCCATTTATTATGGATCCATTGAATTATTAAGCAGCTCATCTCTCTGGTATCTGGGAAAGAGTCTTTTGATTAAAACTTTATTGAAAGGTGATTTTAGTAAACTTCAGTTCATGAAAGCTTACTCAGCTAAATACATTGGATCTTTGCAATTATAAATGCTTTTTGTCATAGAAGTAAATAATTTAAATGTACATATATATGTGATGTTGTCTCACTCTAATTTATAGGAGGGACAGGAGGTTCTTTTATGTATTTATACCCAATGTGAGATTAAGAAACAACAGTTTAAATGTTAGTCCGACAAGTTTATTCCAAATCTTAATCAGGGAGATGGGGAAGGGGAGAACAGTGATAGAAAAAAATTGGAAATAGAAGCAAGGAGTCTTTGCAGGAAGCAAGAGGGAGATAGACATCACCATGGGTCCAGTGTGGTTCATAGTTCAGTCACTGATGTTCAGTAGTGGTGGGTTGTCAGGTGTTGTTGTTCCGTTGACAACAACAATGACTTTTCAATGGTAGTAGCAACTTATTTATAAGTCCAAACTGGTCAAGACAGCTCTCTTTGGAGTGACAGCTCAAATCCAAAGTGGTTGAGTAAGCTTTCCTTGGAGTGGCAGCTTCTAGCTCTGGGATCTCAGCAGAAACTCTTTTGTTCCCATCTTCCAGGCCTTGCCAGCAGATAAGAGGGAGCAGGGATACCCACCTGCATCCTGTTTTTCACAGGACACAGTGGTATCATTCCCCAGTTTTCCCATATAAAACTGGAGCTATTTAGTCACAGGCCAGATCTTTCACCAGTAAACACTCCTGAGGAGTCTCTTCCAGAGGCAAGCAGCTCTGGAGGAAGGTGCTTTCAAATGTCCACAAAGTGATGCCGTGGGACAATCAGTCACATGGTAGCACCCATCACTTGCCGCCTCAATAAATCAGTTAGAGTCTTATCACAAGAAATACCTCAGGAAGCAAGCTTTGAGCCAGAAAACAAAGGGTTTTCACAGATGTAGATGTGCATGCATTTAATTCGTGGAGATACAACTTTTTGTGTGATTTTCGTGCACCTGTAAAGCACAACACACATGATACACACACATATACATACACGCAGAAAAGAGAGAAAGAAAGAATAGATAATTAATATGACCATGGCATTATTAATGCAAAATGAATAAAAATTGTTTTTACAGATTTTATTCAGCTCTTGAGAACACAGATGGATAGGAAAATAAAGCTCCTATATTGTTAGAATTTTTTCCATGAGACGTTGATGCTAATATATATTTGAGAAGAAAATATGAAATCCTGAATCTTTTTCCAAGTATCCACTAGGCAACATCAGTGAAAATGAACACTAAGGAATCTATGTTGATGATCATTTTAAATTTAACTGACCTTGACTACACATAACTAGACAAAGTATATACCCAACAACTGATAAAAGCCTAAATCCTCTATTGGTTAGTATGGTTCTTCAGAGGTTGACATTTTAAGTGCCTCTGCACAAGGGAATACAAGGGTTGCACAGGGTAAACAGCTACTAGATTAGGCTGCCCAGGACCTCATCCCATCTTCTATCAAATGCCTTCAGGTATGGGACATCCACAACTTCTTTGGGCAACCTGTTCCAGTGCCTCAACACCCTCTAAGTAAAGAATTTCTTCCTAACATCTAATTTCAATTTCCTCTCTTTTAGTTTAAAACCATTCTCCCTTTTCCTAGCACTATCGGACTGCATAAAAAGGTGGTCTCTCTCCTGCTCATAAGCTCCTCTCAAATCCCTTCTGCAAGCTAAGCAAGCCCTTCTCCTTCTGCCTTTCTTCACTGGAGAGGTGAGCCAGCATTGTGATCATCTTTGTGGCCATCCTCTGGACTCCCTCCAACAGCTTTACATTATTCTTGTGCTGGGGGCTCCAGGTCTGAACACAGTATTCCAGATGGGACCTCACACAGACAGTGCAGAGGAGGACAGTCACATCCCTCTCCCTGCTGGCCACCCCTCTTTTGAGACATACCAGGATGAAGTTGGCTTTCTTGGTGGCTAGAACACACTGCTGGCTCAAGTCCAGATATTCATCCACCAGGATCCTCTTTGCATGGCTGCATTCAGTGAGTTCTTCTCTCAAGCCATACACATATCTGGGATTGTGCTGGCCAAAGTACACCTTGCACTTGGCCTTGTTGAATCTCATTAGGCTCACATAAGCCAACATTTCCTGGACCAGCCTGTCCAGGTCCCTCTGGGTGTTCTCATTCTGTAATATCAACTGCAGCATTATGCATTCTGTTGTCTGCAATCTTTCTGAAGGTGCACTCAATCCCATCATCTATGTAACTGGTAAAGATGTTAAAGACATCTCCCAGAGGACACCACTCATGACTGGCCTCCATTTGGATATAGATCCGTGAATATTGCTAAAATTACTTTTAGCTTTGGTGATTCTCCACTGAATTTATTTGGACGATCAATCAGTAGATTTATTATTTTAATTTTGGATAAAGACAGAATGCTATTTTTTGTTATTTATTTTTTGCCTATCCAAAACCTCTGTTAATAAAATATTTTGCATCTTTCTCCCCTCTTTCCTACTATGTTTTTTAGCAGTTAAACTGGTTAAGGAATCCAGTGATATGTAAGTCTTTAGTGTCAGTGACATGCAACATAATTTTAGTGTTATGCCTAAAAATGCGTAAAAACAAAAGATTTTTGGCAAATCAGAGATGGGATTTTCAGAAAATGGACTTCTACTCAGTACCTCTAGGACAGAAATGACACTGATGAGCAAAGACAAAGTCTGCATAACTTTGTTGTGATGTATTTTCTAATGAATAAATTTAACTGACCTCTGTCAATGCATCTCACTGTCACAGAGCTCTGCAAGACATATTTAGACCTCAGAATGATATATATGCTTTCTTTCTCACACTCTTCTTGTCTTATTACCACATACGGTTTGAGCATTCTTCTCTGAGTTTAAACTGAAAACTGGAACCCTCACTCATGCAGCCCAAGAAATAATCAACTAGTGTATCCTATCGTGTTAGACAAACACTTGGCAAGGGCAACTTAGTCTAGTGTTAACTGGAGTAATTTATCTTTGGAGTCAGCTGAGTCATTGCAAGAAACACATTTAATGCTTGCTGCCTGCCCTGCAGCAGTTATATTTTTATTTCAGAGTACAATTCACTAGGTTGTTTATCCTGTATTTATTCTGGATATACCTCCAAGACATCTATGACTCTCTTATCAGAAAAAGAGCTTGTATTGAATTTTCTAGGACAGAAAGATTTTTTTCAGTACAAATCTATAGTTTCTATGCCACCTATTTCACTGCGTTTTGAAAGTTAGTGTGAAATATACTCATTGGGGAAACTTGAATTTGAGATTTTTCTGTATCTTCACAAATAGCTTAAAATCATCTAAATTTGCCAGTCATCAGAAAAGGTAATTCTCATCAGGGTTTGCTAGCTACTCCCTTGCATCAGCTCCTCTGATTTTGAGCAAAATATAAAAACATAACCAAAGCGTTTTAAAAATCTTTTGGTTTATATGGCTACTCTAGCTGTCAAAAACTGGAATAAGTACATGTGTTTAGATGTGAGAAGAAAAATTGACCTACGTGCATCCTTTATTAAGCGTAATCCAGTTCAAAAGTGAACCATCATAACCCTGTACTCTCTTCCCACTCATATACAGACAATGCCCACTTAGTTCCAGATGTAACCTATAAATAGCTGCAGAATTAGTTGGATCAGAAAGGTGACCCAAACAAATATGTGAAGAAATAAGAAGGGTATGATCACATGAGGAGAGATGATAGGAAAGAGAGCAGAACCACCCGTGTTAGTAGCAATTCTCAACTAGATTAGATTAGACATAACACAGAACTTCCCCCTTTGATCAGTCTAAAATGATTGTAAAGCCTCAGGGCTAAAAGTTTGATTATGTCTTGATTCAAAGCTTCTTTGAATTAAAGTCAGCTGTGAAGACAGTAGTTTTAATGGATTTAATTTATTTTCTATTAACACAATTTGCAGTGAGCAGCAACAGAAGGTGTCTTTAAAGCTATCAGTAATAGACATAGTCTCTGGTGATAGCAAGCAACAGATGCATGAGAGAAAAGCTGAGGACAGAGGTGGAATAAATGTTCTCTGATCATTATTTCCCAAGAGTCCTGACTTGGTCTCTGTTGTTCAGTAGCTGTGAGAACTGAGATAGGAGGATTTTCAACATTTTTCTAGTCACATGATGGCAGAGTGATGATAGTAAGTTTTAAAGTCTGGTTTGAATTTACTGCCTTCTAATTTAAACAAATATCTCCAATTTCTGAAGGATAAGACAGAGATAACGTGTCCCTTCTCACCTGACTTTTTGCCGTTTGGGTTTTTGTCTATCCTTTTGCCCTGTCACCTACATTTACCTCCTTCCCATCATAGAAGTTTAATCATTCTATTAATATGGTAAACTATCATGTACTTCACTTTCAGAGTTCATCAATGATTTCATACATTTCATGAAATGAGATGAATAGTTTTGCATAAAACACTGAGGCTCAAAATACATCACTGACTTTCTTGAAGGGATTATATTGGGTCTTTATGTACTGACTCTTCTTCATGAATCATCAGGATTAAAAGTATTTCTAAATATAAAAGCTGATTAAGTGAAGTCCTCTATTAAAGCATCTATAGAATAAAATGATCCTTTTCCATTAAGGCTTTCTCCGTATATTTCATTGCAGGTAAACGATTCATGACATCTGGTAAAATTCTGCTGTAATGATTGCCAGTGTTAGGAGTTTAAAATTAATGTCATTTTTATAACAAAAATCACACTGAATATAGACAGCAGGAGCTTCAAACAGTCTGTTGAATGTAGTTAGAGAAAAAGTTTCAGATTATGTAGTCTATACACCATGTAATACATGGAAATTATATGCATTCTTCCAATGTTAGATGTAAAATCAATCCTTTTGTCAAGTGCTTATATTGTAGTCTGCATGTTGGAGACCTACATTCAAACAAAGGACTCAGAGGGTTGGGCACTTAGCTTCCAGGGAGAAGAGCCTTCTATCATTCAATAATTCTCCTCAACTGCAGTCGACAAATGAGCTACTGTAGGTAAGACTCTTCAGACAAGCTTTTGAAAGCCCTTTTGATAAAGTCTTACATCTGAGGTTAATGACAATACCTAAGGTGTGGGAGTCATGTAATAAGCGTAACTTTGACTTGGAAAATTAAAAACAAAGAGCAGGAAACAAAGGAAAAAGTAGCACTTGTTTGAAGAGAATGGCATTATAGTCAGAAAGAGTAAATAATGAGGAACAGTGCAGTAATATACATGAGGATTTAGATGGTTTAAATGCTAGAAGATGAAAGCTAGTTCAAAGCAGCTAAATAGAGAGCAGTGACAGGTTCCTAGGGAAAAAAAGGATATCAAACAATTGGGTGTGTCATTAAATACAAAAAATCAAAAGCTAGAAAGAGTCTAAAAGATAATTCTGTGTGCAACATTAAATATGAATGATAAGTAATAAGATGAGAAAAGAAAAATCTATGTCTAACATTAAAAACAAAGGAACATTACCAACTATGCCTAAGTAGGGCAAAAAGGAGCCAGGTACAATTTATTAATATAAACAAAAACTAGAAGAAACAGACTAACTAAGAAGCAAATGAAGGGAAAGAGAATCTCAGTTTAAAAAATCTAGACGGTTATACTCTCCAAGAAGAAAGGAGTACAACAGAAGTATATAATTCCCATTCAAGTACAATTAAAATCTCTGCTAGACTACAGGTTTTGTTCACTGTACCAAAGCCTCCAGTAAATTATCACCACAGTGAGCCTAAAAGTCATGTCTAGAGCTTATTTTGACTTTGTTCTTGTTCAGAGGAGACATTCAGTCCTATGTGATGATTCTGTATAAAAAGATAAAGGAAACCAAATCTCTGTGATTGAGTTTCCAGGAAGATGCTATTTTTCTACTAATACTTGAGGCAATAAAAATAATGTATCAGAAGCATTCAAAAACTTCTCACAGGGATCTCATTAACACTTTTGAAAATCTGGACTGTAATTGGTGCTAGCAGAAGTTTTAGTGCTATGGAGTTCTAACAGATGAAGAGCATTAAGTCCATTAATCTTACTAGTATTAAATCCTGCTGCTCCTGCCATTCATAATTATGACATAATAACATTAAGAAACTGACATTTCATTTTTTCTCTTCCTCAACTTGGATGGTCTAGATTTTCATTAAGGCACTGATTCTTGCTAGAATTCCTAAGTTCTTTTTTTATGGTTTTGAGTCCATGTGAACTTGCCCATGTCAAATGGGTACATTCAAATTAGCACAATGATTTTTCTGGCACATCATTGAAGATTAACATTTTATTTGGGATTTAATTCTTATATAAAAAGAGGATGATTAAGAAAATCTATGGTTGTGATGGGGTTTCTTTGGAGGACTTTTTTTGTTGTTGTTGTTTGTTTTGGTTTGTTTTTTTTTTGGTGGACATCAAGCACCCTTGGTCCAGGTGAAGTCAAACTGCATTGCTACTGTGCAGATAATTTAGACAAGCCAAGCGTGATTTTCAAGACAGTAGTGCATGCAAACTACTAATGGTGGGATTCTATCTTACTTAGCCAAGAATGTGGGAGTATTATAAATTCTAACTGAACAGAATATATGAATCTCTTATTGAAGGCAAAGTGATATGCTTTCCTCCACAAGGAAAAAAAGAAAACTAAAAATGGGTGAACAAAATTGTCTCCACTTCCTCCACTTTTTTTGTTTCCCACTGGGGAACAAAAAAGACAATCAACCAACCAAACAAAAAAATTCTTTCAGACTTATCTAAACGCTGAAACTGAAATCTCCAGCTCTAAAGAATTAAGAATTAGTATTGCTCAGGGCGTGGGTGAGCCTGGGTAGAATGCTTTTTGGTTTCTCCTCATTTTTTGTCTGGAAAATGTTTAAATCAATAAAAGCATGTCTGCAACACAAAAGAAAATGTTTAATAATGCTTCAGTTTGGCAAAAATGTTTTAATATCCGGTTCCTTTTGGCATTCATGACTCAAAAATTTATAGTAAGATGCTGAAGACCAGTATCTTCAGCTGTATTATTTCATAATTTATACTAATAACTTTGCTTTACCACGTGAAAAGCTTTTACTGAGCTCCCCATAAGAGACAGTTGTAATTCCAAGTTTATATATATTCCTCCAGATACCTACTAAATATCCCTTACTAAGGTAACATTTGCCTATTTTAAAGGATAAATGCATTCCAGTTCACCTTCCTATTTATCTAATTATAATTTTGTAATTTTGATAGACTTGGATGGTATCATTCCTTTTGCTGTCTTTCAGCCAACAGATGTACTGCTTCCCTTCTCACTACCTCTAAATTTTTCAGTTTTCCTAAACTTATACAATTGTTCATTGTTCTACTTCTCTCAACTTCATAAGCATTGCTATGAAACTGGCTTTTTTTTTGTTTCCAAGCATATACATTGTTTTTTAATTTTCTATCCATAACTTTTGTATTTTGAGAGGAGATACTCTGAAGCTATTGTTGTTATTTGTTTTTTTGTTTTAGTTTGTTTTAGTTTATTTGTTCTTGCTTTTTTTTTTACTTTTTCTACAGATAAAAAAAATGTAAGTAAAAATAAAACAAAAATAATAAAAAAGTTAAGAAAAACTACAGCAAAAGGAGCTGATGATAATACACAATCCTGTCTAATATCTGTTCTCAACTTAAATGAGTCATTTATCCCTTGTGCATGAGCATCAAATATAATTCAGGTCAAAGAAGATAATTTTTAATCTGCTAATTCTAGCTGCTTCAAATAAAATCATCCACATGTGATGTAACAGTTTAGGAAAACTTAAGATGCCTAGACCTCATGTTATTCTCTAGGACTTTCCCAGAGATAAACAGGTGAACATTTGTTCCCCTTTTTCTATTTTGTATTTAAGCACAATTTATTCATTTGACAGAGAGTTTTCTAAATTATATTTATCCTTTTCAAAATGATGCATGGCAATGTTTTGGAGAACAGGAAGAATGACAGTGAGCAAAAGATATCCCCAGATTTTTTATAAATAAGAATCATAAGGGACTGTCAAGGTTTCACACCCTTTTTAGTTCAGCAGTATACTTAGAGAGGTGTATATCTTGAATTCTTAGTTAATTATGCCTGTAAAGATTCATCTTGTATTTATTTAGAATTTATTATTTCTAGCTTTCCTTTCTTCTACACTAAGTCAGATACTGGAAGAGTTTTACCCTAGAATCACAAAATCACAGAATCTTTTCTAGAGAAAGGACATGTCTCTTAACTGGCTGGCAACAATTCTTACCGTGCAGCCAGGAGACTATTAGGCATCTCTCTAATAAGAATGCATTGCTGGTTAATATTCACCTTGGTTTTCACCAAGGATATTTTAAACAGATCGACTGCATACACTTCTTTACTCAATGTAGCATCTGGTTTTGCTCATTTCAAACAACTCTTGTCAACATCTGCTTCAGAGCCAAGTGGTTATTCACCAGGAAACTTTTAAAAGACACTGCAATGTTTGGAAGGCCTTTCTGATATTTTCCTTTGAAAACTAATTCTTTTTATCAGCATATAAGGAGCTAATCTTCTATTGCTTTAAAGATTTAATCTCTCTTTCCCATTATGCTCTTCTTTTGATTACACAACTCAGTGATTTTTTTCCTGTCAACTAAGCTCTCTTACTCAAGATCTAATTCTTAGCAGGCAATCCACATTCTAAAAGGAAGGAAGGAAGGAAGGAAGGAAGGAAGGGGGGAAGGGGGGAAGGGGGGAAAGGAGGAAGGGGGAAATCCCAAACATCTCCTTACCACAGGTGTACATCTTTTCCTTAAAATCATAGTGATCTCAATGTGCCTGTACACTGAGGAATGTGGAAATGTCCATGTTTTATTTTTATATATGATTAATAGTGTATCTAAATATACCTCTTCTCTGAATATCCTATTTTACTGGTAGGAACCTGAGAAACCTATCTTCTAACTATGTTTCACTACATGTAAGTATTTTCAGTTGGAATTTGGCATTTACATATTTCTGACAGTATAGACCAGTAAAAGCTTGTTTGTTGTCATTTGGGAAGTTACAGTAAAAAAAACATTCAGATCACCAAAAATTCCTCTTCTTTAAATCACCTTTCTATTTTATTAGATATATTTGACATTAATATAATACATTGCAGGCTACTGACATTATAATATGTATCTAAAGTTGACATTAATTTAGATGTACTTTTAATCCTGGGTAAATTTGAAAGTAGAGGCGTGATTTATTTGAAGTGAAATACAATACCAAGAAAAATAACACCAGTATATTTCAAGGAAACTGTTATGAGCTATGCAGCAGCAGGAGCTCTGTCTGAGGAAACATGCAAAATACAAAACCTGTCATCTTTTTGAATATATTCCTTCATTCTTGATTTCACTGAATAATCTACATAAGATTAAGGCAATAATTTCCTCATTAACTTATAAAAATAACATTTTCAGAAGTGTTACTTGCATTAAGAATCTTAGAATAAAAATGAAAGGTGTCTCCACAAGAAAATGCCACAGTGAACTAAAAAAAAATAATTAGCAAATTTTTGTGCTGCATAATCTGGAGTAAGTTATGAATAGCATGACAGAAAAGGGGAAGAAATGAAATCTGTATTGTATAGCAATGCTGCCTCTGTATTAAATGCAATGCAAAAATACTAACAAATATTGTTTTTATGAATGCAAAAGGTCATTGTGAACATAATTCATGGATCTCAAAAGAGTTACTAATGTGATATGGCTATTTTAATGCCATAACTCATGCATCACTCAGAATAGAATTACTTGTGCAGAATTATTCACACATTACAGCGAGTTTTAAGAATGCATTGGTTTGTTTCTAGGTATCATCTGTACAGGTAGCAAATATATATGTAGGCAACAGATAAAGTTAATTTGTAGCAGTGTTAGTTAAGGACTTTACCGACTGGAGTTTGACCTTTGACTTCTTCTAGAGAGCTGAGAAAAGGATGTTGAGATTTAGGCAGAATGATAATTTGGAACAATTTTAGGAGCCACAAGCTAGAGGACTGTATGTTTAATTCAACTAATGTACAACATTGGCTGACTAACCAAAGTAAACAAATTAAAGGTTCAGCTGCTTTTGTTAATCTGCATCCTGCTAAGAGGGCCTCATTTCATTTGGATGTGTTACCAAAAGTATGCATAAACTGAATGTCACATCCTGTTTCTCCAGTCATACACTCAGTGTAGTAAAGGGGTGATAAAATCAATGAATGAGAAGGAAAACGTGAGATGAAAGGATTAACTAATAGTAAGGAGACCAGCTGTGAAGTCCAACATGAAAAGCAGTAAAAGAAAGTAATAGAGGACCTATTTATATTATTTGCTACTTATTTTATATTTCCCTCTGACCTGGAGGGAGCAGAATCCAGCTCACCTCTGCCATTCCAAGAGATATGTACCAACTCCACAAGAGGTGGCAAGACTCAGCCTGCTATGCTCTTGGCCCATTTCTACTGACAGCATGTATACACTTCTCTGTAACTTTCTCTTAGGATCTGGGAACTAATTAGGAGGAGGAAAAAGCACTAGAAATATTTGAGTGACAAGAAGGTTTCCAATAATCTAATGGTTAAACTAAGCTGGAGCTTGTCAAGTTCATTTTTAAGTTGAATGTATTAGGCTGTGTGTTAGCAGCTGTCTCCCTTTTGGATACAATATTTTTAAGAGATTATTAAAAACCTCACAGATGAATCCATTGCTAAGCTATTAATTAGCTTGGTACAAAATACTTGTCTGTCTTAATTATGCCAGTTCCATATGGACCAAATAGATGTACTAACTTAGCTTTAATCTAAATAGAAGCATTTCTGACTAGTACAGTATGAAAGAAACCCATTTGATGCAGATTGATGATTTTTTCAAATGCCAAATAAAGGATAGAGAATAGCACACATAGCTTTTTTTTTTTTTTTCTTTTTTTTCTTTTTTTTTTTTTTT